>NC_133407.1:66766515-67069545 GCF_049350105.2 Macaca mulatta | reverse complement strand
AGATCCACGAAATACAGATGTAACTCTGTGAGCGCAAGTCACGCATCACAGAGCAGTTTCTCAGAAAGCTTCTTTCCAGATTTCATCTGAGGATATTTCCTTTTTCACCATAGCCCTCTACGGGCTTCCAAATATCACTTTGCCAATTCCACAAGTATTGCCTTAGTGAAAGGCTTCTTGAGGGGAAAGCTCTAACTCTGTGAGATGATTTCAGAACACAAAGAAGTTTCTCAGAAAGCTTCTTTCTCTTTGTTATCGGAGGATATTTCCTTTGGCCCTATAGTCTTCAAAGGGATCCGAAATATCTGTTCTCAGATTCCACAGAAATAAAGCTAGCAAAGAAAACCACGAAATACAGATGAAACTCTGTGAGTGGAAGTCACACATCACACAGCAGTTTCTCAGAAAGCTTCTTTCCAGATTTCATCTGGGGATATTTCCTTTTTCACAATAGCCATCTATGGGCTTCCAAATATCACTTTCCCAATTCCACAAGAACTGTCGTAGCGAAAGGCTTCTTGAGCGGAAAGCTGTAACTCTGTGAGATGATTTCACAGAACACAAAGAAGTTTCTCAGAAAGCTTCTTTCTCTTTGTTATCGGAGGATATTTCCTTTGGCCCTGTAGTCTTCAAAGGGATCCGAAATATCTGTTCTCAGATTCCACAGAAATAAGGCTAGCAAAGAGATCCACGAAATACAGATGTAACTCTGTGAGTGGAAGTCACACATCACAAAGCAGTTTATCAGAAAGCTTCTTTCCAGATCTCATCTGCGGATATTTCCTTTTTTACCATAGCCCTCTATGGGCTTCCAAATATCACTTTGCCAATTTCACAAGAACTGTCTTAGCGAAAGGCTTCTTGAGCGGAAAGCTGTAACTCTGTGAGATGATTTCACAGAACACAAAGAAGTTTCTCAGAAAGCTTCTTTCTCTTTGTTATTGGAGGATATTTCCTTTGGCCCTATAGTCTTCAAAGGGATCCGAAATATCTGTTCTCAGATTCCACAGAAATAAGGCTAGCAAAGAGATCCACGAAATACAGATGCAACTCTGTGAGTGCAAGTCACACATCACAGAGCAGTTTCTCAGAAAGCTTCTTTCCAGATCTCATCTGATGATATTTCCTTTTTCACCATAGCCCTCTAAGGGTTTCCAAATATCACTTTGCCATTTCCACAAGAACTGTCTTAGCGAACGGCTTCTTGAGGGGAAAGCTGTAACTCTGTGAGACGATTTCACAGAACACAAAGAAGTTTCTCAGAAAGCTTCTTTCTCTTTGTTTTCGGAGGATATTTCCTTTGGCCCTATAGTCTTCAAAGGGATCCGAAATATCTGTTCTCAGATTCCACAGAAATAAGGCTAGCAAAGAGACCCACGAAATACAGATGTAACTCAGTGAGATGAATTAACAGAACACTAAGCAGTTTCTCAGAAAGCTTCTTTCCATATTTCATCTGAGGATATTTCCTTTTTCACCATAGCCCTCTATGGGCTTCCAAATATCACTTTGCCAATTCCACAAGAATTGTCTTAGAGAAAGGCTTTTTGAGGGGAAAGCTGTAACTCTTTGAGATGATTTCACAGAACACAAGGAAGTTTCTCAGAAAGCTTCTTTCTCTTTGTTATCGTAGGATATTTCCTTTGGCCCTATAGTCTTCAAAGGGATCCGAAATATCTGTTCTCAGAATCCACAGAAATAAGGCTAGCAAAGAGATCCACGAAATACAGATGTAACTCTGTGAGTGGAAATCACACATAACAGAGCAGTTTATCAGAAAGCTTCTTTCCAGATCTCATCTGCGGATATTTCTTTTTCACCATAGCCCTCTATGGGCTTCCAAATATCACTTTGCCAATTCCACAAGAACTGTTTTAGCGAAAGGCTTCTTGAGGGAAAAGCTGTAACTCTGTGAGATGATTTCAAAGAACAAAAAGAAGTTTCTCAGAAAGCTTCTTTCTCTTTGTTATCGGAGGATATTTCCTTTGGCCCAATAGTCTTCAATGGGATCCGAAATATCTGTTCTCAGATTCCACAGAAATAACTCTAGCAAAGAGATCCACGAAATACAGATGTAACTCTGTGAGATGAATTAACAGAACACTAAGCAGTTTCTCAGAAACCTTCTTTCCAGATTTCATCTGAGGATATTTCCTTTTTCACCGTAGCCGTCTATGGGCTTCCAAATATCACTTTGCCAATTCCACAAGAACTGTCTTAGCGAAAGGATCCTTGAGGGTAAAGCTGTAACTCTGTGAGATGATTTCACAGAACACAAAGGTGTTTCTCAGAAAGCTTCTTTCTCTTTGTTATCGGAGGATATTTCCTTTGGTCCTATAGACTTCAAAGGGATTCCAAATATCTGTTCTCAGATTCCACAGAAATAAGGCTAGCAAAGAGATCCAAGAAATACAGAGGTAACTCTGTGAGTGCAAGTCACACATCACAGAGCAGTTTCTCAGAAAGCTTCTTTCCAGATTTCATCTGAGGATATTTCCTTTTTCACCATAGCCCTCTATGGGCTTCCAAATATCACTTTGCCAATTCCACAAGAACTGTCTTAGCGAAAGGCTTGTTGAGGGGAAAGCCGTAACTCTGTGAGATGATTTCACAGAACACAAAGAAGTTTCTCAGAAAGCTTCTTTGTCTTTGTTATCGGAGGATATTTCCTTTGGCCCTATAGTCTTCAAAGGGATCCGAAATATCTGTTCTCAGATTCCACAGAAAAAAGGCAAGCAAAGAGATCCATGAAATACACATGTAACTCTGTGAGTGGAAGTCACACATCACAGAGCAGTTTCTCAGAAAGCTTCTTTCCAGATTTCATCTGAGGATATTTCCTTTTTCACCATAGCCGTCTATGGGCTTCCAAATATCACTTTGCCAATTCCACAAGAACTGTCTTAGCGAGAGGCTTCTTGAGGGGAAAGCTGTAACTCTGTGAGATGATTTCACAGAACACAAAGAAGTTTCTCAGAAATCTTCTTTCTCTTTGTTATCGGAGGATATTTCCTTTGGCCCTATAGTCTTCAAAGGGATCCGAAATATCTGTTCTCAGATTCCACAGATATAAGGCTAGCAAAGAGATCCACGAAATACAGATGGAACTCTGAGAGTTCAAGTCACACATCACAGAGCAGTTTCTCAGAAAGCTTCTTTCCGGATCTCATCTGAGGATATTTCCTTTTTCACCATAGCCCTCTATGGGCTTCCAAATATCACTTTGCCAATTCCACAAGAATTGTCTTAGCGAAAGGCTTCTTGAGGGGAAAGCTGTAACTCTGTGAGATGATTTCACAGAACACAAAGAAGTTTCTCAGAAAGCTTCTTTCTCTTTGTTATCGTAGGATATTTCCTTTGGCCTTATAGTCTTCAAAGGGATCCGAAATATCTGTTCTCAGATTCCACAGAAATAAGGCTAGCAAAGTGATCCAAGAAATACAGATGTAACTGTGTGAGTGCAAGTCACACATCACAGAGCAGTTTCTCAGAAATCTTTTTTCCATACCTCATCTGAGGATATTTCCTTTTTCACCGTAGCCCTCTATGGGCTTCCAAATATCACTTTGCCAATTCCACAAGAACTGTCTTAGCGAAAGGCTTCTTGAGGGGAAAGCTGTAACTCTGTGAGATGATTTCACTGAACACAAAGAAGTTTCTCAGAAAGCTTCTTTCTCTTTGTTATCGGAGGATATTTCCTTTGGCCTTATAGTCTTCAAAGGGATCCGAAATATCTGTTCTCAGATTCCACAGAAAAAAGGCTAGCAAAGAGATCCAAGAAATACAGATGAAACTGTGTGAGTGCAAGTCACACATCACAGAGCAGTTTCTCAGAAATCTTTTTTCCATACCTCATCTGAGGATATTTCCTTTTTCACCGTAGCCCTCTATGGGCTTCCAAATATCACTTTGCCAATTCCACAAGAACTGTCTTAGCGAAAGGCTTCTTGAGGGGAAAGCTGTAATTCTGTGAGATGATTTCACTGAACACAAAGAAGTTTCTCAGAAAGCTTCTTTCTCTTTGTTATCGGAGGATATTTCCTTTGGCCCTATAGTCTTCAAAGGGATCCGAAATATCTGTTCTCAGATTCCACAGAAATAAAGCTAGCAAAGAGAACCACGAAATACAGATTTAACTCTGTGAGTGGAAGTCACACATCACACAGCAGTTTCTCAGAAAGCTTCTTTCCAGATTTCATCTGGGGATATTTCCTTTTTCACCATAGCCATCTATGGGCTTCCAAATATCACTTTGCCAATTCCACAAGAACTGTCTTAGCGAAAGGCTTCTTGAGGGAAAGCTGTAACTCTGTGAGATGATTTCACAGAACACAAAGAAGTTTCTCAGAAAGCTTCTTTCTCTTTGTTATCGGAGGATATTTCCTTTGGCCCTATAGTCTTCAAAGGGATCCGAAATATCTGTTCTCAGATTCCACAGAAATAAGGCTAGCAAAGAGATCCACGAAATACAGATGCAACTCTGTGAGTGGAAGTCACACATCACAGAGCAGTTTCTCAGAAAGCTTCTTTCCAGATCTCATTTGAGGATATTTCCTTTTTCACCATAGCCCTCTATGGGTTTCCAAATATCACTTTGCCATTTCCACAAGAACTGTCTTAGCGAAAGTCTTCTTTAGGGGAAAGGTGTAACTCTGTGAGATGATTTCACAGAACACAAAGAAGTTTCTCAGAAAGCTTCTTTCTCTTTGTTATCGGAGGATATTTCCTTTGGCCCTATAGTCTTCAAAGGGATCCGAAATATCTGTTCTCAGATTCCACAGAAATAAGGCTAGCAAAGAGACCCACGAAATACAGATGTAACTCTGCGAGATGAATTAACAGAACACTAAGCAGTTTCTCAGAAAGCTTCTTTCCAGATTTCATCTGAGGATATTTCCTTTTTCACCATAGCCCTCTATGGGCTTCCAAATATCACTTTGCCAATTCCACAATAATTGTCTTATCGAAAGGCTTCTTGAGAGGAAAGCTCTAACTCTGTGAGATGATTTCACAGAACACAAAGAAGTTTCTCAGAAAGCTTCTTTCTCTTTGTTATCGGAGGATATTTCCTTTGGCCCTGTAGTCTTCAAAGGGATCCGAAACATCTGTTCTCAGATTCCACAGAAATAAGGCTAGCAAAGAGATCCACGAAATACAGATGTAACTCTGTGAGTGGAAGTCACACATCACAGAGCAGTTTCTCAGAAAGCTTCTTTCCAGATTTCATCTGAGGATATTTCCTTTTTCACCATAGCCCTCTATGGGCTTCCAAATATCACTTTGCCAATTCCACAAAAATTGTCTTAGAGAAAGGCTTTTTGAGGGGACAGCTGTAACTCTGTGAGATGATTTCACAGAACACGAAGAAGTTTCTCAGAAAGCTTCTTTCTCTTTGTTATCGTAGGATATTTCCTTTGGCCCTATAGTCTTCAAAGGGATCCGAAATATCTGTTCTCAGACTCCACAGAAATAAGGTAGCAAAGAGATCCACGAAATACAGATGTAACTCTGTGAGTGGAAATCACACATAACAGAGCACTTTATCAGAAAGCTTCTTTCCAGATCTCATCTGCGGATATTTTCTTTTTCACCATAGCCCTCTAAGGGCTTCCAAATATCACTTTGCCAATTCCACAAGAACTGTCTTAGCGAAAGGCTTCTTGAGGGGAAAGCTGTAACTCTGTGAGATGATTTCAAAGAACACAAAGAAGTTTCTCAGAAAGCTTCTTTCTCTTTGTTATCGGAGGATATTTCCTTTGGCCCAATAGTCTTCAATGGGATCCTAAATATCTGTTCTCAGATTCCACAGATATAACTCTAGCAAAGAGATCCACGAAATACAGATGTAACTCTGTGAGATGAATTAACAGAACACTAAGCAGTTTCTCAGAAAGCTTCTTTCCAGATTTCATCTGAGGATATTTCCTTTTTCACCATAGCCCTCTTTGGGCTTCGAAATATCACTTTGCCAATTCCACAAGAACTGTCTTAGCGAAAGGCTTCCTGAGGGGAAAGCTGTAACTCTGTGAGATGATTTTACAGAACACAAAGAAGTTTCTCAGAAATCTTCTTTCTCTTTGTTATCGGAGGATATTTCCTTTGGCCCTATAGTCTACAAAGGGATCCGAAATATCTGTTCTCAGATTCCAGAGAAATAAGGCTAGCAAAGAGATCCACGAAATACAGATGTAACTCTGTGAGTGGAAGTCAGACATCACAGAGCAGTTTCTCAGAAAGCTTCTTTCCAGATTTCATCTGAGGATATTTCCTTTTTCAACATAGCCCTCTATGGGCTTCAAATATCACTTTGCCACTTCCACAAGAACTGTCTTAGCGAAAGGCTTCTTGAGGGCAAAGCTGTAACTCTGTGAGATGATTTCACAGAACACAAAGAAGTTTCTCAGAAAGCTTCTTTCTCTTTGTTATCGGAGGGTATTTCCCTTGGCCCTATAGTCTTCAAAGGGATCCGAAATATCTGTTCTCAGATTCCACAGAAATAAGGGTAGCAAAGAGATCCACGAAATACAGATTTAACTCTGTGAGGGGAAGTCACACATCACAGAGCAGTTTCTCAGAAAGCTTCTTTCCAGATTTCATCTGAGGATATTTCCTTTTTCACCATAGCCCTCTATGGGCTTCCAAATATCACTTTTCAAATTACACAAGAACTGTCTTAGAGAAAGGCTTCTTGAGGGGAAAGCTGTAACTCTGTGAGATGATTTCACAGAACACAAAGAAGTTTCTCAGACAGCTTCTTTCTCTCTGTTACCGGAGGATATTTCCTTTGGCCCTATAGTCTTCAAAGGGATCCGAAATATCCGTTCTCAGATTCCACAGAAATAAGGCTAGCAAAGAGATCCATGAAATACAGATGTAACTCTGAGAGTGCAAGTCACACACCACAGAGCAGTTTCTCAGAAGGCTTCTTTCCAGATTTCATCTCAGGATATTTCCTTTTTCAACATAGCCCTCTATGGGCTTCCAAATATCACTTTGCCAATTCCACAAGAATTGTCTTAGCGAAAGGCTTCTTAAAGGGGAAGCTGTAACTCTGTGAGATGATTTCACAGAACACAAAGAAGTTTCTCAGAAAGCTTCTTTCTCTTTGTTATCGCAGGATATTTCCTTTGGCCCTATAGTCTTCAAAGGGATCCGAAATATCTGTTCTCAGATTCCACAGAAATAAGGGTAGCAAAGAGATCCACGAAATACAGATTTAACTCTGTGAGGGGAAGTCACACATCACAGAGCAGTTTCTCAGAAAGCTTCTTTCCAGATTTCATCTGAGGATATTTCCTTTTTCACCATAGCCCTCTATGGGCTTCCAAATATCACTTTTCAAGTTACACAAGAACTGTCTTAGCGAAAGGCTTCTTGAGGGGATAGCTGTAACTCTGTGAGATGATTTCACAGAACACAAAGAAGTTTCTCAGACAGCTTCTTTCTCTCTGTTACCGGAGGATATTTCCTTTGGCCCTATAGTCTTCAAAGGGATCCGAAATATCCGTTCTCAGATTCCACAGAAATAAGGCTAGCAAAGAGATCCATGAAATACAGATGTAACTCTGAGAGTGCAAGTCACACACCACAGAGCAGTTTCTCAGAAGGCTTCTTTCCAGATTTGATCAGAGGATATTTCCTTTTTCACCATAGCCCTCTATGGGCTTCCAAATATCACTTTGTCAATTCCACAAGAACTGTCTTAGCGAAACGCTTCTTGAGGGGAAAGCTGTAGCTCTGTGAGATGATTTCATAGAACACAAAGAAGTTCCTCAGAAAGCTTCTTTCTCTCTGTTACCGGAGGATATTTCCTTTGGCCCTATAGTCTTCAAAGGGATCCGAAATATCTGTTCTCAGATTCCACAGAAATAAGGCTAGCAAAGAGATCAACGAAATACAGATGTAACTCTGTGAGTGCAAGTCACACTTCACAGAGCAGTTTCTCAGAAAGCTTCTTTCCAGATTTCATCTCAGGATATTTCCTTTTTCACCATAGCCCGCTATGGGCTTACAAATATCACTTTTCCAATTCCACAAGAACTGTCTTAGCCAAAGGCTTCTTGAGGGGAAAGCTGTAGCTCTGTGAGATGATTTCATAGAACACAAAGAAGTTTCTCAGAAAGCTTCTTTATCTCTGTTACCGGAGGATATTTCCTTTGGCCCTATAGTCTTCAAAGGGATCCGAAATATCTGTTCTCAGATTCCACAGAAAAAAGGCTAGCAAAGAGATCCACGAAATACAGATGTAACTCTGTGAGTGCAAGTCACACATCACACAGCAGTTTCTCAGAAACCTTCTTTCCAGATTTCATCTGAGGATATTTCCTTTTTCACCGTAGCCCACTATGGGCTTCCAAATATCACTTTGCCAATTCCACAAGAACTGTCTTAGCGAAAGGCTTCTTGAGGGGAAAGCTGTAACTCTGTGAGATGATTTCACAGAACACAAAGAAGTTTCTCAGAAAGCTTCTTTCTCTTTGTTATCGGAGGATATTTCCTTTGGCCCTACAGTCTTCAAAGGGATCCGAAATATCTTTTCTCAGATTCCACAGAAATAAGGCTAGCAAAGAGATCCACGAAATACAGATGTAACTCTGTGAGTGCAAGTCATACAGCACACAGCAGTTTCTCAGAAAGCTTCTTTCCAGATTTCATCTGAGGATATTTCCTTTTTCACCGTAGCCCTCTATGGGCTTCCGAATATCGCTTTCCCAATTCCACAAGAACTGCCTTACCGAAAGGCTTTTGAATTAAAAGCTGTAACTCTGTGAGATGATTTCACAGAACACAAAGAAGTTTCTCAGAAAGCTTCTTTCTCTTTCTTATCGGAGGATATTTCCTTTGGCCCTATAGTATTCAAAGGGATCCGAAATATCTATTCTCAGATTCCACAGAAATAAGGCTAGCAAAGAGATCCACGAAATACAGATGTAACTCTGTGAGTGCAAGTCACACATCACAGAGCAGTTTCTCAGAAAGCTTCTTTCCAGATTTCATCTGAGGATATTTCCTTTTTCACCATAGCCCTCTATGGGCTTCCAAATATCACTTTGCCAATTCCACAAGAACTGTCTTAGCGAAAGGCTTCTTGAGGGCAAAGCTGTAACTTTGTGAGATGATTTCACAGAACACAAAGAAGTTTCTCAGAAAGTTTCTTTCTCTTTGTTATCGGAGGATATTTCCTTTGGCCCTATAGTCTTCAAAGGGATCCGAAATATCTGTTCTCAGATTCCACAGAAAAAAGGCTAGCAAAGAGATCCACGAAATACAGATGTAACTCTCTGAGTGCAAGTCACACATCACACAGCAGTTTCTCAGAAAGCTTCTTTCCAGATTTCATCTGAGGATATTTCCTTTTTCACCATAGCCCTCTATGGGCTTCCAAATATCACTTTGCCAATTCCACAAGAACTGTCTTAGCGAAAGGCTTCTTGTGGGGAAAGCTGTAACTCTGTGAGATGATTTCAAGGAACACAAAGAAGTTTCTCAGAAAGCTTCTTTCTCTTTGTTATCGGAGGATATTTCCTTTGGCCCTATAGTCTTCAAACGGATACGAAATATCCTTACTCAGACTCCACAGAAATAAGGCTAGCAAAGAGATCCACGAAATACAGATGTAACTCTGTGAGTGCAAGTAACACATCACAGAGCAGTTTCTCAGAAAGCTTCTTTTCAGATTTGATCAGAGGATATTTCCTTTTTCACCGTAGCCCTCTATGGGCTTCCAAATGTCACTTTGCCAATTCTACAAGAACTGTCTTAGCGAAAGGCTTCTTGAGGGGAAAGCTGTAACTCTGTGAATTGATTTCACAGAACACAAAGAAGTTTCTCAGAAAGCTTCTTTCTCTTTGTTATCGGAGGATATTTCCTTTGGCCCTATAGTCTTCAAAGGGATCCGAAATATCTGTTCTCAGATTCCATAGAAATAAGGCTAGCAAAGAGATCCAGGAAATACAGATGTAACTCTGTGATTGCAAGTCACACAGCACACAGCAGTTTCTCAGAAAGCTTCTTTCCAGATTTCATCTGAGGATATTTCCTTTTTCACCATAGCCCTCTAGGGGCTTCCAAAGATCACTTTGCCAATTCCACAAGAACTGTCTTAGCGAAAGGCTTCTTGAGGGGAAAGCTGTAACTCTGTGAGATGATTTCAAGGAACACAAAGAAGTTTCTCAGAAAGCTTCTTTCTCTTTGTTATCGGAGGATATTTCCTTTGGCCCTGCAGTCTTCAAAGGGATACGAAATATCCTTACTCAGCCTCCACAGAAATAAGGCTAGCAAAGAGATCCACGAAATACAGATGTAACTCTGTGAGTGCAAGTCACACATCACAGAGCAGTTTCTCAGAAAGCTTCTTTCCAGATTTGATCAGAGGATATTTCCTTTTTCACCATAGCCCTCTATGGGCTTCCAAATATCACTTTGTCAATTCCACAAGAACTGTCTTAGCGAAACGCTTCTTGAAGGGAAAGCTGTAGCTCTGTGAGATGATTTCATAGAACACAAAGAAGTTCCTCAGAAAGCTTCTTTCTCTCTGTTACCGGAGGATATTTCCTTTGGCCCTATAGTCTTCAAAGGGATCCGAAATATCTGTTCTCAGATTCCACAGAAATAAGGCTAGCAAAGAGATCAACGAAATACAGATGTAATTCTGTGAGTGCAAGTCACACATCACAGAGCAGTTTCTCAGAAAGCTTCTTTCCAGATTTCATCTCAGGATATTTCCTTTTTCACCATAGCCCGCTATGGGCTTACAAATATCACTTTGCCAATTCCACAAGAACTGTCTTAGCCAAAGGCTTCTTGAGGGGAAAGCTGTAGCTCTGTGAGATGATTTCATAGAACACAAAGAAGTTTCTCAGAAAGTTTCTTTATCTCTGTTACCGGAGGATATTTCCTTTGGCCCTATAGTCTTCAAAGGGATCCGAAATATCTGTTCTCAGATTCCACAGAAAAAAGGCTAGCAAAGAGATCCACGAAATACAGATGTAACTCTGTGAGTGGAAGTCAGACATCACAGAGCAGTTTCTCAGAAAGCTTCTTTCCAGATTTCATCTGAGGATATTTCCTTTTTCAACATAGCCCTCTATGGGCTTCAAATATCACTTTGCCACTTCCACAAGAACTGTCTTAGCGAAAGGCTTCTTGAGGGCAAAGCTGTAACTCTGTGAGATGATTTCACAGAACACAAAGAAGTTTCTCAGAAAGCTTCTTTCTCTTTGTTATCGGAGGGTATTTCCCTTGGCCCTATAGTCTTCAAAGGGATCCGAAATATCTGTTCTCAGATTCCACAGAAATAAGGGTAGCAAAGAGATCCACGAAATACAGATTTAACTCTGTGAGGGGAAGTCACACATCACAGAGCAGTTTCTCAGAAAGCTTCTTTCCAGATTTCATCTGAGGATATTTCCTTTTTCACCATAGCCCTCTATGGGCTTCCAAATATCACTTTTCAAATTACACAAGAACTGTCTTAGAGAAAGGCTTCTTGAGGGGAAAGCTGTAACTCTGTGAGATGATTTCACAGAACACAAAGAAGTTTCTCAGACAGCTTCTTTCTCTCTGTTACCGGAGGATATTTCCTTTGGCCCTATAGTCTTCAAAGGGATCCGAAATATCCGTTCTCAGATTCCACAGAAATAAGGCTAGCAAAGAGATCCATGAAATACAGATGTAACTCTGAGAGTGCAAGTCACACACCACAGAGCAGTTTCTCAGAAGGCTTCTTTCCAGATTTCATCTCAGGATATTTCCTTTTTCAACATAGCCCTCTATGGGCTTCCAAATATCACTTTGCCAATTCCACAAGAATTGTCTTAGCGAAAGGCTTCTTGAAGGGGAAGCTGTAACTCTGTGAGATGATTTCACAGAACACAAAGAAGTTTCTCAGAAAGCTTCTTTCTCTTTGTTATCGCAGGATATTTCCTTTGGCCCTATAGTCTTCAAAGGGATCCGAAATATCTGTTCTCAGATTCCACAGAAATAAGGGTAGCAAAGAGATCCACGAAATACAGATTTAACTCTGTGAGGGGAAGTCACACATCACAGAGCAGTTTCTCAGAAAGCTTCTTTCCAGATTTCATCTGAGGATATTTCCTTTTTCACCATAGCCCTCTATGGGCTTCCAAATGTCACTTTGCCAATTCTACAAGAACTGTCTTAGCGAAAGGCTTCTTGAGGGGAAAGCTGTAACTCTGTGAGTTGATTTCACAGAACACAAAGAAGTTTCTCAGAAAGCTTCTTTCTCTTTGTTATCGGAGGATATTTCCTTTGGCCCTATAGTCTTCAAAGGGATCCGAAATATCTGTTCTCAGATTCCATGGAAATAAGGCTAGCAAAGAGATCCAGGAAATACAGATGTAACTCTGTGATTGCAAGTCACACATCACACAGCAGTTTCTCAGAAAGCTTCTTTCCAGATTTCATCTGAGGATATTTCCTTTTTCACCATAGCCCTCTAGGGGCTTCCAAAGATCACTTTGCCAATTCCACAAGAACTGTCTTAGCGAAAGGCTTCTTGAGGGGAAAGCTGTAACTCTGTGAGATGATTTCAAGGAACACAAAGAAGTTTCTCAGAAAGCTTCTTTCTCTTTGTTATCGGAGGATATTTCCTTTGGCCCTACAGTCTTCAAAGGGATACGAAATATCCTTACTCAGCCTCCACAGAAATAAGGCTAGCAAAGAGATCCACGAAATACAGATGTAACTCTGTGAGTGCAAGTCACACATCACAGAGCAGTTTCTCAGAAAGCTTCTTTCCAGATTTGATCAGAGGATATTTCCTTTTTCACCATAGCCCTCTATGGGCTTCCAAATATCACTTTGCCAATTCCACAAGAACTGTCTTAGCGAAAGGCTTCTTGAGGGGAAAGCTGTAACTCTGTGAGTTGATTTCACAGAACACAAAGAAGTTTCTCAGAAAGCTTCTTTCTCTTTGTTATCGGAGGATATTTCCTTTGGCCCTATAGTCTTCAAAGGGATCCGAAATATCTTTTCTCAGATTCCATAGAAATAAGGCTAGCAAAGAGATCCAGGAAATACAGATGTAACTCTGTGATTGCAAGTCACACATCACACACCAGTTTCTCAGAAAGCTTCTTTCCAGATTTCATCTGAGGATATTTCCTTTTTCACCATAGCCGTCTATGGACTGCCAAATATCGCTTTGCCAATTCCACAAGAACTGCCTTACCGAAAGGCTTTTTCAATTGAAAGCTGTAACTCTGTGAGATGATTTCACAGAACACAAAGAAGTTTCTCAGAAAGCTTCTTTCTCTTTGTTATATGAGGATATTTCCTTTGGCCCTATATTCTACAAAGGGATCCGAAATATCTGTTCTCAGATTCCACAGAAATAAGGCTAGCAAAGAGATCCACGAAATACAGATGTAACTCTGTGAGATGAAATAACAGAACACTAAGCAGTTTCTCATAAAGCTTCTTTCCAGATTTCATCTGAGGATATTTCCTTTTTCACCATAGCCCTCTAAGGTCTTCCAAATATCACTTTGCCAATTCCACAAGAACTGTCTTAGCGAAAGGCTTGTTGAGGGGAAAGCTGTAACTCTGTGAGATGATTTCACAGAACACAAAGAAGTTTCTCAGAAAGCTTCTTTCTCTTTGTTATCGGAGGATATTTCCTTTGGCCCGGTAGTCTTCAAAGGGATCCGAAATATCTGTTCTCAGATTCCACAGAAATAAGGCTAGCAAAGAGATCCACGAAATACAGATGTATCTCTTTGAGACGAATTAACCCAACACTAAGCCGTTTCTCAGAAAGCTTCTTTCCAGATTTCATCTGAGGATATTTCCCTTCCCACCATAGCCCTCTAGGGGCTTCCAAATATCACTTTGCCAATTCCACAAGAACTATCTTAGCGAAAGTCTTCTTGTGGGGAAAGCTGTAGCTCTGTGAGATGATTTCACAGAACACCAAGAAGTTTTTCAGAAAGCTTCTTTCTCTTTGTTATCGGAGGATATTTTCTTTGGCCCTGTAGTCTTCAAAGGGATCCGAAATATCTGTTCTCAAATTCCACAGAAATACGGCTACCAAAGAGATCCACGAAATACAGATGTAACTCTGTAAGTGGAAGTCACACATCACAGAGCAGTTTCTCAGAAAGCTTCTTTCCAGATTTCATCTGATTACACTTCCTTTTTCACCATAGCCATCTATGGCCTTCCAGATATCACTTTGCCAATTCCACAAGAACTGTCTTAGCGAAAGGCTTCATGAGGGGAAAGCTGTAACTCTGTGAGATGATTTCACAGAACTGAAAGAAGTTTCTCGGAAAACTTCTTTCTCTTTGTTATCGGAGGATATTTCCTTTGACCCTATAGTCTTCAAAGGGATCCGAAATATCTGTTCTCAGATTCCACAGAAATAAGGCTAGCAAAGAGATCCACGAAATACAGATGTAACTCTGTGAGTGGAAGTCACACATCACAGAGTAGTTTCTCAGAAAGCTTCTTTCCAGATTTCACCTGAGGATATTTCCTTTTTCACCGTAGACCTCTATGTGCTTCCAAATATCACTTTGCAGATCCCACAAAAACTGTCTTAGCGAAAGGCTTCTTGTGGGGAAAGCTGTAACTCTGTGAGATGATTTCACAGAACACAAAGAAGTTTCTCAGAAAGCTTCTTTCTCTTTGTTATCGGAGGATATTTCCTTTGGCCCTATAGTCTACAAAGGGATCCGAAATATCTGTTCTCAGATTCCACAGAAATAAGGCTAGCAAAGAGATCCACGAAATGCAGATGTAACTCTGTGAGATGAAATAACAGAACACTAAGCAGTTTCTCAGAAAGCTTCTTTCCAGATTTCATCTGAGGATATTTCCTTTTTCACCATAGCCCTCTATTGGCTTCCAAATATTACTTTGCCAATTCCACAAGAACTGTCTTAGCGAAAGGCTTCTTGAGGGGAAAGCTCTAACTCTGTGAGATGATTTCACAGAACACAAAGAAGTTTCTCAGAAAGTTTCTTTCTCTCTGTTACCGGAGGATATTTCCTTTGGCCCTCTAGTCTTCAAAGGGATCCGAAATATCTGTTCTCAGATTCCACAGAAATAAGGCTAGCAAAGAGATCCATGAAATACAAATGTAAATCTGTGAATGCAAGTCACACATCACAGATCAGTTTCTCAGAAAGCTTCTTTCCGGATTTCATCTGAGGATATTTCCTTTTTCACCATAGCCCTCTATGGGCTTCCAAATATGACTTTGCGAAATCCACAAGAATTGTCTTAGCGAAAGGCTTCTTGAAGGGAAAGCTGTAACTCTGTGAGATGATTTCACAGAACACAAAGAAGTTAATCAGAAAGCTTCTTTCTCTTTGTTATCGTAGGATATTTCCATTGGCCCTATAGTCTTCAAAGGGATCCGAAATATCTGTTCTCAGATTCCACAGAAATAAGGCTAGCAAAGAGATCCACGAAATACAGATGTAACTCTGTGAGTGGAAGTCACACATCACAGAGCAGTTTCTCAGAAAGCTTCTTTCCAGATTTCATCTGAGGATACTTCCTTATTCACCATAGCCTTCTAAGGGCTTCCAAATATCACTTTGCCAATTCCACAAGAACTGCCTTACCGAAAGGCTTTCTGAATTGAAAGCTGTAACTCTGTGAGATGATTTCACAGAACACAAAGAAGTTTCTCAGAAAGCTTCTTTCTCTTTGTTATCGGAGGATATTTCCTTTGGCCCTATAGCCTTCAAAGGGATCCGAAATATGTGTTCTCAGATTCCACAGAAATAAAGCAAGCAAAGAGATCCACGAAATACAGATGTAACTCTGTGAGTGGAAGTCACACATCACAGAGTAGTTTCTCAGAGAGCTTCTTTCCAGATTTCATCTGAGGATATTTCCTTTTTCACCGTAGCCCTCTAAGGGCTTCCAAATATCACTTTGCCAATTCCACAAGAACTGTCTTAGCGAAAGGCTTTTTGAGGGGAAAGATGTAACTCTGTGAGATGAGTTCACAGAACACTAAGTAGTTTCTCAGAAAGCTTCTTTCTCTTTGTTATCGGAGGATTTTTCCTTTGGCCCTTTAGTCTTCAAAGGGATCCGAAATATCTCTTCTCAGATTTCACAGAAATAAGGCTAGCAAAGTGATCCATGAAATACAGATGTAACTCTGTGAGTGGAAGTAACACATCACAGAGCAGTTTCTCAGAAAGCTTCTTTCCAGATTTCATCTGAGGATATTTCCTTTTTCAACATAGCCCTCTATGGTCTTCCAAATATCACTTTGCCAATTCCACGAGAACTGCCTTAGCGAAAGGCTTCTTGAGGGGAAAGCTGTATCTCTGTGAGTTGATTTCACAGAACACAAAGAAGTTTCTCAGAAAGCTTCTTTCTCTTTGTTATCGGAGGATATTTCCTTTGTCCCTATAGTCTTCAAAGGGATCCGAAATATCTGTTCTCAGATTCCATAGAAATAAGGCTAGCAAAGAGATCCAGGAAATACAGATGTAACTCTGTGATTGCAATTCACACATCACACAGCAGTTTCTCAGAAAGCTTCTTTCCAGATTTCATCTGAGTATATTTCCTTTTTCACCATAGCCCTTATGGGCTTCCAAAGATCACTTTGCCAATTCCACAAGAACTGTCTTAGCGAAAGGCTTCTTGAGGGGTAAGCCGTAACTCTGTGAGTTGATTTCACAGAACACAAAGAAGTTTCTCAGAAAGCTTCTTTCTCTTTGTTATCGGAGGATATTTCCTTTGGCCCTATATTCTTCAAAGGGATCCGAAATATCTGTGCTCAGATTCCACAGAAATAAGGCTAGCAAAGAGATCCACGAAATACAGATGTAGCTCTGTGAGTGCAAGTCACACAGCACAGAGCAGTTTCTCAGAAAGCTTCTTTCCAGATTTCATCTGAGGATATTTCCTTTTTCACCGTAGCCCTCTATGGGCTTCCGAATATCGCTTTCCCAATTCCACAAGAACTGCCTTACCGAAAGGCTTTTGAATTAAAAGCTGTAACTCTGTGAGATGATTTCACAGAACACAAAGAAGTTTCTCAGAAACCTTCTTTCTCTTTGTTATCGGAGGATATTTCCTTTGGCCCTATAGTATTCAAAGGGATCCGAAATATCTATTCTCAGATTCCACAGAAATAAGGCTAGCAAAGAGATCCACGAAATACAGATGTAACTCTGTGAGTGCAAGTCACACATCACAGAGCAGTTTCTCAGAAAGCTTCTTTCCAGATTTCATCTGAGGATACTTCCTTATTCACCATAGCCCTCTAAGGGCTTCCAAATATCACTTTGCCAATTCCACAAGAACTGCCTTACCGAAAGGCTTTTTGAATTGAACGCTGTAACTCTGTGAGATGATTTCACAGAACACAAAGATGTTTCTCAGAAAGCTTCTTTCTCTTTGTTATCGGAGGATATTTCCTTTGGCCCTATAGCCTTCAAAGGGATCCGAAATATGTGTTCTCAGATTCCACAGAAATAAAGCTAGCAAAGAGATCCACGAAATACAGATGTAACTCTGTGAGTGGAAGTCACACATCACAGAGTAGTTTCTCAGAGAGCTTCTTTCCAGATTTCATCTGAGGATATTTCCTTTTTCACCGTAGCCCTCTAAGGGCTTCCAAATATCACTTTGCCAATTCCACAAGAACTGTCTTAGCGAAAGGCTTTTTGAGGGGAAAGATGTAACTCTGTGAGATGAGTTCACAGAACACTAAGTAGTTTCTCAGAAAGCTTCTTTCTCTTTTTTATCGGAGGATTTTTCCTTTGGCCCTTTAGTCTTCAAAGGGATCCGAAATATCTCTTCTCAGATTTCACAGAAATAAGGCTAACAAAGTGATCCATGAAATACAGATGTAACTCTGTGAGTGGAAGTCACACATCACAGAGCAGTTTCTCAGAAAGCTTCTTTCCAGATTTCATCTGAGGATATTTCCTTTTTCACCATAGCCCTCTATGGGCTTCCAAATATCACTTTGCCAATTCCACAAGAACTGTCTTAGCGAAAGGCTTCTTGAGGGGAAAGCTGTAACTCTGTGAGTTGATTTCACAGAACACAAAGAAGTTTCTCAGAAAGCTTCTTTCTCTTTGTTATCGGAGGATATTTCCTTTGGCCCTATAGTCTTCAAAGGGATCCGAAATATCTGTTCTCAGATTCCATAGAAATAAGGCTAGCAAAGAGATCCAGGAAATACAGATGTAACTCTGTGATTGCAAGTCACACATCACACAGCAGTTTCTCAGAAAGCTTCTTTCCAGATTTCATCTGAGGATATTTCCTTTTTCACCATAGCCCTCTAGGGGCTTCCAAAGATCACTTTGCCAATTCCACAAGAACTGTCTTAGCGAAAGGCTTCTTGAGGGGAAAGCTGTAACTCTGTGAGATGATTTCAAGGAACACAAAGAAGTTTCTCAGAAAGCTTCTTTCTCTTTGTTATCGGAGGATATTTCCTTTGGCCCTATAGTCTTCAAAGGGATCCGAAATATCTGTTCTCAGATTCCATAGAAATAAGGCTAGCAAAGAGATCCAGGAAATACAACTGTAACTCTGTGATTGCAAGTCACACATGACACAGCAGTTTCTCAGAAAGCTTCTTTCCAGATTTCATCTGAGGATATTTCCTTTTTCACCATAGCCCTCTATGGGCTTCCAAAGATCACTTTGCCAATTCCACAAGAACTGTCTTAGCGAAAGGCTTCTTGAGGGGAAAGCCGTAACTCTGTGAGTTGATTTCACAGAACACAAAGAAGTTTCTCAGAAAGCTTCTTTCTCTTTGTTATCGGAGGATATTTCCTTTGGCCCTATAGTCTTCAAAGGGATCCGAAATATCTGTTCTCAGATTCCACAGAAATAAGGCTAGCAAAGAGATCCACGAAATACAGATGTAACTCTGTGAGTGCAAGTCACACATCACAGAGCAGTTTCTCAGAAAGCTTCTTTCCAGATTTCATCTGAGGATATTTCCTTTTTCACCATAGCCGTCTATGGACTTCCAAATATCGCTTTGCCAATTCCACAAGAACTGCCTTACCGAAAGGCTTTTTGAATTGAAAGCTGTAACTCTGTGAGATGATTTCACAGAACACAAAGAAGTTTCTCAGAAAGCTTCTTTCTCTTTGTTATATGAGGATATTTCCTTTGGCCCTATATTCTACAAAGGGATCCGAAATATCTGTTCTCAGATTCCACAGAAATAAGGCTAGCAAAGAGATCCACGAAATACAGATGTAACTCTGTGAGATGAAATAACAGAACACTAAGCAGTTTCTCATAAGGCTTCTTTCCAGATTTCATCTGAGGATATTTCCTTTTTCACCATAGCCCTCTAAGGGCTTCCAAATATCACTTTGCCAATTCCACAAGAACTGTCTTAGCGAAAGGCTTGTTGAGGGGAAAGCTGTAACTCTGTGAGATGATTTCACAGAACACAAAGAAGTTTCTCAGAAAGCTTCTTTCTCTTTGTTATCGGAGGATATTTCCTTTGGCCCGGTAGTCTTCAAAGGGATCCGAAATATCTGTTCTCAGATTACACAGAAATAAGGCTAGCAAAGAGATCCACGAAATACAGATGTATCTCTTTGAGACGAATTAACCCAACACTAAGCCGTTTCTCAGAAAGCTTCTTTCCAGATTTCATCTGAGGATATTTCCCTTCCCACCATAGCCCTCTAGGGGCTTCCAAATATCACTTTGCCAATTCCACAAGAACTATCTTAGCGAAAGTCTTCTTGTGGGGAAAGCAGTAGCTCTGTGAGATGATTTCACAGAACACAAAGAAGTTTTTCAGAAAGCTTCTTTCTCTTTGTTATCGGAGGATATTTTCTTTGGCCCTGTAGTCTTCAAAGGGATCCGAAATATCTGTTCTCAGATTCCACAGAAATACGGCTACCAAAGAGATCCACGAAATACAGATGTAACTCTGTAAGTGGAAGCCACACATCACAGAGCAGTTTCTCAGAAAGCTTCTTTCCAGATTTCATCTGATTACACTTCCTTTTTCACCATAGCCATCTATGGCCTTCCAAATATCACTTTGCCAATTCCACAAGAACTGTCTTAGCGAAAGGCTTCATGAGGGGAAAGCTGTAACTCTGTGAGATGATTTCACAGAACTCAAAGAAGTTTCTCGGAAAACTTCTTTCTCTTTGTTATCGGAGGATATTTCCTTTGACCCTATAGTCTTCAAAGGGATCCGAAATATCTGTTCTCAGATTCCACAGAAATAAGGCTAGCAAAGAGATCCACGAAATACAGATGTAACTCTGTGAGTGGAAGTCACACATCACAGAGTAGTTTCTCAGAAAGCTTCTTTCCAGATTTCATCTGTGGATATTTCCTTTTTCACCGTAGACCTCTATGTGCTTCCAAATATCACTTTGCAGATTCCACAAAAACTGTCTTAGCGAAAGGCTTCTTGTGGGGAAAGCTGTAACTCTGTGAGATGATTTCACAGAACACAAAGAAGTTTCTCAGAAAGCTTCTTTCTCTTTGTTATCGGAGGATATTTCCTTTGGCCCTATAGTCTTGAAAGGGATCCGAAATATCTGTTCTCAGATTCCACAGAAATAAGGCTAGCAAAGAGATCCACGAAACACAGATGTAACTCTGTGAGATGAATTAACAGAACACTAAGCAGTTTCTCAGAAAGCTTCTTTCCAGATTTCATCTGAGGATATTTCCTTTTTCACCGTAGCTCTCTATGGGCTTCCAAATATCACTTTGTCAATTCCACAAGAACTGTCTTAGCGAAAGGCTTCTTGAGGGGGAAGCTGTAACTCTGTGAGATGATTTCACAGAACACAAAGAAGTTTCTCAGAAAGCTTCTTCTCTTTGTTATCGGAGGATATTTCCTTTGGCCCTATAGTCTTCAAAGGGATCCGAAATATCTTTTCTCAGATTCCACAGAAATAAGGCTAGCAAAGAGATCCACGAAATACAGATGTAAATCTGTGAGTGGAAGTCATACATCACAGAGCAGTTTATCAGAAACTTCTTTCCAGATTTCATCTGAGGATATTTCCTTTTTCACCATAGCCCTCTATGGGCTTCCAAATATCCCTTTGCCAATTCCACAAGAACTGTCTTAGCGAAAGGCTTCTTGCGGGGAAAACTGTAACACCGTGAGATGATTTCACAGAACACAAAGATGTTTCTCAGAAAGCTTCTTTCTCTTTGTTATTGGAGGATATTTCGTTTGGCCCTACTGTCTTCAAAGGGATCCGAAATATCTGTTCTCAGATTCCACAGAAATAAGGCTAGCATACAGATCCACGAAATACAGACGTAACTCTGTGAGTGCAAGTCACACATCACAGAGCAGTTTCTCAGAAAGCTTCTTTCCAGATTTCATCTGAGGATATTTCCTTTTTCACCATAGCCCTCTAAGGGCTTCAAAATATCACTTTGCCAATTCCACAAGAACTGTCTTAGCGAAAGGCTTCTTGAGGGGAAATCTGTAACTCTGTGAGATGATTTCACAGAACACAAAGAAGTTTATCAGAAAGCTTCTTTCTCTTTGTTATCGGTGGATATTTCCTTTGGCCCTATAGTCTTCAAAGGGATCCGAAATATCTGTTCTCAGATTCCACAGAAATAAGGCTAGCAAAGAGATCAATGAAATACAGATGTAACTATGTGAGTGGAAGTCACACTTCACAGAGTAGTTTCTCAGAAAACTTCTTTCCAGATTTCATCTGGGTATATTTCCTTTTTCACCATAGCCCTCTATGGGCTTCAAAATATCACTTTGCCAATTCCACAAGAACTGTCTTAGCGAAAGGCTTCTTGAGGGGAAAGCTGTAACTCTGTGAGATGATTTCACAGAACACAAAGAAGTTTCTCAGAAAGCTTCTTTCTGTCTGTTATCGGAGGATATTTCCTTTGGCCCTATAGTCTTCAAAGGGATCCGAAATATCTGTTCTCAGTTTCCACAGATATAAGGCTAGCAAAGAGATCCACGAAATACAGATGAAACTCTGTGAGTGCAAGGGAACATCACAGAGCAGTTTCTCAGAAAGCTTCTTTCCAGATTTCATCTGAGGATATTTCCTTTTTCACCATAGCCCTCTATGGGCTTCCAAATATCACTTTGCCAATTCCACAAGAACTGTCTTAGCGAAAGGCTTCTTGAGGGGAAAGCTGTAACTCTGTGAGATGATTTCACAGAACACAAAGAAGTTTCTCAGAAAGCTTCTTTCTCTTTGTTATCGTACGATATTTCCTTTGGCCCTATAGTCTTCAAAGGGATCCGAAATATCTGTTCTCAGATTCCACAGAAATAAGGCTAGCAAAGAGATCCACGAAATACAGATGTAACTCTGTGAGTGGAAGTGACACATCACAGAGCAGTTTCTCAGAAAGCTTCTTTCCAGATTTCATCTGAGGATATTTCCTTTTTCACCATAGCCCTCTATGGGCTTCCAAATATCACTTTGCCAATTCCACAAGAACTGTCTTAGCGAAAGGCTTCTTCAGTGGAAAGCTGTAATTCTGTGAGATGATTTCACAGAACACAAAGAGGTTTCTCAGAAAGCTACTTTCTCTTTGTTATCGGAGGATATTTCCTTTGGCCCTATAGTTTTCAAAGGGATCCGAAATATCTGTTCTCAGATTCCACAGAAATAAGGCTAGCAACGAGATCCACGAAATACAGATGTAATTCTGTGAGTGCAAGTCACACATTACAGAGCAGTTTCTCAGAAAGCTTCTTTCCAGATTTCATCTGAGGATATTTCCTTTTTCACCATAGCCCTCTAAAGGCTTCCAAATATAACCTTGCCAATTCCACAAGAACTGTCTTAGCGAAAGGCTTCTTGAGGGGAAAGCTGTAGCTCTGTGAGATGATTTCACAGAACACAAAGAAGTTTCTCAGAAAGCTTCTTTCTCTCTGTTACCGGAGGATATTTCCTTTGGCCCTATAGTCTTCAAAGTGATCCGAAATATCTGTTCTCAGATTCCACACAAATAAGGCTAGCAAAGAGATCCACGAAATACAGATATAACTCTGTGAGATGAATTAACAGAACACTAAGCAGTTTCTCAGAAAGCTTCTTTCCAGATTTCATCTGAGGATATTTCCTTTTTCACCATAGCCCTCCATGGGCTTCCAAATATCACTTTGCCAATTCCACAAGAACTGTCTTAGCAAAGGCTTCTTGAGGGGAAAGCTGTAACTCTGTGAGATGATTTCACAGAACACAAAGAAGTTTCTCAGAAAGCTTCTTTCTCTTTTTTTTTTTTTTGGAGGATATTTCCTTTGGCCCTATAGTCTTCAAAGGGATCTGAAATATCTGTTCTCTGATTCCACAGAAATATGGCTAGCAAAGAGATCCACGAAATACAGAAATAACTCTGTGAGTGGAAATCAGACATCACAGATCAGTTTCTCAGAAAGCTTCTTTCTAGATTTCATCTGAGGATACTTCCTTTTTCACCGTAGCCCTCTATGGGCTTCCAAATATCACTTTGCCAATTCCACAAGAACTGTCTTAGCGAAAGGCTTCTTGAGTGGAAAGATGTAACTCTGTGAGATGATTTCACAGAACACAAAGAAGTTTATCAGAAAGCTTCTTTCTCTTTGTTTTCGGAGGATATTTCCTTTGGTCTATAGTCTTCAAAGGGATCCTAAATATCTCTTCTCAGATTCCACAGAAATAAGGCTAGCAAAGAGATCCACGAAATACAGATGTAACTCTGTGAGTGGAAGTCATACATCACAGAACAGTTTCTCAGAAAGCTTCTTTCCAGATTTCATCTGAGGATATTTCCTTTTTCACCATAGCCCTCTATGGTCTTCCAAATATCACTTTGCCAATTCCACGAGAACTGTCTTAGAGAAAGGCTTCTTGAGGGGAAAGCTGTAACTCTGTGAGATGATTTCACAGAACACAAAGAAGTTTCTCAGAAAGCTTCTTTCTCTTTTTTATCGGAGGATATTTCCTTTGGCCCTATAGTCTTCAAAGGGATCCGAAATATCTGTTCTCAGATTCCACAGAAATAAGGCTAGCAAAGAGATCCACGAAATACAGATGTAACTCTGTGAGATGAATTAACAGAACACTAAGCAGTTTCTCAGAAAGCTTCTTTCCAGATTTCATCTGAGGACATTTCCTTTTTTACCTTAGCCATCTAGGGGCTTCCAAATATCACTTTGCCAATTCCACAAGAATTGTCTTAGCGAAAGGCTTCTTGAGGGAAAATCTGTAAATCTCTGCGATGATTTCACAGAACACAAAGAAGTTTCTCAGAAAGCTTCTTTCTCTTTGTTATCGTAGGATATTTCCTTTGGCCCTATAGTCTTCAAAGGGATCCGAAATATCTGTTCTCAGGTTCCACAGAAATAAGGCTAGCAAAGAGATCCACGAAATACAGATGTAACTCTGTGAGATGAATTAACAGAACACTAAGCAGTTTCTCAGAAAGCTTCTTTCCAGATTTCATCTGAGGATATTTCCTTTTTCACCATAGCCCTCTAGGGGTTCCAAATATCACTTTCCCAATTCCACAAGAACTGTCTTAGCGAAAGGCTTCTTGAGGGGAAAGATGTAACTCTGTGAGATGATTTCACAGAACACAAAGAAGTTTCTCAGAAAGCTTCTTTCTCTTTGTTATCTGAGGATATTTCCTTTGGCCCTATAGTCTTCAAAGGGATCCGAAGTATCTGTTCTCAGATTCCACAGAAATAAGGCTAGCAAAGAGATCCACGAAATGCACATGTAACTCGGGGCGATGAATTAACAGAACACTCAGCAGTTTCTCGGAAAGCTTCTTTCCAGATTTCATCTGAGGACATTTCATTTTTCACCATAGACCTCTAAGGGGTTCCAAATATCACTTTGCCATTTCCACAACAACTGTCTTAGCGAAAGTCTTCTTGAGGGGAAAGCTGTAACTCTGTGAGATGATTTCACAGAACACAAAGAACTTTCTCAGAAAGCTTCTTTCTCATTGTTATCAGAGGATATTTCCTTTGGCCCTATAGTCTTCAAAGAGATCCGAAATATCTGTTCCTAGATACCACAGAAATAAGGCTAGCAAAGAGATCCACGAAATACAGATGTAACTCTGTGAGTGGAAGTCTCACATCACAGAGCAGATTCTCAGAAAGCTTCTTTCCAGATTTCATCTGAGGATATTTCCTTTCTCACCATAGCCCTCTCTGTGCTTCCATATATCACTTTGCCGATTCCACAAGAACTGTCTTAGCGAAAGGCTTCTTGAGGGGAAAGCTGTAACTCTGTGAGATGATTTCACAGAACACATAGAAGTTTCTCAGAAAGCTTCTTTCTCTTTGTTAGGGGAGGATATTTCCTTTGGCCCTATAGTCTTCAAAAGATTCCGAAATATCTGTTCTCAGATTCCACAGAAATAAGGCTAGCCAAGAGATCCACGAAATACAGATATACCTCTGTGAGTGGAAGTCACATATCACAGAACAGTTTCTCAGAAAGCTTCTTTCCAGATTTCATCTGAGGATATTTCCTTTGTCACCATAGCCCTCCATGGGCTTCCAAATATCACTTTCCCAATTCCACAAGAACTGTCTTAGCGGAAGGCTTCTTGAGGGGAAAGATGTAACTCTGTGAGATGATTCCACAGAAGACAAAGAAGATTCTCAGAAAGCTTCTTTCTCTTTGTTATCGGAGCATATTTCCTTTGGCCCTATAGTCTTCAAAGGGATCCCATATATCTGTTCTCAGATTCCACAGAAATAAGGCTAGCAAAGAGATCCACGAAATACAGATGTAACTCTGTGAGATGAATTAACAGAACACTAAGCAGTTTCTCAGAAAGCTTCTTTCCAGATTTCATCTGAGGATATTTCCTTTTTCATCATAGCCCTATAGGTGTTCCAAATATCACTTCGCCAATTCCACAAGAACTGTCATAGCGAAAGGCTTCTTGAGGGGAAAGCTGTAACTCTGTGAGATGATTTCACAGAACACAAAGAAGTTTCTCAGAAAGCTTCTTTCTCTTTGTTATCGGAGGATATTTCCTTTGCCCTATAGTCTTCAAAGAGATCCGAAATATATGTTCTCAGACTCCACAGAAATAAGGCTAGCAAAGAGATCCACGAAATACAGATGTAACTCTGTGAGTGGAAGTCACACATCACAGAGCAGTTTCTCAGAAAGCTTCTTTCCAGATTTCATCTGAGGATATTTCCTTTTTCAACATAGCCCTCTATGGGCTACCAAATATCACTTTGAAAATTCCACAAGAACTGTCTTAGCGAAAGGCTTCTTGAGGGGAAAGCTGTAACTCTGTGAGATGATTTCACAGAACACATAGAAGTTTCTCAGAAAGCTTCTTTATCTTTGTTATCGGAGGATATTTCTTTTGGCCCTATAGTCTTCAAAGGGATCCGAAATATCTGTTCTCAGATTCCACAGCAAAAAGGCTAGCAAAGAGATCCACGAAATACAGATGTAACTCTGTGAGTGGAAGTCTCACATCACAGAGCAGATTCGCAGAAAGCTTCTTTCCAGATTTCATCTGAGGATATTTCCTTTCTCACCATAGCCCTCTCTGTGCTTCCATATATCACTTTGCCGATTCCACAAGAACTGTCTTAGCGAAAGGCTTCTTGAGGGGAAAGCTGTAACTCTGTGAGATGATTTCACAGAACACATAGAAGTTACACAGAAAGCTTCTTTCTCTTTGTCATCGGAGGATATTTCCTTTGGCCCTATAGTCTTCAAAGGGATCCGAACTATCTGTTCTCAGATTCAACAGAAATAAGGCTAGCAAAGAGATACACGAAATACAGATATAACTCTGTGATATGAATTAACAGAACACTAAGCAGTTTCTCAGAAAGCTTCTTTCCAGATTTCATCTGCGGATATTTCCTTTCTCAGCATAGGCCTCTATGGGCTTCCAAATATCACTTTGCCAATTCCACAAGAACTGTCTTAGCGAAAGGCTTCTTGAGGGGAAAGATGTAACTCTGTGAGATGATTTCACAGAACACAACGAAGTTTCTCAGAAAGCTTCTTTCTCTTTCTCATCGGAGGATATTTCCTTTGGCCGTATAGTCTTCAAAGGGATCCGTAATATCTGTTCTCAGATTCCACAGAAATAAGGCTAGCAAAGAGATCCACGAAATACATATGTAACTCTGTGAGTGGAAGTCACACATCACAGAAGACGTTTCTCAGAAAGCTTCTTTCCAGGTTTCATCTGAGGATATTTCCTTTCTCACCATAGCCCTCTATGTGCTTCCAAATATCACTTGGCCAATTCCACAAGAACAATCTTAGAGAAAGGATTCTTGAGGGGAAAGCTGTAACTCTGTGAGATGATTTCACAGAACACAAAGAAATTTCTCAGAAAGCTTCATTCTCTTTGTTATGGGAGGATATTTCCTTTGGCCATATAGTCTTCAAAGGGATCCGAAATATCTGTTCTCAGATTCCACAGAAATAGGGCTAGCAAAGAGATCTACGAAATACAAATGTAACTCTGAGAGTGAAAGTCACACATCACAGAGCAGTTTCTCAGAAACCTTCTTTCCAGATTTCATCTGAGGATATTTCCTTTTTCACCGTAGCCCTCTATGGGCTTCCAAATATCACTTTGCCAATTCCACAAGAACTGTCTTAGCGAAAGGCTTCTTGAGGGGAAAGCTGTAACTCTGTGCGATGATTTCTCAGAACACAAAGAAGTTTCTCAGAAGGCTTCTTTCTCTTTGTTATCGGAGGATATTTCCTTTGGCCCTATTGTCTTCAAAGGGATCCGAAATATCTGTTCTCAGATTCCAAAGAAATAAGGCTAACAAAGAGATCACGAAATACAGATGTAACTCTGTGAGATGAATTAACAGAACACTCAGCAGTTTCTCAGAAAGATTCTTTCCAGATTTCATCTGAGCATATTTCCTTTTTCCACATAGCCCTCTATGGGCTTCCAAATATCACTTTGTCAATTCCACAAGAACTCTCTTAGCGAAAGGCTTCTTGAGGGGAAAGCTGTAACTCTGTGAGATGATTTCACAGAACACAAAGAAGTTTCTCAGAAATCTTCTTTCTCTTTGTTATCGGAGGATATTTCATTTTGGCCCTATAGTCTTCAAAGGGATCCGAAATATCTGTTCTCAGATTCCACAGAAATAAGGCCAGGAAAGAGATCCACGAAATACAGATGTAACTCTGTGAATGGAAGTCACACATCACAGAGCAGTTTCTCAGAAATCTTCTTTCCAGATTTCATCTGAGGATATTTCCTTTTTCACCATAGCCCTCTAGGGGCTTCAAAATACCACTTTGCCAATTCCACAAGAACTGTCTTAGCGAAAGGCTTCTTGAGGGGAAAGCTGTAACTCTGTGAGATGATTTCACAGAACACAAAGAAGTTTCTCAGAAAGCTTCTTTGTCTTTTTTATCGGAAGATATTTGCTTTGGCCCTATAGTCTTCGAAGGGATCCGAAATATCTGTTCTCAGATTCCACAGAAGTAAGGCCAGCAAAGAGATCCACGAAATACAGATGTAAATCTGTGAGATGAATTAACAGAACTCTAAGAAGTTTCTCAGAAAGCTTCTTTCCAGATTTCATCTGAGGATATTTCCTTTCCCACCGTAGCCCTCTATCGGCTTCCAAATATCACATTGCCAATTCCACAAGAACTGTCTTAGCGAAAGGCTTCTTGAGGGGAAAGCTGTAATTCTGTGAGATGATTTCACAGAACACAAAGAAGTTTCTGAGAAAGCGTCTTTCTCTTTGTTATCGGAGGATATTTCCTTTGGCCCTATAGTCTTCAAAGGGATCCAAATATCTGTTCTCAGATTCCACAGAAATAAGGCCAGCAAAGAGATCCACGAAATACAGATGTAACTCTGTGAGTGGAAGTCACACATCACAGAGCAGTTTCTCAGAAATCTTCTTTCCAGATTTCATCTGAGGATATTTCCTTTTTCAACATAGCCCTCTAGGGGCTTCAAAATAAAACTTTGCCAATTCCACAAGAACTGTCTTAGCGAAAGGCTTCTTGAGGGGAAAGCTGTAACTCTGTGAGATGATTTCACAGAACACAAAGAAGTTTCTCAGAAAGCTTCTTTCTCTTTGTTATCGGAGGATATTTGCTTTGGCCCTATAGTCTTCTAAGGGATCCGAAATATCTGTTCTCAGATTCCAAAGAAATAAGGCTAACAAAGAGATCACGAAATACAGATGTAACTCTTTGAGATGAATTAACAGAACACTCAGCAGTATCTCAGAAAGCTTCTTTCCAATTTCATCTGAGGATATTTCCTTTTTCACCATAGCCCTCTAAGGGCTTCCAAATATCACTTTGCCAATTCCACAAGAACTGCCTTACCGAAAGGCTTTCTGAATTGAAAGCTGTAACTCTGTGAGATGATTTCACAGAACACAAAGAAGTTTCTCAGAAAGCTTCTTTCTCTTTGTTATCGGAGGATATTTCCTTTGGCCCTATAGCCTTCAAAGGGATCCGAAATATGTGTTCTCAGATTCCACAGAAATAAAGCAAGCAAAGAGATCCACGAAATACAGATGTAACTCTGTGAGTGGAAGTCACACATCACAGAGTAGTTTCTCAGAGAGCTTCTTTCCAGATTTCATCTGAGGATATTTCCTTTTTCACCGTAGCCCTCTAAGGGCTTCCAAATATCACTTTGCCAATTCCACAAGAACTGTCTTAGCGAAAGGCTTTTTGAGGGGAAAGATGTAACTCTGTGAGATGAGTTCACAGAACACTAAGTAGTTTCTCAGAAAGCTTCTTTCTCTTTGTTATCGGAGGATTTTTCCTTTGGCCCTTTAGTCTTCAAAGGGATCCGAAATATTTCTTCTCAGATTTCACAGAAATAAGGCTAGCAAAGTGATCCATGAAATACAGATGTAACTCTGTGAGTGGAAGTCACACATCACAGAGCAGTTTCTCAGAAAGCTTCTTTCCAGATTTCATCTGAGGATATTTCCTTTTTCAACATAGCCCTCTATGGTCTTCCAAATATCACTTTGCCAATTCCACAAGAACTGTCTTTGCGAAAGGCTTCTTGAGAGGAAAGCTGTAACTCTGTGAGACGATTTCACAGAACACAAAGAAGTTTCTCAGAAAGCTTCTTTCTCTTTGTTATTGGAGAATATTTCCTTTGGCCCTATAGTCTTCAAAGGGTTCCGACATATCTGTTCTCAGATTCCACAGAAATAAGGTAGCAAAGAGATCCACGAAATACAGATGTAACTCTGTGAGTGGAAGTCACACATCACAGAGCAGTTTCTCAAAAAGCTTCTTTCCAGATTTCATATGAGGATATTTCCTTTTTCACCATAGCCCTCTAGGGGCTTCCAAATATCACTTTGCCAATTCCACAAGAACTGCCTTAGCGAAAGGCTTCTTGAGGGGAAAGCTGTAACTCTGTGAGTTGATTTCACAGAACACAAAGAAGTTTCTCAGAAAGCTTCTTTCTCTTTGTTATCGGAGGATATTTCCTTTGGCCCTATAGTCTTCAAAGGGATCCGAAATATCTGTTCTCAGATTCCATAGAAATAAGGCTAGCAAAGAGATCCAGGAAATACAGATGTAACTCTGTGATTGCAATTCACACATCACACAGCAGTTTCTCAGAAAGCTTCTTTCCAGATTTCATCTGATTACACTTCCTTTTTCACCATAGCCATCTATGGCCTTCCAGATATCACTTTGCCAATTCCACAAGAACTGTCTTAGCGAAAGGCTTCATGAGGGGAAAGCTGTAACTCTGTGAGATGATTTCACAGAACTGAAAGAAGTTTCTCGGAAAACTTCTTTCTCTTTGTTATCGGAGGATATTTCCTTTGACCCTATAGTCTTCAAAGGGATCCGAAATATCTGTTCTCAGATTCCACAGAAATAAGGCTAGCAAAGAGATCCACGAAATACAGATGTAACTCTGTGAGTGGAAGTCACACATCACAGAGTAGTTTCTCAGAAAGCTTCTTTCCAGATTTCATCTGAGGATATTTCCTTTGTCACCATAGCCCTCCATGGGCTTCCAAATATCACTTTCCCAATTCCACAAGAACTGTCTTAGCGGAAGGCTTCTTGAGGGGAAAGATGTAACTCTGTGAGATGATTCCACAGAAGACAAAGAAGATTCTCAGAAAGCTTCTTTCTCTTTGTTATCGGAGCATATTTCCTTTGGCCCTATAGTCTTCAAAGGGATCCCATATATCTGTTCTCAGATTCCACAGAAATAAGGCTAGCAAAGAGATCCACGAAATACAGATGTAACTCTGTGAGATGAATTAACAGAACACTAAGCAGTTTCTCAGAAAGCTTCTTTCCAGATTTCATCTGAGGATATTTCCTTTTTCATCATAGCCCTATAGGTGTTCCAAATATCACTTCGCCAATTCCACAAGAACTGTCATAGCGAAAGGCTTCTTGAGGGGAAAGCTGTAACTCTGTGAGATGATTTCACAGAACACAAAGAAGTTTCTCAGAAAGCTTCTTTCTCTTTGTTATCGGAGGATATTTCCTTTGCCCTATAGTCTTCAAAGAGATCCGAAATATATGTTCTCAGACTCCACAGAAATAAGGCTAGCAAAGAGATCCACGAAATACAGATGTAACTCTGTGAGTGGAAGTCACACATCACAGAGCAGTTTCTCAGAAAGCTTCTTTCCAGATTTCATCTGAGGATATTTCCTTTTTCAACATAGCCCTCTATGGGCTACCAAATATCACTTTGAAAATTCCACAAGAACTGTCTTAGCGAAAGGCTTCTTGAGGGGAAAGCTGTAACTCTGTGAGATGATTTCACAGAACACATAGAAGTTTCTCAGAAAGCTTCTTTATCTTTGTTATCGGAGGATATTTCTTTTGGCCCTATAGTCTTCAAAGGGATCCGAAATATCTGTTCTCAGATTCCACAGCAAAAAGGCTAGCAAAGAGATCCACGAAATACAGATGTAACTCTGTGAGTGGAAGTCTCACATCACAGAGCAGATTCGCAGAAAGCTTCTTTCCAGATTTCATCTGAGGATATTTCCTTTCTCACCATAGCCCTCTCTGTGCTTCCATATATCACTTTGCCGATTCCACAAGAACTGTCTTAGCGAAAGGCTTCTTGAGGGGAAAGCTGTAACTCTGTGAGATGATTTCACAGAACACATAGAAGTTACACAGAAAGCTTCTTTCTCTTTGTCATCGGAGGATATTTCCTTTGGCCCTATAGTCTTCAAAGGGATCCGAACTATCTGTTTTCAGATTCAACAGAAATAAGGCTAGCAAAGAGATACACGAAATACAGATATAACTCTGTGATATGAATTAACAGAACACTAAGCAGTTTCTCAGAAAGCTTCTTTCCAGATTTCATCTGCGGATATTTCCTTTCTCAGCATAGGCCTCTATGGGCTTCCAAATATCACTTTGCCAATTCCACAAGAACTGTCTTAGCGAAAGGCTTCTTGAGGGGAAAGATGTAACTCTGTGAGATGATTTCACAGAACACAACGAAGTTTCTCAGAAAGCTTCTTTCTCTTTCTCATCGGAGGATATTTCCTTTGGCCGTATAGTCTTCAAAGGGATCCGTAATATCTGTTCTCAGATTCCACAGAAATAAGGCTAGCAAAGAGATCCACGAAATACATATGTAACTCTGTGAGTGGAAGTCACACATCACAGAAGACGTTTCTCAGAAAGCTTCTTTCCAGGTTTCATCTGAGGATATTTCCTTTCTCACCATAGCCCTCTATGTGCTTCCAAATATCACTTGGCCAATTCCACAAGAACAATCTTAGCGAAAGGATTCTTGAGGGGAAAGCTGTAACTCTGTGAGATGATTTCACAGAACACAAAGAAATTTCTCAGAAAGCTTCATTCTCTTTGTTATGGGAGGATATTTCCTTTGGCCATATAGTCTTCAAAGGGATCCGAAATATCTGTTCTCAGATTCCACAGAAATAGGGCTAGCAAAGAGATCTACGAAATACAAATGTAACTCTGAGAGTGAAAGTCACACATCACAGAGCAGTTTCTCAGAAACCTTCTTTCCAGATTTCATCTGAGGATATTTCCTTTTTCACCGTAGCCCTCTATGGGCTTCCAAATATCACTTTGCCAATTCCACAAGAACTGTCTTAGCGAAAGGCTTCTTGAGGGGAAAGCTGTAACTCTGTGCGATGATTTCTCAGAACACAAAGAAGTTTCTCAGAAGGCTTCTTTCTCTTTGTTATCGGAGGATATTTCCTTTGGCCCTATTGTCTTCAAAGGGATCCGAAATATCTGTTCTCAGATTCCAAAGAAATAAGGCTAACAAAGAGATCACGAAATACAGATGTAACTCTGTGAGATGAATTAACAGAACACTCAGCAGTTTCTCAGAAAGATTCTTTCCAGATTTCATCTGAGCATATTTCCTTTTTCCACATAGCCCTCTATGGGCTTCCAAATATCACTTTGTCAATTCCACAAGAACTCTCTTAGCGAAAGGCTTCTTGAGGGGAAAGCTGTAACTCTGTGAGATGATTTCACAGAACACAAAGAAGTTTCTCAGAAATCTTCTTTCTCTTTGTTATCGGAGGATATTTCATTTTGGCCCTATAGTCTTCAAAGGGATCCGAAATATCTGTTCTCAGATTCCACAGAAATAAGGCCAGGAAAGAGATCCACGAAATACAGATGTAACTCTGTGAATGGAAGTCACACATCACAGAGCAGTTTCTCAGAAATCTTCTTTCCAGATTTCATCTGAGGATATTTCCTTTTTCACCATAGCCCTCTAGGGGCTTCAAAATACCACTTTGCCAATTCCACAAGAACTGTCTTAGCGAAAGGCTTCTTGAGGGGAAAGCTGTAACTCTGTGAGATGATTTCACAGAACACAAAGAAGTTTCTCAGAAAGCTTCTTTGTCTTTTTTATTGGAAGATATTTGCTTTGGCCCTGTAGTCTTCGAAGGGATCCGAAATATCTGTTCTCAGATTCCACAGAAGTAAGGCCAGCAAAGAGATCCACGAAATACAGATGTAAATCTGTGAGATGAATTAACAGAACTCTAAGAAGTTTCTCAGAAAGCTTCTTTCCAGATTTCATCTGAGGATATTTCCTTTCCCACCGTAGCCCTCTATCGGCTTCCAAATATCACATTGCCAATTCCACAAGAAATGTCTTAGCGAAAGGCTTCTTGAGGGGAAAGCTGTAATTCTGTGAGATGATTTCACAGAACACAAAGAAGTTTCTGAGAAAGCGTCTTTCTCTTTGTTATCGGAGGATATTTCCTTTGGCCCTATAGTCTTCAAAGGGATCCAAATATCTGTTCTCAGATTCCACAGAAATAAGGCCAGCAAAGAGATCCACGAAATACAGATGTAACTCTGTGAGTGGAAGTCACACATCACAGAGCAGTTTCTCAGAAATCTTCTTTCCAGATTTCATCTGAGGATATTTCCTTTTTCAACATAGCCCTCTAGGGGCTTCAAAATAAAACTTTGCCAATTCCACAAGAACTGTCTTAGCGAAAGGCTTCTTGAGGGGAAAGCTGTAACTCTGTGAGATGATTTCACAGAACACAAAGAAGTTTCTCAGAAAGCTTCTTTCTCTTTGTTATCGGAGGATATTTGCTTTGGCCCTATAGTCTTCTAAGGGATCCGAAATATCTGTTCTCAGATTCCAAAGAAATAAGGCTAACAAAGAGATCACGAAATACAGATGTAACTCTTTGAGATGAATTAACAGAACACTCAGCAGTATCTCAGAAAGCTTCTTTCCAATTTCATCTGAGGATATTTCCTTTTTCACCATAGCCCTCTAAGGGCTTCCAAATATCACTTTGCCAATTCCACAAGAACTGCCTTACCGAAAGGCTTTCTGAATTGAAAGCTGTAACTCTGTGAGATGATTTCACAGAACACAAAGAAGTTTCTCAGAAAGCTTCTTTCTCTTTGTTATCGGAGGATATTTCCTTTGGCCCTATAGCCTTCAAAGGGATCCGAAATATGTGTTCTCAGATTCCACAGAAATAAAGCAAGCAAAGAGATCCACGAAATACAGATGTAACTCTGTGAGTGGAAGTCACACATCACAGAGTAGTTTCTCAGAGAGCTTCTTTCCAGATTTCATCTGAGGATATTTCCTTTTTCACCGTAGCCCTCTAAGGGCTTCCAAATATCACTTTGCCAATTCCACAAGAACTGTCTTAGCGAAAGGCTTTTTGAGGGGAAAGATGTAACTCTGTGAGATGAGTTCACAGAACACTAAGTAGTTTCTCAGAAAGCTTCTTTCTCTTTGTTATCGGAGGATTTTTCCTTTGGCCCTTTAGTCTTCAAAGGGATCCGAAATATTTCTTCTCAGATTTCACAGAAATAAGGCTAGCAAAGTGATCCATGAAATACAGATGTAACTCTGTGAGTGGAAGTCACACATCACAGAGCAGTTTCTCAGAAAGCTTCTTTCCAGATTTCATCTGAGGATATTTCCTTTTTCAACATAGCCCTCTATGGTCTTCCAAATATCACTTTGCCAATTCCACAAGAACTGTCTTTGCGAAAGGCTTCTTGAGAGGAAAGCTGTAACTCTGTGAGACGATTTCACAGAACACAAAGAAGTTTCTCAGAAAGCTTCTTTCTCTTTGTTATTGGAGAATATTTCCTTTGGCCCTATAGTCTTCAAAGGATTCCGACATATCTGTTCTCAGATTCCACAGAAATAAGGTAGCAAAGAGATCCACGAAATACAGATGTAACTCTGTGAGTGGAAGTCACACATCACAGAGCAGTTTCTCAAAAAGCTTCTTTCCAGATTTCATATGAGGATATTTCCTTTTTCACCATAGCCCTCTAGGGGCTTCCAAATATCACTTTGCCAATTCCACAAGAACTGCCTTAGCGAAAGGCTTCTTGAGGGGAAAGCTGTAACTCTGTGAGTTGATTTCACAGAACACAAAGAAGTTTCTCAGAAAGCTTCTTTCTCTTTGTTATCGGAGGATATTTCCTTTGGCCCTATAGTCTTCAAAGGGATCCGAAATATCTGTTCTCAGATTCCATAGAAATAAGGCTAGCAAAGAGATCCAGGAAATACAGATGTAACTCTGTGATTGCAATTCACACATCACACAGCAGTTTCTCAGAAAGCTTCTTTCCAGATTTCATCTGATTACACTTCCTTTTTCACCATAGCCATCTATGGCCTTCCAGATATCACTTTGCCAATTCCAGAAGAACTGTCTTAGCGAAAGGCTTCATGAGGGGAAAGCTGTAACTCTGTGAGATGATTTCACAGAACTGAAAGAAGTTTCTCGGAAAACTTCTTTCTCTTTGTTATCGGAGGATATTTCCTTTGACCCTATAGTCTTCAAAGGGATCCGAAATATCTGTTCTCAGATTCCACAGAAATAAGGCTAGCAAAGAGATCCACGAAATACAGATGTAACTCTGTGAGTGGAAGTCACACATCACAGAGTAGTTTCTCAGAAAGCTTCTTTCCAGATTTCATCTGAGGATATTTCCTTTTTCACCGTAGACCTCTATGTGCTTCCAAATATCACTTTGCAGATCCCACAAAAACTGTCTTAGCGAAAGGCTTCTTGTGGGGAAAGCTGTAACTCTGTGAGATGATTTCACAGAACACAAAGAAGTTTCTCAGAAAGCTTCTTTCTCTTTGTTATCGGAGGATATTTCCTTTGGCCCTATAGTAGACAAAGGGATCCGAAATATCTGTTCTCAGATTCCACAGAAATAAGGCTAGCAAAGAGATCCACGAAATGCAGATGTAACTCTGTGAGATGAAATAACAGAACACTAAGCAGTTTCTCAGAAAGCTTCTTTCCAGATTTCATCTGAGGATATTTCCTTTTTCACCATAGCCCTCTATTGGCTTCCAAATATTACTTTGCCAATTCCACAAGAACTGTCTTAGCGAAAGGCTTCTTGAGGGGAAAGCTCTAACTCTGTGAGATGATTTCACAGAACACAAAGAAGTTTCTCAGAAAGTTTCTTTCTCTCTGTTACCGGAGGATATTTCCTTTGGCCCTCTAGTCTTCAAAGGGATCCGAAATATCTGTTCTCAGATTCCACAGAAATAAGGCTAGCAAAGAGATCCATGAAATACAAATGTAAATCTGTGAATGCAAGTCACACATCACAGATCAGTTTCTCAGAAAGCTTCTTTCCGGATTTCATCTGAGGATATTTCCTTTTTCACCATAGCCCTCTATGAGCTTCCAAATATGACTTTGCGAAATCCACAAGAATTGTCTTAGCGAAAGGCTTCTTGAAGGGAAAGCTGTAACTCTGTGAGATGATTTCACAGAACACAAAGAAGTTAATCAGAAAGCTTCTTTCTCTTTGTTATCGTAGGATATTTCCATTGGCCCTATAGTCTTCAAAGGGATCCGAAATATCTGTTCTCAGATTCCACAGAAATAAGGCTAGCAAAGAGATCCACGAAATACAGATGTAACTCTGTGAGTGGAAGTCACACATCACAGAGCAGTTTCTCAGAAAGCTTCTTTCCAGATTTCATCTGAGGATACTTCCTTATTCACCATAGCCCTCTAAGGGCTTCCAAATATGACTTTGCCAATTCCACAAGAACTGCCTTACCGAAAGGCTTTCTGAATTGAAAGCTGTAACTCTGTGAGATGATTTCACAGAACACAAAGATGTTTCTCAGAAAGCTTCTTTCTCTTTGTTATCGGAGGATATTTCCTTTGGCCCTATAGCCTTCAAAGGGATCCGAAATATGTGTTCTCAGATTCCACAGAAATAAAGCAAGCAAAGAGATCCACGAAATACAGATGTAACTCTGTGAGTGGAAGTCACACATCACAGAGTAGTTTCTCAGAGAGCTTCTTTCCAGATTTCATCTGAGGATATTTCCTTTTTCACCGTAGCCCTCTAAGGGCTTCCAAATATCACTTTGCCAATTCCACAAGAACTGTCTTAGCGAAAGGCTTTTTGAGGGGAAAGATGTAACTCTGTGAGATGAGTTCACAGAACACTAAGTAGTTTCTCAGAAAGCTTCTTTCTCTTTGTTATCGGAGGATTTTTCCTTTGGCCCTTTAGTCTTCAAAGGGATCCGAAATATCTCTTCTCAGATTTCACAGAAATAAGGCTAGCAAAGTGATCCATGAAATACAGATGTAACTCTGTGAGTGGAAGTAACACATCACAGAGCAGTTTCTCAGAAAGCTTCTTTCCAGATTTCATCTGAGGATATTTCCTTTTTCAACATAGCCCTCTATGGTCTTCCAAATATCACTTTGCCAATTCCACAAGAACTGTCTTTGCGAAAGGCTTCTTGAGAGGAAAGCTGTAACTCTGTGAGACGATTTCAGAGAACACAAAGAAGTTTCTCAGAAAGCTTCTTTCTCTTTGTTATTGGAGAATATTTCCTTTGGCCCTATAGTCTTCAAAGGGTTCCGACATATCTGTTCTCAGATTCCACAGAAATAAGGTAGCAAAGAGATCCACGAAATACAGATGTAACTCTGTGAGTGGAAGTCACACATCACAGAGCAGTTTCTCAAAAAGCTTCTTTCCAGATTTCATATGAGGATATTTCCTTTTTCACCATAGCCCTCTAGGGGCTTCCAAATATCACTTTGCCAATTCCACAAGAACTGCCTTAGCGAAAGGCTTCTTGAGGGGAAAGCTGTATCTCTGTGAGTTGATTTCACAGAACACAAAGAAGTTTCTCAGAAAGCTTCTTTCTCTTTGTTATCGGAGGATATTTCCTTTGGCCCTATAGTCTTCAAAGGGATCCGAAATATCTGTTCTCAGATTCCATAGAAATAAGGCTAGCAAAGAGATCCAGGAAATACAGATGTAACTCTGTGATTGCAATTCACACATCACACAGCAGTTTCTCAGAAAGCTTCTTTCCAGATTTCATCTGAGGATATTTCCTTTTTCACCATAGCCCTTATGGGCTTCCAAAGATCACTTTGCCAATTCCACAAGAACTGTCTTAGCGAAAGGCTTCTTGAGGGGTAAGCCGTAACTCTGTGAGTTGATTTCACAGAACACAAAGAAGTTTCTCAGAAAGCTTCTTTCTCTTTGTTATCGGAGGATATTTCCTTTGGCCCTATATTCTTCAAAGGGATCCGAAATATCTGTGCTCAGATTCCACAGAAATAAGGCTAGCAAAGAGATCCACGAAATACAGATGTAGCTCTGTGAGTGCAAGTCACACAGCACAGAGCAGTTTCTCAGAAAGCTTCTTTCCAGATTTCATCTGAGGATATTTCCTTTTTCACCGTAGCCCTCTATGGGCTTCCGAATATCGCTTTCCCAATTCCACAAGAACTGCCTTACCGAAAGGCTTTTGAATTAAAAGCTGTAACTCTGTGAGATGATTTCACAGAACACAAAGAAGTTTCTCAGAAACCTTCTTTCTCTTTGTTATCGGAGGATATTTCCTTTGGCCCTATAGTATTCAAAGGGATCCGAAATATCTATTCTCAGATTCCACAGAAATAAGGCTAGCAAAGAGATCCACGAAATACAGATGTAACTCTGTGAGTGCAAGTCACACATCACAGAGCAGTTTCTCAGAAAGCTTCTTTCCAGATTTCATCTGAGGATACTTCCTTATTCACCATAGCCCTCTAAGGGCTTCCAAATATCACTTTGCCAATTCCACAAGAACTGCCTTACCGAAAGGCTTTTTGAATTGAACGCTGTAACTCTGTGAGATGATTTCACAGAACACAAAGATGTTTCTCAGAAAGCTTCTTTCTCTTTGTTATCGGAGGATATTTCCTTTGGCCCTATAGCCTTCAAAGGGATCCGAAATATGTGTTCTCAGATTCCACAGAAATAAAGCTAGCAAAGAGATCCACGAAATACAGATGTAACTCTGTGAGTGGAAGTCACACATCACAGAGTAGTTTCTCAGAGAGCTTCTTTCCAGATTTCATCTGAGGATATTTCCTTTTTCACCGTAGCCCTCTAAGGGCTTCCAAATATCACTTTGCCAATTCCACAAGAACTGTCTTAGCGAAAGGCTTTTTGAGGGGAAAGATGTAACTCTGTGAGATGAGTTCACAGAACACTAAGTAGTTTCTCAGAAAGCTTCTTTCTCTTTTTTATCGGAGGATTTTTCCTTTGGCCCTTTAGTCTTCAAAGGGATCCGAAATATCTCTTTTCAGATTTCACAGAAATAAGGCTAACAAAGTGATCCATGAAATACAGATGTAACTCTGTGAGTGGAAGTCACACATCACAGAGCAGTTTCTCAGAAAGCTTCTTTCCAGATTTCATCTGAGGATATTTCCTTTTTCACCATAGCCCTCTATGGGCTTCCAAATATCACTTTGCCAATTCCACAAGAACTGTCTTAGCGAAAGGCTTCTTGAGGGGAAAGCTGTAACTCTGTGAGTTGATTTCACAGAACACAAAGAAGTTTCTCAGAAAGCTTCTTTCTCTTTGTTATCGGAGGATATTTCCTTTGGCCCTATAGTCTTCAAAGGGTTCCGACATATCTGTTCTCAGATTCCACAGAAATAAGGTAGCAAAGAGATCCACGAAATACAGATGTAACTCTGTGAGTGGAAGTCACACATCACAGAGCAGTTTCTCAAAAAGCTTCTTTCCAGATTTCATATGAGGATATTTCCTTTTTCACCATAGCCCTCTAGGGGCTTCCAAATATCACTTTGCCAATTCCACAAGAACTGCCTTAGCGAAAGGCTTCTTGACGGGAAAGCTGTATCTCTGTGAGTTGATTTCACAGAACACAAAGAAGTTTCTCAGAAAGCTTCTTTCTCTTTGTTATCGGAGGATATTTCCTTTGGCCCTATAGTCTTCAAAGGGATCCGAAATATCTGTTCTCAGATTCCATAGAAATAAGGCTAGCAAAGAGATCCAGGAAATACAGATGTAACTCTGTGATTGCAATTCACACATCACACAGCAGTTTCTCAGAAAGCTTCTTTCCAGATTTCATCTGAGGATATTTCCTTTTTCACCATAGCCCTTATGGGCTTCCAAAGATCACTTTGCCAATTCCACAAGAACTGTCTTAGCGAAAGGCTTCTTGAGGGGTAAGCCGTAACTCTGTGAGTTGATTTCACAGAACACAAAGAAGTTTCTCAGAAAGCTTCTTTCTCTTTGTTATCGGAGGATATTTCCTTTGGCCCTATATTCTTCAAAGGGATCCGAAATATCTGTGCTCAGATTCCACAGAAATAAGGCTAGCAAAGAGATCCACGAAATACAGATGTAGCTCTGTGAGTGCAAGTCACACAGCACAGAGCAGTTTCTCAGAAAGCTTCTTTCCAGATTTCATCTGAGGATATTTCCTTTTTCACCGTAGCCCTCTATGGGCTTCCGAATATCGCTTTCCCAATTCCACAAGAACTGCCTTACCGAAAGGCTTTTGAATTAAAAGCTGTAACTCTGTGAGATGATTTCACAGAACACAAAGAAGTTTCTCAGAAACCTTCTTTCTCTTTGTTATCGGAGGATATTTCCTTTGGCCCTATAGTATTCAAAGGGATCCGAAATATCTATTCTCAGATTCCACAGAAATAAGGCTAGCAAAGAGATCCACGAAATACAGATGTAACTCTGTGAGTGCAAGTCACACATCACAGAGCAGTTTCTCAGAAAGCTTCTTTCCAGATTTCATCTGAGGATACTTCCTTATTCACCATAGCCCTCTAAGGGCTTCCAAATATCACTTTGCCAATTCCACAAGAACTGCCTTACCGAAAGGCTTTTTGAATTGAACGCTGTAACTCTGTGAGATGATTTCACAGAACACAAAGATGTTTCTCAGAAAGCTTCTTTCTCTTTGTTATCGGAGGATATTTCCTTTGGCCCTATAGCCTTCAAAGGGATCCGAAATATGTGTTCTCAGATTCCACAGAAATAAAGCTAGCAAAGAGATCCACGAAATACAGATGTAACTCTGTGAGTGGAAGTCACACATCACAGAGTAGTTTCTCAGAGAGCTTCTTTCCAGATTTCATCTGAGGATATTTCCTTTTTCACCGTAGCCCTCTAAGGGCTTCCAAATATCACTTTGCCAATTCCACAAGAACTGTCTTAGCGAAAGGCTTTTTGAGGGGAAAGATGTAACTCTGTGAGATGAGTTCACAGAACACTAAGTAGTTTCTCAGAAAGCTTCTTTCTCTTTTTTATCGGAGGATTTTTCCTTTGGCCCTTTAGTCTTCAAAGGGATCCGAAATATCTCTTCTCAGATTTCACAGAAATAAGGCTAACAAAGTGATCCATGAAATACAGATGTAACTCTGTGAGTGGAAGTCACACATCACAGAGCAGTTTCTCAGAAAGCTTCTTTCCAGATTTCATCTGAGGATATTTCCTTTTTCACCATAGCCCTCTATGGGCTTCCAAATATCACTTTGCCAATTCCACAAGAACTGTCTTAGCGAAAGGCTTCTTGAGGGGAAAGCTGTAACTCTGTGAGTTGATTTCACAGAACACAAAGAAGTTTCTCAGAAAGCTTCTTTCTCTTTGTTATCGGAGGATATTTCCTTTGGCCCTATAGTCTTCAAAGGGATCCGAAATATCTGTTCTCAGATTCCATAGAAATAAGGCTAGCAAAGAGATCCAGGAAATACAGATGTAACTCTGTGATTGCAAGTCACACATCACACAGCAGTTTCTCAGAAAGCTTCTTTCCAGATTTCATCTGAGGATATTTCCTTTTTCACCATAGCCCTCTAGGGGCTTCCAAAGATCACTTTGCCAATTCCACAAGAACTGTCTTAGCGAAAGGCTTCTTGAGGGGAAAGCTGTAACTCTGTGAGATGATTTCAAGGAACACAAAGAAGTTTCTCAGAAAGCTTCTTTCTCTTTGTTATCGGAGGATATTTCCTTTGGCCCTATAGTCTTCAAAGGGATCCGAAATATCTGTTCTCAGATTCCATAGAAATAAGGCTAGCAAAGAGATCCAGGAAATACAACTGTAACTCTGTGATTGCAAGTCACACATGACACAGCAGTTTCTCAGAAAGCTTCTTTCCAGATTTCATCTGAGGATATTTCCTTTTTCACCATAGCCCTCTATGGGCTTCCAAAGATCACTTTGCCAATTCCACAAGAACTGTCTTAGCGAAAGGCTTCTTGAGGGGAAAGCCGTAACTCTGTGAGTTGATTTCACAGAACACAAAGAAGTTTCTCAGAAAGCTTCTTTCTCTTTGTTATCGGAGGATATTTCCTTTGGCCCTATAGTCTTCAAAGGGATCCGAAATATCTGTTCTCAGATTCCACAGAAATAAGGCTAGCAAAGAGATCCACGAAATACAGATGTAACTCTGTGAGTGCAAGTCACACATCACAGAGCAGTTTCTCAGAAAGCTTCTTTCCAGATTTCATCTGAGGATATTTCCTTTTTCACCATAGCCGTCTATGGACTTCCAAATATCGCTTTGCCAATTCCACAAGAACTGCCTTACCGAAAGGCTTTTTGAATTGAAAGCTGTAACTCTGTGAGATGATTTCACAGAACACAAAGAAGTTTCTCAGAAAGCTTCTTTCTCTTTGTTATATGAGGATATTTCCTTTGGCCCTATATTCTACAAAGGGATCCGAAATATCTGTTCTCAGATTCCACAGAAATAAGGCTAGCAAAGAGATCCACGAAATACAGATGTAACTCTGTGAGATGAAATAACAGAACACTAAGCAGTTTCTCATAAGGCTTCTTTCCAGATTTCATCTGAGGATATTTCCTTTTTCACCATAGCCCTCTAAGGGCTTCCAAATATCACTTTGCCAATTCCACAAGAACTGTCTTAGCGAAAGGCTTGTTGAGGGGAAAGCTGTAACTCTGTGAGATGATTTCACAGAACACAAAGAAGTTTCTCAGAAAGCTTCTTTCTCTTTGTTATCGGAGGATATTTCCTTTGGCCCGGTAGTCTTCAAAGGGATCCGAAATATCTGTTCTCAGATTACACAGAAATAAGGCTAGCAAAGAGATCCACGAAATACAGATGTATCTCTTTGAGACGAATTAACCCAACACTAAGCCGTTTCTCAGAAAGCTTCTTTCCAGATTTCATCTGAGGATATTTCCCTTCCCACCATAGCCCTCTAGGGGCTTCCAAATATCACTTTGCCAATTCCACAAGAACTATCTTAGCGAAAGTCTTCTTGTGGGGAAAGCAGTAGCTCTGTGAGATGATTTCACAGAACACAAAGAAGTTTTTCAGAAAGCTTCTTTCTCTTTGTTATCGGAGGATATTTTCTTTGGCCCTGTAGTCTTCAAAGGGATCCGAAATATCTGTTCTCAGATTCCACAGAAATACGGCTACCAAAGAGATCCACGAAATACAGATGTAACTCTGTAAGTGGAAGCCACACATCACAGAGCAGTTTCTCAGAAAGCTTCTTTCCAGATTTCATCTGATTACACTTCCTTTTTCACCATAGCCCTCTATGGCCTTCCAAATATCACTTTGCCAATTCCACAAGAACTGTCTTTGCGAAAGGCTTCTTGAGAGGAAAGCTGTAACTCTGTGAGACGATTTCAGAGAACACAAAGAAGTTTCTCAGAAAGCTTCTTTCTCTTTGTTATTGGAGAATATTTCCTTTGGCCCTATAGTCTTCAAAGGGTTCCGACATATCTGTTCTCAGATTCCACAGAAATAAGGTAGCAAAGAGATCCACGAAATACAGATGTAACTCTGTGAGTGGAAGTCACACATCACAGAGCAGTTTCTCAAAAAGCTTCTTTCCAGATTTCATATGAGGATATTTCCTTTTTCACCATAGCCCTCTAGGGGCTTCCAAATATCACTTTGCCAATTCCACAAGAACTGCCTTAGCGAAAGGCTTCTTGAGGGGAAAGCTGTATCTCTGTGAGTTGATTTCACAGAACACAAAGAAGTTTCTCAGAAAGCTTCTTTCTCTTTGTTATCGGAGGATATTTCCTTTGGCCCTATAGTCTTCAAAGGGATCCGAAATATCTGTTCTCAGATTCCATAGAAATAAGGCTAGCAAAGAGATCCAGGAAATACAGATGTAACTCTGTGATTGCAATTCACACATCACACAGCAGTTTCTCAGAAAGCTTCTTTCCAGATTTCATCTGAGGATATTTCCTTTTTCACCATAGCCCTTATGGGCTTCCAAAGATCACTTTGCCAATTCCACAAGAACTGTCTTAGCGAAAGGCTTCTTGAGGGGTAAGCCGTAACTCTGTGAGTTGATTTCACAGAACACAAAGAAGTTTCTCAGAAAGCTTCTTTCTCTTTGTTATCGGAGGATATTTCCTTTGGCCCTATATTCTTCAAAGGGATCCGAAATATCTGTGCTCAGATTCCACAGAAATAAGGCTAGCAAAGAGATCCACGAAATACAGATGTAGCTCTGTGAGTGCAAGTCACACAGCACAGAGCAGTTTCTCAGAAAGCTTCTTTCCAGATTTCATCTGAGGATATTTCCTTTTTCACCGTAGCCCTCTATGGGCTTCCGAATATCGCTTTCCCAATTCCACAAGAACTGCCTTACCGAAAGGCTTTTGAATTAAAAGCTGTAACTCTGTGAGATGATTTCACAGAACACAAAGAAGTTTCTCAGAAACCTTCTTTCTCTTTGTTATCGGAGGATATTTCCTTTGGCCCTATAGTATTCAAAGGGATCCGAAATATCTATTCTCAGATTCCACAGAAATAAGGCTAGCAAAGAGATCCACGAAATACAGATGTAACTCTGTGAGTGCAAGTCACACATCACAGAGCAGTTTCTCAGAAAGCTTCTTTCCAGATTTCATCTGAGGATACTTCCTTATTCACCATAGCCCTCTAAGGGCTTCCAAATATCACTTTGCCAATTCCACAAGAACTGCCTTACCGAAAGGCTTTTTGAATTGAACGCTGTAACTCTGTGAGATGATTTCACAGAACACAAAGATGTTTCTCAGAAAGCTTCTTTCTCTTTGTTATCGGAGGATATTTCCTTTGGCCCTATAGCCTTCAAAGGGATCCGAAATATGTGTTCTCAGATTCCACAGAAATAAAGCTAGCAAAGAGATCCACGAAATACAGATGTAACTCTGTGAGTGGAAGTCACACATCACAGAGTAGTTTCTCAGAGAGCTTCTTTCCAGATTTCATCTGAGGATATTTCCTTTTTCACCGTAGCCCTCTAAGGGCTTCCAAATATCACTTTGCCAATTCCACAAGAACTGTCTTAGCGAAAGGCTTTTTGAGGGGAAAGATGTAACTCTGTGAGATGAGTTCACAGAACACTAAGTAGTTTCTCAGAAAGCTTCTTTCTCTTTTTTATCGGAGGATTTTTCCTTTGGCCCTTTAGTCTTCAAAGGGATCCGAAATATCTCTTCTCAGATTTCACAGAAATAAGGCTAACAAAGTGATCCATGAAATACAGATGTAACTCTGTGAGTGGAAGTCACACATCACAGAGCAGTTTCTCAGAAAGCTTCTTTCCAGATTTCATCTGAGGATATTTCCTTTTTCACCATAGCCCTCTATGGGCTTCCAAATATCACTTTGCCAATTCCACAAGAACTGTCTTAGCGAAAGGCTTCTTGAGGGGAAAGCTGTAACTCTGTGAGTTGATTTCACAGAACACAAAGAAGTTTCTCAGAAAGCTTCTTTCTCTTTGTTATCGGAGGATATTTCCTTTGGCCCTATAGTCTTCAAAGGGATCCGAAATATCTGTTCTCAGATTCCATAGAAATAAGGCTAGCAAAGAGATCCAGGAAATACAGATGTAACTCTGTGATTGCAAGTCACACATCACACAGCAGTTTCTCAGAAAGCTTCTTTCCAGATTTCATCTGAGGATATTTCCTTTTTCACCATAGCCCTCTAGGGGCTTCCAAAGATCACTTTGCCAATTCCACAAGAACTGTCTTAGCGAAAGGCTTCTTGAGGGGAAAGCTGTAACTCTGTGAGATGATTTCAAGGAACACAAAGAAGTTTCTCAGAAAGCTTCTTTCTCTTTGTTATCGGAGGATATTTCCTTTGGCCCTATAGTCTTCAAAGGGATCCGAAATATCTGTTCTCAGATTCCATAGAAATAAGGCTAGCAAAGAGATCCAGGAAATACAACTGTAACTCTGTGATTGCAAGTCACACATGACACAGCAGTTTCTCAGAAAGCTTCTTTCCAGATTTCATCTGAGGATATTTCCTTTTTCACCATAGCCCTCTATGGGCTTCCAAAGATCACTTTGCCAATTCCACAAGAACTGTCTTAGCGAAAGGCTTCTTGAGGGGAAAGCCGTAACTCTGTGAGTTGATTTCACAGAACACAAAGAAGTTTCTCAGAAAGCTTCTTTCTCTTTGTTATCGGAGGATATTTCCTTTGGCCCTATAGTCTTCAAAGGGATCCGAAATATCTGTTCTCAGATTCCACAGAAATAAGGCTAGCAAAGAGATCCACGAAATACAGATGTAACTCTGTGAGTGCAAGTCACACATCACAGAGCAGTTTCTCAGAAAGCTTCTTTCCAGATTTCATCTGAGGATATTTCCTTTTTCACCATAGCCGTCTATGGACTTCCAAATATCGCTTTGCCAATTCCACAAGAACTGCCTTACCGAAAGGCTTTTTGAATTGAAAGCTGTAACTCTGTGAGATGATTTCACAGAACACAAAGAAGTTTCTCAGAAAGCTTCTTTCTCTTTGTTATATGAGGATATTTCCTTTGGCCCTATATTCTACAAAGGGATCCGAAATATCTGTTCTCAGATTCCACAGAAATAAGGCTAGCAAAGAGATCCACGAAATACAGATGTAACTCTGTGAGATGAAATAACAGAACACTAAGCAGTTTCTCATAAGGCTTCTTTCCAGATTTCATCTGAGGATATTTCCTTTTTCACCATAGCCCTCTAAGGGCTTCCAAATATCACTTTGCCAATTCCACAAGAACTGTCTTAGCGAAAGGCTTGTTGAGGGGAAAGCTGTAACTCTGTGAGATGATTTCACAGAACACAAAGAAGTTTCTCAGAAAGCTTCTTTCTCTTTGTTATCGGAGGATATTTCCTTTGGCCCGGTAGTCTTCAAAGGGATCCGAAATATCTGTTCTCAGATTAGACAGAAATAAGGCTAGCAAAGAGATCCACGAAATACAGATGTATCTCTTTGAGACGAATTAACCCAACACTAAGCCGTTTCTCAGAAAGCTTCTTTCCAGATTTCATCTGAGGATATTTCCCTTCCCACCATAGCCCTCTAGGGGCTTCCAAATATCACTTTGCCAATTCCACAAGAACTATCTTAGCGAAAGTCTTCTTGTGGGGAAAGCAGTAGCTCTGTGAGATGATTTCACAGAACACAAAGAAGTTTTTCAGAAAGCTTCTTTCTCTTTGTTATCGGAGGATATTTTCTTTGGCCCTGTAGTCTTCAAAGGGATCCGAAATATCTGTTCTCAGATTCCACAGAAATACGGCTACCAAAGAGATCCACGAAATACAGATGTAACTCTGTAAGTGGAAGCCACACATCACAGAGCAGTTTCTCAGAAAGCTTCTTTCCAGATTTCATCTGATTACACTTCCTTTTTCACCATAGCCCTCTATGGCCTTCCAAATATCACTTTGCCAATTCCACAAGAACTGTCTTAGCGAAAGGCTTCATGAGGGGAAAGCTGTAACTCTGTGAGATGATTTCACAGAACTCAAAGAAGTTTCTCGGAAAACTTCTTTCTCTTTGTTATCGGAGGATATTTCCTTTGACCCTATAGTCTTCAAAGGGATCCGAAATATCTGTTCTCAGATTCCACAGAAATAAGGCTAGCAAAGAGATCCACGAAATACAGATGTAACTCTGTGAGTGGAAGTCACACATCACAGAGTAGTTTCTCAGAAAGCTTCTTTCCAGATTTCATCTGTGGATATTTCCTTTTTCACCGTAGACCTCTATGTGCTTCCAAATATCACTTTGCAGATTCCACAAAAACTGTCTTAGCGAAAGGCTTCTTGTGGGGAAAGCTGTAACTCTGTGAGATGATTTCACAGAACACAAAGAAGTTTCTCAGAAAGCTTCTTTCTCTTTGTTATCGGAGGATATTTCCTTTGGCCCTATAGTCTTGAAAGGGATCCGAAATATCTGTTCTCAGATTCCACAGAAATAAGGCTAGCAAAGAGATCCACGAAACACAGATGTAACTCTGTGAGATGAATTAACAGAACACTAAGCAGTTTCTCAGAAAGCTTCTTTCCAGATTTCATCTGAGGATATTTCCTTTTTCACCGTAGCTCTCTATGGGCTTCCAAATATCACTTTGTCAATTCCACAAGAACTGTCTTAGCGAAAGGCTTCTTGAGGGGAAAGCTGTAACTCTGTGAGATGATTTCACAGAACACAAAGAAGTTTCTCAGAAAGCTTCTTCTCTTTGTTATCGGAGGATATTTCCTTTGGCCCTATAGTCTTCAAAGGGATCCGAAATATCTTTTCTCAGATTCCACAGAAATAAGGCTAGCAAAGAGATCCACGAAATACAGATGTAAATCTGTGAGTGGAAGTCATACATCACAGAGCAGTTTATCAGAAACTTCTTTCCAGATTTCATCTGAGGATATTTCCTTTTTCACCATAGCCCTCTATGGGCTTCCAAATATCACTTTGCCAATTCCACAAGAACTGTCTTAGCGAAAGGCTTCTTGAGGGGAAAGCTGTAACTCTGTGAGATGATTTCACAGAACACAAAGAAGTTTCTCAGAAAGCTTCTTTCTCTTTGTTATCGTACGATATTTCCTTTGGCCCTATAGTCTTCAAAGGGATCCGAAATATCTGTTCTCAGATTCCACAGAAATAAGGCTAGCAAAGAGATCCACGAAATACAGATGTAACTCTGTGAGTGGAAGTGACACATCACAGAGCAGTTTCTCAGAAAGCTTCTTTCCAGATTTCATCTGAGGATATTTCCTTTTTCACCATAGCCCTCTATGGGCTTCCAAATATCACTTTGCCAATTCCACAAGAACTGTCTTAGCGAAAGGCTTCTTCAGTGGAAAGCTGTAATTCTGTGAGATGATTTCACAGAACACAAAGAGGTTTCTCAGAAAGCTACTTTCTCTTTGTTATCGGAGGATATTTCCTTTGGCCCTATAGTTTTCAAAGGGATCCGAAATATCTGTTCTCAGATTCCACAGAAATAAGGCTAGCAACGAGATCCACGAAATACAGATGTAATTCTGTGAGTGCAAGTCACACATTACAGAGCAGTTTCTCAGAAAGCTTCTTTCCAGATTTCATCTGAGGATATTTCCTTTTTCACCATAGCCCTCTAAAGGCTTCCAAATATAACCTTGCCAATTCCACAAGAACTGTCTTAGCGAAAGGCTTCTTGAGGGGAAAGCTGTAGCTCTGTGAGATGATTTCACAGAACACAAAGAAGTTTCTCAGAAAGCTTCTTTCTCTCTGTTACCGGAGGATATTTCCTTTGGCCCTATAGTCTTCAAAGTGATCCGAAATATCTGTTCTCAGATTCCACACAAATAAGGCTAGCAAAGAGATCCACGAAATACAGATATAACTCTGTGAGATGAATTAACAGAACACTAAGCAGTTTCTCAGAAAGCTTCTTTCCAGATTTCATCTGAGGATATTTCCTTTTTCACCATAGCCCTCCATGGGCTTCCAAATATCACTTTGCCATTTCCACAAGAACTGTCTTAGCAAAGGCTTCTTGAGGGGAAAGCTGTAACTCTGTGAGATGATTTCACAGAACACAAAGAAGTTTCTCAGAAAGCTTCTTTCTCTTTTTTTTTTTTTTGGAGGATATTTCCTTTGGCCCTATAGTCTTCAAAGGGATCTGAAATATCTGTTCTCAGATTCCACAGAAATATGGCTAGCAAAGAGATCCACGAAATACAGAAATAACTCTGTGAGTGGAAATCAGACATCACAGATCAGTTTCTCAGAAAGCTTCTTTCTAGATTTCATCTGAGGATACTTCCTTTTTCACCGTAGCCCTCTATGGGCTTCCAAATATCACTTTGCCAATTCCACAAGAACTGTCTTAGCGAAAGGCTTCTTGAGTGGAAAGATGTAACTCTGTGAGATGATTTCACAGAACACAAAGAAGTTTATCAGAAAGCTTCTTTCTCTTTGTTTTCGGAGGATATTTCCTTTGGTCTATAGTCTTCAAAGGGATCCTAAATATCTCTTCTCAGATTCCACAGAAATAAGGCTAGCAAAGAGATCCACGAAATACAGATGTAACTCTGTGAGTGGAAGTCATACATCACAGAACAGTTTCTCAGAAAGCTTCTTTCCAGATTTCATCTGAGGATATTTCCTTTTTCACCATAGCCCTCTATGGTCTTCCAAATATCACTTTGCCAATTCCACGAGAACTGTCTTAGAGAAAGGCTTCTTGAGGGGAAAGCTGTAACTCTGTGAGATGATTTCACAGAACACAAAGAAGTTTCTCAGAAAGCTTCTTTCTCTTTTTTATCGGAGGATATTTCCTTTGGCCCTATAGTCTTCAAAGGGATCCGAAATATCTGTTCTCAGATTCCACAGAAATAAGGCTAGCAAAGAGATCCACGAAATACAGATGTAACTCTGTGAGATGAATTAACAGAACACTAAGCAGTTTCTCAGAAAGCTTCTTTCCAGATTTCATCTGAGGACATTTCCTTTTTTACCTTAGCCATCTAGGGGCTTCCAAATATCACTTTGCCAATTCCACAAGAATTGTCTTAGCGAAAGGCTTCTTGAGGGAAAATCTGTAAATCTCTGCGATGATTTCACAGAACACAAAGAAGTTTCTCAGAAAGCTTCTTTCTCTTTGTTATCGGAGGATATTTCCTTTGGCCCTATAGTCTTCAAAGGGATCCGAAATATCTGTTCTCAGGTTCCACAGAAATAAGGCTAGCAAAGAGATCCACGAAATACAGATGTAACTCTGTGAGATGAATTAACAGAACACTAAGCAGTTTCTCAGAAAGCTTCTTTCCAGATTTCATCTGAGGATATTTCCTTTTTCACCATAGCCCTCTAGGGGTTCCAAATATCACTTTCCCAATTCCACAAGAACTGTCTTAGCGAAAGGCTTCTTGAGGGGAAAGATGTAACTCTGTGAGATGATTTCACAGAACACAAAGAAGTTTCTCAGAAAGCTTCTTTCTCTTTGTTATCGGAGGATATTTCCTTTGGCCCTATAGTCTTCAAAGGGATCCGAAGTATCTGTTCTCAGATTCCACAGAAATAAGGCTAGCAAAGAGATCCACGAAATGCACATGTAACTCGGGGCGATGAATTAACAGAACACTCAGCAGTTTCTCGGAAAGCTTCTTTCCAGATTTCATCTGAGGACATTTCATTTTTCACCATAGACCTCTAAGGGGTTCCAAATATCACTTTGCCATTTCCACAACAACTGTCTTAGCGAAAGTCTTCTTGAGGGGAAAGCTGTAACTCTGTGAGATGATTTCACAGAACACAAAGAACTTTCTCAGAAAGCTTCTTTCTCATTGTTATCAGAGGATATTTCCTTTGGCCCTATAGTCTTCAAAGAGATCCGAAATATCTGTTCCTAGATACCACAGAAATAAGGCTAGCAAAGAGATCCACGAAATACAGATGTAACTCTGTGAGTGGAAGTCTCACATCACAGAGCAGATTCTCAGAAAGCTTCTTTCCAGATTTCATCTGAGGATATTTCCTTTCTCACCATAGCCCTCTCTGTGCTTCCATATATCACTTTGCCGATTCCACAAGAACTGTCTTAGCGAAAGGCTTCTTGAGGGGAAAGCTGTAACTCTGTGAGATGATTTCACAGAACACATAGAAGTTTCTCAGAAAGCTTCTTTCTCTTTGTTAGGGGAGGATATTTCCTTTGGCCCTATAGTCTTCAAAAGATTCCGAAATATCTGTTCTCAGATTCCACAGAAATAAGGCTAGCCAAGAGATCCACGAAATACAGATATACCTCTGTGAGTGGAAGTCACATATCACAGAACAGTTTCTCAGAAAGCTTCTTTCCAGATTTCATCTGAGGATATTTCCTTTGTCACCATAGCCCTCCATGGGCTTCCAAATATCACTTTCCCAATTCCACAAGAACTGTCTTAGCGGAAGGCTTCTTGAGGGGAAAGATGTAACTCTGTGAGATGATTCCACAGAAGACAAAGAAGATTCTCAGAAAGCTTCTTTCTCTTTGTTATCGGAGCATATTTCCTTTGGCCCTATAGTCTTCAAAGGGATCCCATATATCTGTTCTCAGATTCCACAGAAATAAGGCTAGCAAAGAGATCCACGAAATACAGATGTAACTCTGTGAGATGAATTAACAGAACACTAAGCAGTTTCTCAGAAAGCTTCTTTCCAGATTTCATCTGAGGATATTTCCTTTTTCATCATAGCCCTATAGGTGTTCCAAATATCACTTCGCCAATTCCACAAGAACTGTCATAGCGAAAGGCTTCTTGAGGGGAAAGCTGTAACTCTGTGAGATGATTTCACAGAACACAAAGAAGTTTCTCAGAAAGCTTCTTTCTCTTTGTTATCGGAGGATATTTCCTTTGCCCTATAGTCTTCAAAGAGATCCGAAATATATGTTCTCAGACTCCACAGAAATAAGGCTAGCAAAGAGATCCACGAAATACAGATGTAACTCTGTGAGTGGAAGTCACACATCACAGAGCAGTTTCTCAGAAAGCTTCTTTCCAGATTTCATCTGAGGATATTTCCTTTTTCAACATAGCCCTCTATGGGCTACCAAATATCACTTTGAAAATTCCACAAGAACTGTCTTAGCGAAAGGCTTCTTGAGGGGAAAGCTGTAACTCTGTGAGATGATTTCACAGAACACATAGAAGTTTCTCAGAAAGCTTCTTTATCTTTGTTATCGGAGGATATTTCTTTTGGCCCTATAGTCTTCAAAGGGATCCGAAATATCTGTTCTCAGATTCCACAGCAAAAAGGCTAGCAAAGAGATCCACGAAATACAGATGTAACTCTGTGAGTGGAAGTCTCACATCACAGAGCAGATTCGCAGAAAGCTTCTTTCCAGATTTCATCTGAGGATATTTCCTTTCTCACCATAGCCCTCTCTGTGCTTCCATATATCACTTTGCCGATTCCACAAGAACTGTCTTAGCGAAAGGCTTCTTGAGGGGAAAGCTGTAACTCTGTGAGATGATTTCACAGAACACATAGAAGTTACACAGAAAGCTTCTTTCTCTTTGTCATCGGAGGATATTTCCTTTGGCCCTATAGTCTTCAAAGGGATCCGAACTATCTGTTCTCAGATTCAACAGAAATAAGGCTAGCAAAGAGATACACGAAATACAGATATAACTCTGTGATATGAATTAACAGAACACTAAGCAGTTTCTCAGAAAGCTTCTTTCCAGATTTCATCTGCGGATATTTCCTTTCTCAGCATAGGCCTCTATGGGCTTCCAAATATCACTTTGCCAATTCCACAAGAACTGTCTTAGCGAAAGGCTTCTTGAGGGGAAAGATGTAACTCTGTGAGATGATTTCACAGAACACAACGAAGTTTCTCAGAAAGCTTCTTTCTCTTTCTCATCGGAGGATATTTCCTTTGGCCGTATAGTCTTCAAAGGGATCCGTAATATCTGTTCTCAGATTCCACAGAAATAAGGCTAGCAAAGAGATCCACGAAATACATATGTAACACTGTGAGTGGAAGTCACACATCACAGAAGACGTTTCTCAGAAAGCTTCTTTCCAGGTTTCATCTGAGGATATTTCCTTTCTCACCATAGCCCTCTATGTGCTTCCAAATATCACTTTGCCAATTCCACAAGAACAATCTTAGCGAAAGGATTCTTGAGGGGAAAGCTGTAACTCTGTGAGATGATTTCACAGAACACAAAGAAATTTCTCAGAAAGCTTCATTCTCTTTGTTATGGGAGGATATTTCCTTTGGCCATATAGTCTTCAAAGGGATCCGAAATATCTGTTCTCAGATTCCACAGAAATAGGGCTAGCAAAGAGATCTACGAAATACAAATGTAACTCTGAGAGTGAAAGTCACACATCACAGAGCAGTTTCTCAGAAACCTTCTTTCCAGATTTCATCTGAGGATATTTCCTTTTTCACCATAGCCCTCTAGGGGCTTCAAAATACCACTTTGCCAATTCCACAAGAACTGTCTTAGCGAAAGGCTTCTTGAGGGGAAAGCTGTAACTCTGTGAGATGATTTCACAGAACACAAAGAAGTTTCTCAGAAAGCTTCTTTGTCTTTTTTATCGGAAGATATTTGCTTTGGCCCTATAGTCTTCGAAGGGATCCGAAATATCTGTTCTCAGATTCCACAGAAGTAAGGCCAGCAAAGAGATCCACGAAATACAGATGTAACTCTGTGAGATGAATTAACAGAACTCTAAGAAGTTTCTCAGAAAGCTTCTTTCCAGATTTCATCTGAGGATATTTCCTTTCCCACCGTAGCCCTCTATCGGCTTCCAAATATCACATTGCCAATTCCACAAGAACTGTCTTAGCGAAAGGCTTCTTGAGGGGAAAGCTGTAATTCTGTGAGATGATTTCACAGAACACAAAGAAGTTTCTGAGAAAGCGTCTTTCTCTTTGTTATCGGAGGATATTTCCTTTGGCCCTATAGTCTTCAAAGGGATCCAAATATCTGTTCTCAGATTCCACAGAAATAAGGCCAGCAAAGAGATCCACGAAATACAGATGTAACTCTGTGAGTGGAAGTCACACATCACAGAGCAGTTTCTCAGAAATCTTCTTTCCAGATTTCATCTGAGGATATTTCCTTTTTCAACATAGCCCTCTAGGGGCTTCAAAATAAAACTTTGCCAATTCCACAAGAACTGTCTTAGCGAAAGGCTTCTTGAGGGGAAAGCTGTAACTCTGTGAGATGATTTCACAGAACACAAAGAAGTTTCTCAGAAAGCTTCTTTCTCTTTGTTATCGGAGGATATTTGCTTTGGCCCTATAGTCTTCTAAGGGATCCGAAATATCTGTTCTCAGATTCCAAAGAAATAAGGCTAACAAAGAGATCACGAAATACAGATGTAACTCTTTGAGATGAATTAACAGAACACTCAGCAGTATCTCAGAAAGCTTCTTTCCAATTTCATCTGAGGATATTTCCTTTTTCACCATAGCCCTCTATGGGTTTCCAAATATCACTTTGTCAATTCCACAAGAATTCTCTTAGCGAAAGGCTTCTTGAGGGGAAAGCTGTAACTCTGTGAGATGATTTCACAGAACACAAAGAAGTTTCTCAGAAATCGTCTTTCTCTTTGTTATCGGAGGATATTTGCTTTGGCCCTATAGTCTTCGAAGGGATCCGAAACATCTGTTCTCAGATTCCACAGAAATAAGGCTAGCAAAGAGATCCACGAAATACAGATGTAACTCTGTGAGATGAATTAACAGAACACTAAGCAGATTCTCAGAAAGCTTCTTTCCAGATTTCATCTGAGGATATTTCCTTTCTCACCGTAGCCCCCTATGGGCTTCCAAATATCACTTTGCCAATTTCACAAGAACTGTCTTAGCGAAAGGCTTCTTGAGGGGATAGCTGTAACTCTGTGAGATGATTTCACAGAACACAAAGAAGTTTCTCAGAAAGCTTCTTTCTCTTTGTTATCGGAGGATATTTCCTTTGGCCCTGTAGTCTTCAAAGGGATCTGAAATATCTGTTCTCAGATTCCACAGAAATAGGGCTAGCAAAGAGATCCACGAAAAACAAATGTAACTCTGAGAGTGGAAGTCACACATCACAGAGGAGTTTCCCAGAAAGCTTCTTTCCAGATTTCATCTGAGGATATTTCCTTTTTCTCCATAGCCCTCTATGAGCTGCAAAATATCACTTTGCCAATTCCACAAGAAATGTCTTAGCGAAAGGCTTCTTGAGGGGAAAGCTGTAACTCTGTGAGATGATTTCACTGAAAACAAAGAAGTTTCTCAGAAAGCTTCTTTCTCTTTGTTTTCGGAGGATATTTCCTTTGGCCCTTTAGTCTTCAAAGGGATCCGAAATATCTGTTCTCAGATTCCACAGAAATAAGGCTAGCAAAGACATCAATACAGACGTAACTCTGGGAGATGAATTAAGAGAACACTCAGCAGTTTCTCAGAAACCTTCTTTCCAGATTTCATCTGAGGATATTTCCTTTCTCACCATAGCCCTCTAGGGGTTCCAAATATCACTTTGCCAATACCACAAGAACTGTCTTAGCGAAAGGCTTCTTGAGGGGAAAGCTGTAACTCTGTGAGATGATTTCACAGAACACTAAGAAGTTTCTCAGAAAGCTTCTTTCTCTTTGTAATCGGAGGATATTTCCTTGGCCCTGTAATCTTCAAAGGGATCCGAAATATCACTCCTCAGATCCCACAGAAATAAGGCTAGCAAAGAGATCCACGAAATACAGATGTAACTCTGTGAGGTGAATTAACAGAACACTAAGCCGTTTCTCAGAAAGCTTCTTTCCAGATTTCATCTGAGGATATTTCCTTTTTCAACATTGCCCACTATGGTCTTCCAAAAATCAATTTGCCAATTCCACAAGAACTGTCTTAGCCAAAGGCTTCTTGAGGGGAAAGCTGTAACTCTGTGAGATGATTTCACAGAACACAAAGAAGTTTCTCAGAAAGCTTCTTTCTCTTTGTTATCGGAGGATATTTCCTTTGGCCCTATAGTCTTCGAAGGGATCCGAAATATCTGTTCTCAGATTCCACAGAAATAAGGCTAGCAAAGAGATCCACGAAATACAGATGTAACTCTGTGAGATGAATTAACAGAACACTAAGCAGATTCTCAGAAAGCTTCTTTCCAGATTTCATCTGAGGATATTTCCTTTCTCACCGTAGCCCCCTATGGGCTTCCAAATATCACTTTGCCAATTTCACAAGAACTGTCTTAGCGAAAGTCTTCTTGAGGGGATAGCTGTAACTCTGTGAGATGATTTCACAGAACACAAAGAAGTTTCTCAGAAAGCTTCTTTCTCTTTGTTATCGGAGGATATTTCCTTTGGCCCTGTAGTCTTCAAAGGGATCTGAAATATCTGTTCTCAGATTCCACAGAAATAGGGCTAGCAAAGAGATCCACGAAATACAAATGTAACTCTGAGAGTGGAAGTCACACATCACAGAGCAGTTTCCCAGAAAGCTTCTTTCCAGATTTCATCTGAGGATATTTCCTTTTTCTCCATAGCCCTCTATGAGCTGCAAAATATCACTTTGCCAATTCCACAAGAAATGTCTTAGCGAAAGGCTTCTTGAGGGGAAAGCTGTAACTCTGTGAGATGATTTCACAGAAAACAAAGAAGTTTCTCAGAAAGCTTCTTTCTCTTTGTTATCGGAGGATATTTCCTTTGGCCCTATAGTCTTTAAAGGGTTCCGAAATATCTGTTCTCAGATCCACAGAAATAAGGCTAGCAAAGAGATCCACGAAATACAGATGTAAGTCTGTGAGATGAATTAACAGAACAGTAAGCAGTTTCTCAGAAAGCTTCTTTCCAGATTTCATCTGAGGATATTTCTTTTTTCACCATTGCGCTATACGGGCTTCCAAATATCACTTTGCCAATTCCACAAGAACTGTCTTAGCGAAAGGCTCCTTGAGGGGAAAGCTGTAACTCTGTGAGTTGATTTCACAGAACACAAAAGTTTCTCAGAAAGCTTCTTTTTCTTTGTTATCGGAGGATATTCCCTTTGGCCCTATAGTCTTCAAAGGGATCCGAAATATCTGTTCTCAGATTCCACAGAAATAGGGCTAGCAAAGAGATACACCAAATACAAATGTAACTCTGTGAGTGGAAGTCACACATCACAGAGCAGTTTCTCAGAAAGCTTCTCTCCATATTTCATCTGAGGATACTTTCTTTTTCTCCATAGCCCTCTATGGGGTTCCAAATATCACTTTGCCAATTCCACAAGAACTATCATAGCGAAAGGCTTCTTGAGGGGAAAGCTGTAACTCTGTGAGATGGTTTCACAGAACACAAAGAAATTTCTCAGAAAGCTTCTTTCTCTTTGTTATCGGAGGATATTTCCTTTGGCCCTATAGTCATCAAAGGGATCCGAAATATCTGTTCTCATATTCCACAGAAATAAGGCTAGCAAAGAGATCCACGAAATACAGATGTAACTCTGTGCGTGGAAGTCAGACATCACAGAGCAGATTCTCAGAAAGCTTCTTTCCAGATTTCATCTGAGGATATTTCCTTTTTCACCATAGCCCTCTAAGGGCTTCCAAATATCACTTTGCCAATTCCACAAGAACTGTCTTAGGGAATGGCTTCTTGAGGGGAAAGCTGTAACTCTGTGAGATGATTTCACAGAACACAAAGAAGTTTATCAGAAAGCTTCTTTCTCTTTGTTATAGGAGGATATTTCCTTTGGCCCTATCGTCTTCGAAGGGATCCGAAATATCTGTTCTCAGATTCCACAGAAATAAGGCTAGCAAAGTGATCCACGAAACACAGATGTAAGTCTGTGAGATGAATTAACAGAACACTAAGCAATTTCTCAGAAAGCTTCTTTCCAGATTTCATCTGAGGATATTTCCTTTCTCACCGTAGCCCTCTATGGACTTCCAAATATCACTTTGCCAATTTCACAAGAACTGTCATAGCGAAAGGCTTCTTGAGGGGAAAGCTGTAACTCTGTGAGATGATTTCACAGAACACAAAGAAGTTTCTCAGAAAGCTTCTTTCTCTTTGTTATGGGAGGATATTTCCTTTGGCCTTGTAGTCTTCAAAGGGATCCGTATTATCTGTTCTCAGGTTCCACAGAAATAGGGCTAGAAAAGAGATCCATGAAATACAAATGTAACTCTGAGAGTGGAAGTCACACATCACAGAGCAGTTTCTCAGAAGCTTCTTTCCCGATTTCAGTTGAGGATATTTCCTTTTTCACCATAGCCCTCCATGGGCTTCCAAATATCACATTGCCAATTCCACAAGAACTGTCTTAGCGGAAGGCTTCCTGAGGGGAAAGCTGAAACTGTGTGAGATGATTTCACAGAACACAAAGAAGTTTCTCAGAAAGCTTCTTTCTCTTTGTTATCGGATTACATTTCCTTTGGCCCTATAGTCTTCAAAGGGATCCGAAATATCTGTTCTCAGATTCCACAGAAATAGGGCTAGCAAAGAGATCCACGAAATACAGATGTAACTCTGTGAGATGAATTAACAGAGCACTAAGCAGTTTCTCAGAAAGCTTCTTTCCAGATTTCATCTGACGATATTTCCTTTTTCACCATAGCCCTCTATTGGCTTCCAAATATAACTTTGCCAATTCCACAAGAACTATCTTAGGGAAAGGCTTCTTGAGGGGAAAGCTGTAACTCTGTGAGATGATTTCACAGAACACAAAGAAGTTTCTCAGAAAGCTTCTTTCTGTTTGTTATCGGAGGATATTTCCTTTGGCACTGTAGTCTTCAAAGGGATCCTAAATATCTGTTCTCAGATTCAACAGAAATAGGGCTAGCAAAGAGATCCACGAAATACAAATGTAACTCTGAGAGTGGAAGTCACACATCACAGAGCAGTTTCTCAGAAAGCTTCTTTCCAGATTTCATCTGAAGACATTTCCTTTTTCACCATAACCCTACATGGGCTTCCAAATATCACTTTGCCAATTCCACAAGAACTGTCTTAGCGAAAGGCTTCTTGAGGGGAAAGCTGTAACTTTGTGAGATGATTTCGCAGAACACAAAGAAGTTTCTCAGAAAGCTTCTTTCTCTTTGTTATCGGAGGATATTTCCTTTGGCCCTATAGTCTTCAAAGGGATCGGAAATATCCGTTCTCAGATTCCAGAGAAAAAAGGCTAGCAAAGAGATCCACGTATTACAGATGCAACTCTGTGAGATGAATTAACAGAACACTAAGCCGTTTCTCAGAAAGCTTCTTTCCAGATTTCATCTGAGGATATTTCCTTTTTCACCATTGCCCACTATGGTCTTCCAAATATCACTTTGCCAATTCCACAAGAACTGTCTTAGCGAAAGGCTTCTTGAGGGGAAATCTGTAACTCTGTGAGATGATTCCACAGAACACAAAGAAGTTTCTCAGAAAGCTTCTTTCTCTTTGTTATCGGAGGATATTTCCTTTGGCCCTATAGTCTTCAAAGGGATCCGAAATACCTGTTCTCAGATTCCACAGAAAAAAGGCTAGCAAAGAGATCCACGAAATACAAATGTAACTCTGAGAGTGGAAGTCACACATCATAGAGCAGTTTCTCAGAAAGCTTTTTTCCTGATTTCATCTGAGCATATTTCCTTTTTCACCATAGCCCTCTATGGGCTTCCAAAAATCACTTTGCCAATACCAAAGAACTGTCTTAGCGAAAGGCTTCTTGTGGGGAAAGCTGTAACTCTGTGAGATGATTTCACAGGAAACAAAGAAGTTTCTCAGAAAGCTTCTTTCTCTTTGTTATCGGAGGATATTTCCTTTGGCCCTATAGTCTTCAAAGTGATCTGAAATGTCTGATCTCAGATTCCAGAGAAATAAGGCTGGCAAAGAGATCCAGGAAATACAGATGTAACTCTGTGAGTGGAAGTCACACATCACAGAGCAATTTCTCAGAAAGCTTCTTTCCAGATTTCATCTGAGGATATTTCCTTTTTCACCGTAGCCCTCTATCGGCTTCCAAATATCACTTTGCCAATTCCGCAAGAACTGCCTTAGCGAAAGGCTTCTTGAGGGGAAAGCTGTAACTCTGTAAGATGATTTCACAGAACACAAAGAAGTTTCTCAGAAAGCTTCTTTCTCTTTGTTATCGGAGGATATTTCCTTTGACCATATAGTCTTCTAAGGGATCCGAAATATCTGTTCTCAGGTTCCACAGAAATAAGGCTAGCAAAGAGATCCATGAAATACAGATGTAACTCTGTGAGATGAATTAACAGAACACTACGCAGTTTCTCAGAAAGCTTCTTTCCAGATTTCATCTGAGGATATTTCCTTTCTCACCATAGCCCTCTACGGGCTTCCAAATATCACTTTGCCAATTCCACAAAAACTGTCTTACCGAAAGGCTCCTTGAATGGAATGTTGTAACTCCGTGAGATGATTTCACAGAACTCAAAGAAGTTACTCAGAAAGCTTCGTTCTCTTTGTTATCGTAGGAGATTTCCTTTGGCCGTATAGTCTTCAAAGGGATCCGAAATATCTGTTTCAGATTCCACAGAAATAAGGCTAGCAAAGAGATACACGAAATACAGACTTAACTCTGTGAGATGAATTAACAGAACACTCAGCAGTTTCTCAGAAAGCTTCTTTCCAGATTTCATGTGAGGTTATTTCTTTTTTCACCATTGCCCTTTACGGGCTTCCAAATATCACTTTGCCAATTCCACAAGAACTGTCTTAGCGAAAGGCTTCTTGAGGGGAAAGCTGTAACTCTGTGAGATGATTTCACAGAACACAAAGAAGCTCTTTGTTATCGGAGGATATTTCCTTTGGCCCTATAGTCTTCAAGGGATCCGAAATATCTGTTCTCAGATTCCACAGAAATAAGGCTAGCAAAGAGATCCACGAAATACAGATGTAACTCTGTGAGATGAATTAACAGAACACTAAGCAGTTTCTCAGAAACTTCTTTCCAGATTTCATCTGAGGATATTTCCTTTCTCACCATAGCCCTCTATGGGCTTCCAAATATAACTTTGCCAATTCCACAAGAACTGTGTTAGCGAAAGGCTTCTTGAGGAGAAAGCTGTAACTCTGTGAGATGATTTCAGAGAACACAAAGAAGTTTCTCAGAAAGCTTCTTTCTCTTTGTTATCGGAGGATATTTCCTTTGGCCCTATAGTCTTTAAAGGGATCCGAAATATCTGTTCTCAGATTCCACAGAAATACGGCTAGCAAAGACATCCACGAAATACAGATGTAACTCTGTGAGTGGAAGTCACACATCACAGAGCAGTTTCTTAGAAAGCTTCTTTCCAGATTTCATCTGAGGATATTTCCTTTTTCACCATAGCCCTCTATGGGTTTCCAAATATCACTTTGCCAATTCCACAAGCACTGTCTTAGCGAAAGGCTTCTTGAGGGGAAAGCTGCAACTCTGTGAGGTGATTTCACAGAACACAAAGAAGTTTCCCAAAAGGTTCTTTCTCTTTCTTATCGGAGGTTATTTCCTTTGGCCCAAAACTCTTCAAAGGGATTCGAAATATCTATTCTCAGATTCCACAGAAATAAGGCTAGCAAAGAGATCCACGAAATACAGATGTAAATCTGAGAGTGGAAGTCACACATCACAGAGCAGTTTCTCAGAAATCTTCTTTCCAGATTTCATCTGAGGATATTTCCTTTTTCACCATTGCCCTCTATAGGCTTCCAAATATCACTTTGCCAATTCCACAAGAACTGTTCTAGGGAAAGGCTTCTTGAGGGGAAAGCTGTAACTCTGTGAGATGATTTCACAGAACACAAAGAAGTTTCTCAGAAAGCTTCTTTCTCTTTGTTATCGGAGGATATTTCCTTTGGCCCTATAGTCTTCAAAGGGATCGGAAATATCCGTTCTCAGATTCCAGAGAAAAAAGGCTAGCAAAGAGATCCACGAATTACAGATGCAACTCTGTGAGATGAATTAACAGAACACTAAGCCGTTTCTCAGAAAGCTTCTTTCCAGATTTCATCTGAGGATATTTCCTTTTTCACCATTGCCCACTATGGTCTTCCAAATATCACTTTGCCAATTCCACAAGAACTGTCTTAGCGAAAGGCTTCTTGAGGGGAAATCTGTAACTCTGTGAGATGATTCCACAGAACCCAAAGAAGTTTCTCAGAAAGCTTCTTTCTCTTTGTTATCGGAGGATATTTCCATTGGCCCTATAGTCTTCAAAGGGATCCGAAATACCTGTTCTCAGATTCCACAGAAAAAAGGCTAGCAAAGAGATCCACGAAATACAAATGTAACTCTGAGAGTGGAAGTCACACATCATAGAGCAGTTTCTCAGAAAGCTTTTTTCCTGATTTCATCTGAGCATATTTCCTTTTTCACCATAGCCCTCTATGGGCTTCCAAAAATCACTTTGCCAATACCAAAGAACTGTCTTAGCGAAAGGCTTCTTGTGGGGAAAGCTGTAACTCTGTGAGATGATTTCACAGGAAACAAAGAAGTTTCTCAGAAAGCTTCTTTCTCTTTGTTATCGGAGGATATTTCCTTTGGCCCTATAGTCTTCAAAGTGATCTGAAATGTCTGATCTCAGATTCCAGAGAAATAAGGCTGGCAAAGAGATCCAGGAAATACAGATGTAACTCTGTGAGTGGAACTCACACATCACAGAGCAATTTCTCAGAAAGCTTCTTTCCAGATTTCATCTGAGGATATTTCCTTTTTCACCGTAGCCCTCTATCGGCTTCCAAATATCACTTTGCCAATTCCGCAAGAACTGCCTTAGCGAAAGGCTTCTTGAGGGGAAAGCTGTAACTCTGTAAGATGATTTCACAGAACACAAAGAAGTTTCTCAGAAAGCTTCTTTCTCTTTGTTATCGGAGGATATTTCCTTTGACCATATAGTCTTCTAAGGGATCCGAAATATCTGTTCTCAGGTTCCACAGAAATAAGGCTAGCAAAGAGATCCATGAAATACAGATGTAACTCTGTGAGATGAATTAACAGAACACTACGCAGTTTCTCAGAAAGCTTCTTTCCAGATTTCATCTGAGGATATTTCCTTTCTCACCATAGCCCTCTACGGGCTTCCAAATATCACTTTGCCAATTCCACAAAAACTGTCTTACCGAAAGGCTCCTTGAATGGAATGTTGTAACTCCGTGAGATGATTTCACAGAACTCAAAGAAGTTACTCAGAAAGCTTCGTTCTCTTTGTTATCGTAGGAGATTTCCTTTGGCCGTATAGTCTTCAAAGGGATCCGAAATATCTGTTTCAGATTCCACAGAAATAAGGCTAGCAAAGAGATACACGAAATACAGACTTAACTCTGTGAGATGAATTAACAGAACACTCAGCAGTTTCTCAGAAAGCTTCTTTCCAGATTTCATGTGAGGTTATTTCTTTTTTCACCATTGCCCTTTACGGGCTTCCAAATATCACTTTGCCAATTCCACAAGAACTGTCTTAGCGAAAGGCTTCTTGAGGGGAAAGCTGTAACTCTGTGAGATGATTTCACAGAACACAAAGAAGCTCTTTGTTATCGGAGGATATTTCCTTTGGCCCTATAGTCTTCAAGGGATCCGAAATATCTGTTCTCAGATTCCACAGAAATAAGGCTAGCAAAGAGATCCACGAAATACAGATGTAACTCTGTGAGATGAATTAACAGAACACTAAGCAGTTTCTCAGAAACTTCTTTCCAGATTTCATCTGAGGATATTTCCTTTCTCACCATAGCCCTCTATGGGCTTCCAAATATAACTTTGCCAATTCCACAAGAACTGGGTTAGCGAAAGGCTTCTTGAGGAGAAAGCTGTAACTCTGTGAGATGATTTCAGAGAACACAAAGAAGTTTCTCAGAAAGCTTCTTTCTCTTTGTTATCGGAGGATATTTCCTTTGGCCCTATAGTCTTTAAAGGGATCCGAAATATCTGTTCTCAGATTCCACAGAAATACGGCTAGCAAAGACATCCACGAAATACAGATGTAACTCTGTGAGTGGAAGTCACACATCACAGAGCAGTTTCTTAGAAAGCTTCTTTCCAGATTTCATCTGAGGATATTTCCTTTTTCACCATAGCCCTCTATGGGTTTCCAAATATCACTTTGCCAATTCCACAAGCACTGTCTTAGCGAAAGGCTTCTTGAGGGGAAAGCTGCAACTCTGTGAGGTGATTTCACAGAACACAAAGAAGTTTCCCAAAAGGTTCTTTCTCTTTCTTATCGGAGGTTATTTCCTTTGGCCCAAAACTCTTCAAAGGGATTCGAAATATCTATTCTCAGATTCCACAGAAATAAGGCTAGCAAAGAGATCCACGAAATACAGATGTAAATCTGAGAGTGGAAGTCACACATCACAGAGCAGTTTCTCAGAAATCTTCTTTCCAGATTTCATCTGAGGATATTTCCTTTTTCACCATTGCCCTCTATAGGCTTCCAAATATCACTTTGCCAATTCCACAAGAACTGTTCTAGGGAAAGGCTTCTTGAGGGGAAAGCTGTAACTCTGTGAGATGATTTCACAGAACACAAAGAAGTTTCTCAGAAAGCTTCTTTCTCTTTGTTTTATTAGGATATTTCCTTTGGCCCTATTGTCTTCAAAGGGATACGAAATATCTGTTCTCAGATTCCACAGAAATAAGGCTAGCAAAGAGATCCACGAAATACAGATGTAACTCTGTGAGATGAATAATCAGAACACAAAGCAGTTTCTCAGAAAGCTTCTTTCAGATTTCATCTGAGGATATTTCCTTTCTCACCCTAGACCTATAGGGGCCTCCAAATATCATTTTGCCAATTCCACAAGAACTGTCTTAGCGAAAGGCTTCTTGAGGGGAAATCTGTAACTCTGTGAGATGATTTCACAGAACACAAAGAAGTTTCTCAGAAAGCTTCTTTCTCTTTGTTATCGGAGGATATTTCCTTTGGCCCTATAGTCTTCAACGGGATCCGAAATATCTGTTCTCAGATTCCACAGAAATAAGGCTAGCAAAGAGATCCACGAAACACAGATTTAACTCTATGAGTAGAAGTCACACATCACAGAGCAGTTTCTCAGAAAGATTCTTTCCAGATTCCATCTGAGGATATTTCCCTTTCACCATAGCCCTCTATGGGCTTCCATATATCACTTTGCCAATACCAGAAGAACTGTTGTAGCGAAAGGCTTCTTGAGGGGAGAGCTGTAACTCTGTGAGATGATTTCACAGAACACAAGGAAGTTTCTCAGAAAGGTTCCTTCTCTTTGTTATCGGAGGATATTTCCTTTGGCCCTATAGTCTTCAAAGGGATCCGAAATATCTGCTCTCAGATTCCACAGAAATACGGCTAGCAAAAGATCCTGGAAATACAGATTTAACTCTGTGAGTGGAAGTCACACATCACAGAGCAGTTTCTCAGAAAGCTTCTTTCCAGATTTCATCTGAGGATATTTCCTTTTTCACCATAGCCCACTATGGGCTTCCAAATATCACTTTGCCAATTCCACAAGAACTGTCTTAGCGAAAGGCATTTTGAGGTGAAAGCTGTAACTCTGTGAGATGATTTCACAGAACACAAAGAAGTTTCTCAGAAAGCTTCTTTCTCTTTGTTATCAGAGGATATTTTCTTTGGCCCTATAGCCTTCAAAGGGATCTGAAATATCTGTCCTCAGATTCCACAGAAATAAGGCTAGCAAAGAGATCCCCGAAATACAGATGTAATTCTGTGAGATGAATTAACAGAACACTAAGCCGTTTCTCAGAAAGCTTCTTTCCAGATTTCATCTGAGGATATTTCCTTTCTCACCACAGAACTCTATGGGCTTCCAAATATCACTTATCCAATTCGACAAGAACTGTCGTAGCGAAAGGCTTCTTGATGGGCACGCTGTAACTCTGTGAGATTATTTCACAGAACACAAAGAAGTTTCTCAGAAAGCTTCTATCTCTTTTTTATCGAAGGATATTTCCTTTGGCCCTGTAGTCTTCAAAGGGATCCGAAATATCTGTTCTCAGATTCCACAGAAATAAGGCTAGCAAAGAGATCCACGAAATACAGATGTAACTCTTTGAGATGAATTAACAGAACACTAAGCCGTTTCTCAGAAATCTTCTTTCCAGATTTGATCTGAGGATATTTCCTTCTTCACCATAGCCCTCTATGGGCTTCCAAATATCACATTGCCAATTCCACAAGAACTGTCTTAGCGAAAGGCTTCTTGAGGAGAAAGCTGTACCTCTGTGAGATGATTTCACAGAACACAAAGAAGTTTCTCAGAAAGCTTCTTTCTCTTTGTTATCGGAGGATATTTCCTTTGCCCTATAGTCTTCAAAGGTATCCGAAATATCTGTTCTCATTCCACAGAAATAAGGCTAGCAAAGAGATCCACGAAATACCGATGTAAATCTGAGAGTGGAAGTCATACATCACAGAGCAGTTTCTCAGAAAGCTTCTTTCCAGATTTCATCTGAGGATATTTCCTTTTTCACCATAGCCCTCGATGGGCTTCCAAATATCACTTTGCCAATTCCTCAAGAACTGTCTTAGCGAAAGGCTTCTTGAGGGGAAAGCTGCAACTCTGTGAGGTGAATTCACAGAACACAAAGAAGTTTCTCAAAAAGCCTCTTTCTCTTTTTTATCGGAGGAGATTTCCTTTGGCCCTGTAGTCTTCAAAGGGATCCGAAATATCTGTTCTCAGATTCCCCAGAAATAAGGCCAGCAAAGAGATCCACGAAATACAGATGTAACTCTGTGAGATGAATTAGCAGAACACTAAGCAGTTTCTCAGAAAGCTTCTTTCCAGATTTCATCTGAGGATATTTCCCTTTTACCATAGCCCTCTGTGGGCTTCCAAATATCACTTTGCCAATTCCACAAGAACTCTCTTTGCGAAAGGCTTCTTGAGGGGAAAGCTGTAACTCTGTGAGATGATTTCACAGAACACAAAGAAGTTTCTCAGAAAGCTTCTTTCTCTTTGTTATCGGAGGATATTTCCTTTGGCCCTATAGTCTTCAAAGGGATCCGAAATATCTGTTCTCATATTCCACAGAAATAAGGCTAGCAAAGAGATCCCCGAAATACAGATGTAATTCTGTGAGATGAATTAACGGAACACTAAGCCGTTTCTCAGAAAGCTTCTTTCCAGATTTCATCTGAGGATATTTCCTTTCTCACCATAGACCTCTATGGGCTTCCAAATATCACTTTGCCAATTCCACAAGAACTGTCTTAGCGAAAGGCTTCTTGAGGGGCACGCTGTAACTCTGTGAGATGATTTCTCAGAACACAAAGAAGTTTCTCAGAAAGCTTCTTTCTCTTTGTTATCGGAAGATATTTCCTTTGTCCCTATAGTCTTCAAAGGGATCCGAAATATCTGTTTTCAGATTCCACAGAAATAAGGCTAGCAAAGAGATCCACGAAATACAGATGTAATTCTGTGAGTGGAAGTCACACATCACAGAGCTGTTTCTCAGAAAGCTTCTTTCCAGATATCATCTGAGGATATTTCCTTTTTCACCATAGCCCTCTATGGGCTTCCAAATATCACTTTACCAATTCCACAATTACTGTCTTAGCGAAAGGCTTCTTGAGGGGAAAGCTGTAACTCTGTGAGATGATTTCACAGAACACAAGGAAGTTTCTCAGAGAGCTTCTTTCTCTTTGTTAACGGAGGATATTTCCTTTGGCCCTATAGTCTTCAAAAGATTCCGCAATATCTCTTCTCAGATTCCACAGAAATAAGGCTAGCAAAGAGATCCACGAAATACAGATGTAACTCTGTGAGATGAATTAACAGAACACTAAGCCGTTTCTCAGAAAGCTTCTTTCCAGATTTCATCTGAGGATATTTCCTTTTTCACCATAGCCCTCTAAGGGCTTCCAAATATCACTTTGCCAATTCCACAAGAACTGTCTTAGTGAAAGGCTTCTTGAGAGGAAAGCTGTAACTCTGTGAGATGATTTCACAGAGCTCAAAGAAGTTTCTCAGAAAGCTTCTTTCTCTTTGTTATCGGAGGATATTTCCTTTGGCCCTATAGTCTTCAAAGGGATTCAAAATATCTGTTCTCAGATTCCACAGAAATAAGCCTAGCAAAGAGATCCACGAAATACAGATTTAACTCAGTGAGTGGAAGTCACACATCACAGAGCAGTTTCTCAGAGCTTCTTTCCACATTTCATCTGATTATATTTCCTATTTCACCATAGCCCTCTATGGGCTTCCAAATATCACTTTGCCAATTCCACAAGAACTATTCTAGCGAATGGGTTCTTGAGGGGAAAGCTGTAACTCTGTGAGATGATTTCACAGAACACAAAGAAGTATCTCAGAAAGCTTCTTTCTCTTTGTTATCGGAGGATATTTTCTTTGGCCTTATAGTGTTCAAAGGGATCCGAAATATCTGTCCTCAGATTCCAAAGAAATAAGGATACCAAAGAGATCCACGAAATACAAATGTAACTATGTGAGATGAATTTAAAAAAAAAAGCCGTTTCTCAGAAAGCTTCTTTCCAGATTTCATCTGAGAATATTTCCTTTCTCACCATAGATCTCTATGGGCTTACAAATATCACTTTGCCAATTCCACAAGAACTGTCTTAGCGAAAGGCTTCTTGAGGGGAAAGCTATAACTCTGTGAGATAATTTCACGGAACACAAAGAAGTTTCTCAGAAAGCTTCTTTCTCTTTGTTATCGGAGGATATTTCCTTTGGCTCTGTAGTCTTCAAAGGGATCCGAAATATCTGTTCTCAGATTCCACAGAAATAAGGCTAGCAAAGGGATTCACGAAATACGGATGTAACTCTGTGAGATGAATTAACAGAACACTAAGCAGTTTCTCAGAAAGCTTCTTTCCAGATTTCATCTGAGGATATTTCCTTTTTCACCATAGGCCTCTATGGGCTTCCAAATACCACTTTTCCAATTCCACAACAACTGTCTTAGCGAAAGGCTTCTTGAGGGCAAAGCTGTAAATCTGTGAGGTGATTTCACAGAACACAAAGAAGATTCTCAGAAAGCTTCTTTCTCTTGTTATCGGAGGATATTTCCTTTGGCCCTATAGTCTTCAAAGGGATCCGAAATATCTGTTCTCATATTCCACAGAAAAAAGGCTAGCAAAGATATCCACGAAATACAAATGAAACTCTGTGAGTGGAAGTCACACATCACTCAGCAGTTTCTCAGAAAGCTTCTTACCAGATTTCATCAGAATATATTTCCTTTTTCACCATAGCCCTCTAGGGGCTTCCAAATATCAATTTGCCAATTCCACAAGAACTGTTCTAGCGAAAGATTTCTTGATGGGCGAGCTGTAACTCTGTGAGATGATTTCACAGAACACAAAGAAGTTTCTCAGAAATATTCTTTCTCTTTGTTATCGGAGGATATTTCCTTTGGCCCTATAGTCTTCAAAGGGATCCGAAATATCTGTTCTCAGATTCCACAGAAATAAGGCTAACAAAGAGATCCACGAAATACAGATGTAACTCTGTGAGTGGAAGTCTCACATCACAGAGCAGTTTCTCAGAAAGCTTCTTTCCAGATTTCATCTGAGGATATTTCCTTTTTTACCATATCCCACTATGGGCTTCCAAATATCACTTCGCCAATTCCAAAAGAACTGTCTTTTCGAAAAGCTTCTTGAGGGGAAAGCTGTAACTCTGTGAGATGATTTCACAGAACTCAAAGAAGTTTCTCAGAAAGCTTCTTTCTCTTTGTAATCGGAGGATATTTCCTTTGGCCCTATAGTCTTCAAAGGGATCCGAAATATCTGTTCTCAGATTCCACAGAAATAAGGCTAGCAATGAGATCCACGAAATACAGATGTAACTCTGAGAGTGGAAGTCACACATCACAGAGAAGTTTCTCAGAAAGCCTCTTTCCAGATTTCATCTGAGGATATTTCCTTATTCACCATAGCCCTCTATGGGCATCCAAATATCACTTTGCCAATTCCACAAGAACTGTTCTAGCGAAAGGCTTCTTGAGGGGAAAGCTGTAACTCTGTGAGATGATTTCACAGAACACAAAGAATTTTTTAAGAAAGCTTCTTTCTCTTTGTTATCGGAGGATATTTCCTTTGGACCTATAGTGTTCAAAGGGATCCGAAATATCTGTCCTCAGATTCCAAAGAAATAAGGCTACCAAAGAGATCCATGAAATACAGATGTAACTCTGTGAGATGAAGTAACAGAACACTAAGCAGTTTCTCAGAAAGCTTCTTTCCAGATTTCATCTAAGGATATTTCCTTTTTCACCAGAGGACTCTACGGGCTTAAAAATATCACTTTTCCAATTCCACAAGAACTGTCTTAGCGAAAGGCTTCTAGATGGGAAAGCTGTAACTCTGTGAGATGATTTCACAGAACTCAAAGAAGTTTCTCAGAAAGCTTCTTTCTCTTTGTTATCGGAGGATATTTCCTTTGGCCCTGTAGTCTTCAAAGGGATCCAAAATATCTCTTCTCAGATTCCACAGAAATAAGGCTAGCAAAGAGATCCACGAAATACAGATGCAACTCTGTGAGATGAATTAACAAAACACTAAGCCGTTTCTAAGAAAGCTTCTTTCCAGATTTCATCTGAGGATACTTCCTTTTTCATCATAGACTTCTTAGGGCTTCCAAATATCACTTTGCCAATTCCACAAGAACAGTATAGCGAAAGGCTTCTTGAGGGGAAAGCTGCAACTCTGTGAGTTGATTTCACAGAACACAAAGAAGTTTCTCAGAAAGCTTCTTTCTCTTTGTTATCGGAGGATATTTCCTTTGGCCCTATAGTCTTCAAAGGGATCCGAAATATCTGTTCTCAGATTCCACAGAAATAAGGCTTGCAAAGAGACCCACGAAATACAGATTTAACTCTGTGAGTGGAAGTCACACATCACAGAGCATTTTCTCAGAAAGCTTCTTTCCAGATTTCATCTGAGGATAATTCCTATTTCACCATAGCCCTCAATGGGCTTCCAAATATCACTTTGCCAATTCCACAAGAACTGTTCTAGCGAAGGGTTCTTGAGGGCAAAGCTGTAACTCTGTGAGATGATTTCACAGAACACAAAGAAGTTTCTCAGAAAGCTTATTTCTCTTTGTTTTCTTAGGTTATTTCCTTTGGCCCTATAGTCATCAAAGGGATCCGAAATATCTGTTGTCAGATTCCACAGAAATAAGGCTAGCAAAGAGATCCACAAAATACAGATATAACTCTGTTAGATGAATTAACAGAACACTAAGCGGTTTCTCAGAAAGCTTCTTTCCATATTTCATCTGAGGATATTTCCCTTTCAACGTAGCCCTCTATGGGCTTCCAAATATCACTTTGCCTATTCCACAAGAACTGTCTTAGCTAAAGGCTTCTTGAGGGGAAAGCTGTAACTCTGTGAGATGATTTCACAGAACACAAAGTAATATCCCAGAAAGCTTCTTTCTCTTTGTTATCGGAGGATATATTCTTTGGCCCTATAGTGTTCAAAGGTTTCCGAAATATCTGTCCTCAGATTCCAAAGAAATAAGGCTACCAAAGAGATCCACGAAATACAAATGTAACTATGTGAGATGAATTAACAGAACACTCAGCCGTTTCACAGAAAGCTTCTTTCCAGATTTCATCTGAGAATATTTCCTTTCTCACCATAGATCTCTATGGGCTTACAAATATCAATTTGCCAATTCCACAAGAACTGTCTTAGCGAAAGGCTTCTTGAGGGGAAAGCTGTAACTCTGTGAGATGATTTCACAGAACACAAAGAAGTTTCTCAGAAAGCTTCTTTCTCTTTGTTATCGGAGGATATTTTCTTTGGCCCTGTAGTCTTCAAAGGGATTCGAAATATCTGTTCTCAGATTCCACAGAAATGAGGCTAGCAAAGAGATCCACGAAATACGGATGTAACTCTGTGAGATGAATTAACAGAACACTAAGCCGTTTCTCAGAAAGCTTCTTTCCAGATTTCATCTGAGGATATTTCCTTTCTCACCATAGACCTCTACGGGCTTCGAAATATCACTTTACAATTCCACAAGAACTGTCTTAGCGAAAGGCTTCTTGAGGGGAAACTGTAACTCTGTGAGATGATTACACAGAACACAAAGAAGTTTCTCAGAAACCTTCTGTTGTGAGATGATTTAACAGAACACTAAGCCGTTTCTCAGAAAGCTTCTTTCCAGATTTCATCAGAGGATATTTCCTTTTTCACCATAGGCCTCTATGGGCTTCCAAATATCACTATTCCAATTCCACAAGAACTGTCTTAGCGAAAGGCTTCTTGAGGGGAAAGATGTAACTCTGTGAGATGATTTCACAGAACACAAAGAAGTTTCTCAGAAAGCTTCTTTCTCTTTGTTATCGGAGGATATTTCCTTTGGCCCAATAGTCTTCAAAGGGATCCGAAATATCTGTTCTCAGATTCCACAGAAATAAGGCTAGCAAAGAGATCCACGAAATACAGATGTTACTCTGTGAGTGGAAGTCACACATCACAGAGCAGTTTCTCAGAAAGCTTCTTTCCAGATTTCATCTGAGGATATTTTCCTTTTCACCATAGCCCTCTAAGGGCTTCCAAATATCACTTTGCCAATTCCACAAGAACTGTCTTTCGAAAGGCTTCTTGAGGGGAAAGCTGTAAATCTGTGAGATGATTTCACGGAACACAGAGAATTCTCTCAGAAAGCTTCTTTCTCTTTGTTATCGGAGGATATTTCCTTTGGCCCAATAGTCTTTAAAGGGATCCGAAATATCTGTTCTCAGATTCCACAGAAATAAGGCTCGCAAAGAGATCCACGAAAACAGATATAACTCTGTGAGATGAATTAACAGAACACTAAGCAGTTTCTCAGAAAGCTTCTTTCCAGATTTCATCTGAGGATATTTCCCTTTAACCATAGCCCTCTATGGGCTTCCAAATATCACTTTGCCAATTCCACAAGAACTGTCTTAGCGACAGGCTTCTTGACGGGAAAGCTGTAACTCTGTGAGATGATTTCACAGAACACAAGGAAGTTTCTCAGAGAGCTTCTTTCTCTTTGTTAACGGAGGATATTTCCTTTGGCCCTATAGTCTTCAAAAGATTCCGCAATATCTCTTCTCAGATTCCACAGAAATAAGGCTAGCAAAGAGATCCACGAAATACAGATGTAACTCTGTGAGATGAATTAACAGAACACTAAGCCGTTTCTCAGAATGCTTCCTTCCAGATTTCATCTGAGGATGTTTCCTTTTTCAGCATAGCCCTCTACGGGCTTCCAAATATCACTTTGCCAATTCCACAAGAACTGTTCTAGCGAAAGGCTTCTTGAGGGGAAAGCTGTAACTATGTGAGATGATTTCACAGAACACAAAGAAGTTTCTCAGAAAGCTTTTTTCTCTTTGTTATGGGAGGATATTTCCTTTGGCCCTATAGTCTTCAAAGGGATCCGAAATATCTGTTCTCAGATTCCACAGAAATAAGGCTAGCAAAGAGATCCACGAAATACACATGTATCTCTGTGAGATGAATTAACAGAACACTAAGACGTTTCTCAGAAATCTTTCCAGATTTCATCTGAGGATATTTCCCTTTCACCATAGCCCTCTATTGGCTTCCAAATATCACTTTGCCAATTCCACAAGAACTGTCTTTTCGAAAGGCTTCTTGAGGGCAAAGCTGTAACTCTGTGACATGATTTCACAGAACACAAAGAAGTTTCTCAGAATGCTTCTTTCTCTTTGTTATCTGAGGATATTTCCTTTGGCCCTATAGTCCTCAAAGGGATCCGAAATATCTGTTCTCAGATTCCACAGAAATAAGGCTAGCAAAGAGATCCACGAAATACCGAGGTAACTCTGTGAGATGAATTAACAGAACACTAAGCCGTTTCTCAGAAAGCTTCTTTCCAGATTTCATGTGAGGTTATTTCTTTTTTCACCATTGCCCTTTACGGGCTTCCAAATATCACTTTGCCAATTCCACAAGAACTGTCTTAGCGAAAGGCTTCTTGAGGGGAAAGCTGTAACTCTGTGAGATGATTTCACAGAACACAAAGAAGCTCTTTGTTATCGGAGGATATTTCCTTTGGCCCTATAGTCTTCAAGGGATCCGAAATATCTGTTCTCAGATTCCACAGAAATAAGGCTAGCAAAGAGATCCACGAAATACAGATGTAACTCTGTGAGATGAATTAACAGAACACTAAGCAGTTTCTCAGAAACTTCTTTCCAGATTTCATCTGAGGATATTTCCTTTCTCACCATAGCCCTCTATGGGCTTCCAAATATAACTTTGCCAATTCCACAAGAACTGTGTTAGCGAAAGGCTTCTTGAGGAGAAAGCTGTAACTCTGTGAGATGATTTCAGAGAACACAAAGAAGTTTCTCAGAAAGCTTCTTTCTCTTTGTTATCGGAGGATATTTCCTTTGGCCCTATAGTCTTTAAAGGGATCCGAAATATCTGTTCTCAGATTCCACAGAAATACGGCTAGCAAAGACATCCACGAAATACAGATGTAACTCTGTGAGTGGAAGTCACACATCACAGAGCAGTTTCTTAGAAAGCTTCTTTCCAGATTTCATCTGAGGATATTTCCTTTTTCACCATAGCCCTCTATGGGTTTCCAAATATCACTTTGCCAATTCCACAAGCACTGTCTTAGCGAAAGGCTTCTTGAGGGGAAAGCTGCAACTCTGTGAGGTGATTTCACAGAACACAAAGAAGTTTCCCAAAAGGTTCTTTCTCTTTCTTATCGGAGGTTATTTCCTTTGGCCCAAAACTCTTCAAAGGGATTCGAAATATCTATTCTCAGATTCCACAGAAATAAGGCTAGCAAAGAGATCCACGAAATACAGATGTAAATCTGAGAGTGGAAGTCACACATCACAGAGCTGTTTCTCAGAAATCTTCTTTCCAGATTTCATCTGAGGATATTTCCTTTTTCACCATTGCCCTCTATAGGCTTCCAAATATCACTTTGCCAATTCCACAAGAACTGTTCTAGGGAAAGGCTTCTTGAGGGGAAAGCTGTAACTCTGTGAGATGATTTCACAGAACACAAAGAAGTTTCTCAGAAAGCTTCTTTCTCTTTGTTATCGGAGGATATTTCCTTTGGCCCTATAGTCTTCAAAGGGATCGGAAATATCCGTTCTCAGATTCCAGAGAAAAAAGGCTAGCAAAGAGATCCACGAATTACAGATGCAACTCTGTGAGATGAATTAACAGAACACTAAGCCGTTTCTCAGAAAGCTTCTTTCCAGATTTCATCTGAGGATATTTCCTTTTTCACCATTGCCCACTATGGTCTTCCAAATATCACTTTGCCAATTCCACAAGAACTGTCTTAGCGAAAGGCTTCTTGAGGGGAAATCTGTAACTCTGTGAGATGATTCCACAGAACCCAAAGAAGTTTCTCAGAAAGCTTCTTTCTCTTTGTTATCGGAGGATATTTCCTTTGGCCCTATAGTCTTCAAAGGGATCCGAAATACCTGTTCTCAGATTCCACAGAAAAAAGGCTAGCAAAGAGATCCACGAAATACAAATGTAACTCTGAGAGTGGAAGTCACACATCATAGAGCAGTTTCTCAGAAAGCTTTTTTCCTGATTTCATCTGAGCATATTTCCTTTTTCACCATAGCCCTCTATGGGCTTCCAAAAATCACTTTGCCAATACCAAAGAACTGTCTTAGCGAAAGGCTTCTTGTGGGGAAAGCTGTAACTCTGTGAGATGATTTCACAGGAAACAAAGAAGTTTCTCAGAAAGCTTCTTTCTCTTTGTTATCGGAGGATATTTCCTTTGGCCCTATAGTCTTCAAAGTGATCTGAAATGTCTGATCTCAGATTCCAGAGAAATAAGGCTGGCAAAGAGATCCAGGAAATACAGATGTAACTCTGTGAGTGGAACTCACACATCACAGAGCAATTTCTCAGAAAGCTTCTTTCCAGATTTCATCTGAGGATATTTCCTTTTTCACCGTAGCCCTCTATCGGCTTCCAAATATCACTTTGCCAATTCCGCAAGAACTGCCTTAGCGAAAGGCTTCTTGAGGGGAAAGCTGTAACTCTGTAAGATGATTTCACAGAACACAAAGAAGTTTCTCAGAAAGCTTCTTTCTCTTTGTTATCGGAGGATATTTCCTTTGACCATATAGTCTTCTAAGGGATCCGAAATATCTGTTCTCAGGTTCCACAGAAATAAGGCTAGCAAAGAGATCCATGAAATACAGATGTAACTCTGTGAGATGAATTAACAGAACACTACGCAGTTTCTCAGAAAGCTTCTTTCCAGATTTCATCTGAGGATATTTCCTTTCTCACCATAGCCCTCTACGGGCTTCCAAATATCACTTTGCCAATTCCACAAAAACTGTCTTACCGAAAGGCTCCTTGAATGGAATGTTGTAACTCCGTGAGATGATTTCACAGAACTCAAAGAAGTTACTCAGAAAGCTTCGTTCTCTTTGTTATCGTAGGAGATTTCCTTTGGCCGTATAGTCTTCAAAGGGATCCGAAATATCTGTTTCAGATTCCACAGAAATAAGGCTAGCAAAGAGATACACGAAATACAGACTTAACTCTGTGAGATGAATTAACAGAACACTCAGCAGTTTCTCAGAAAGCTTCTTTCCAGATTTCATGTGAGGTTATTTCTTTTTTCACCATTGCCCTTTACGGGCTTCCAAATATCACTTTGCCAATTCCACAAGAACTGTCTTAGCGAAAGGCTTCTTGAGGGGAAAGCTGTAACTCTGTGAGATGATTTCACAGAACACAAAGAAGCTCTTCGTTATCGGAGGATATTTCCTTTGGCCCTATAGTCTTCAAGGGATCCGAAATATCTGTTCTCAGATTCCACAGAAATAAGGCTAGCAAAGAGATCCACGAAATACAGATGTAACTCTGTGAGATGAATTAACAGAACACTAAGCAGTTTCTCAGAAACTTCTTTCCAGATTTCATCTGAGGATATTTCCTTTCTCACCATAGCCCTCTATGGGCTTCCAAATATAACTTTGCCAATTCCACAAGAACTGGGTTAGCGAAAGGCTTCTTGAGGAGAAAGCTGTAACTCTGTGAGATGATTTCAGAGAACACAAAGAAGTTTCTCAGAAAGCTTCTTTCTCTTTGTTATCGGAGGATATTTCCTTTGGCCCTATAGTCTTTAAAGGGATCCGAAATATCTGTTCTCAGATTCCACAGAAATACGGCTAGCAAAGACATCCACGAAATACAGATGTAACTCTGTGAGTGGAAGTCACACATCACAGAGCAGTTTCTTAGAAAGCTTCTTTCCAGATTTCATCTGAGGATATTTCCTTTTTCACCATAGCCCTCTATGGGTTTCCAAATATCACTTTGCCAATTCCACAAGCACTGTCTTAGCGAAAGGCTTCTTGAGGGGAAAGCTGCAACTCTGTGAGGTGATTTCACAGAACACAAAGAAGTTTCCCAAAAGGTTCTTTCTCTTTCTTATCGGAGGTTATTTCCTTTGGCCCAAAACTCTTCAAAGGGATTCGAAATATCTATTCTCAGATTCCACAGAAATAAGGCTAGCAAAGAGATCCACGAAATACAGATGTAAATCTGAGAGTGGAAGTCACACATCACAGAGCAGTTTCTCAGAAATCTTCTTTCCAGATTTCATCTGAGGATATTTCCTTTTTCACCATTGCCCTCTATAGGCTTCCAAATATCACTTTGCCAATTCCACAAGAACTGTTCTAGGGAAAGGCTTCTTGAGGGGAAAGCTGTAACTCTGTGAGATGATTTCACAGAACACAAAGAAGTTTCTCAGAAAGCTTCTTTCTCTTTGTTTTATTAGGATATTTCCTTTGGCCCTATTGTCTTCAAAGGGATACGAAATATCTGTTCTCAGATTCCACAGAAATAAGGCTAGCAAAGAGATCCACGAAATACAGATGTAACTCTGTGAGATGAATAATCAGAACACAAAGCAGTTTCTCAGAAAGCTTCTTTCAGATTTCATCTGAGGATATTTCCTTTCTCACCCTAGACCTATAGGGGCCTCCAAATATCATTTTGCCAATTCCACAAGAACTGTCTTAGCGAAAGGCTTCTTGAGGGGAAACCTGTAACTCTGTGAGATGATTTCACAGAACACAAAGAAGTTTCTCAGAAAGCTTCTTTCTCTTTGTTATCGGAGGATATTTCCTTTGGCCCTATAGTCTTCAACGGGATCCGAAATATCTGTTCTCAGATTCCACAGAAATAAGGCTAGCAAAGAGATCCACGAAACACAGATTTAACTCTATGAGTAGAAGTCACACATCACAGAGCAGTTTCTCAGAAAGATTCTTTCCAGATTCCATCTGAGGATATTTCCCTTTCACCATAGCCCTCTATGGGCTTCCATATATCACTTTGCCAATACCAGAAGAACTGTTGTAGCGAAAGGCTTCTTGAGGGGAGAGCTGTAACTCTGTGAGATGATTTCACAGAACACAAGGAAGTTTCTCAGAAAGGTTCCTTCTCTTTGTTATCGGAGGATATTTCCTTTGGCCCTATAGTCTTCAAAGGGATCCGAAATATCTGCTCTCAGATTCCACAGAAATACGGCTAGCAAAAGATCCTGGAAATACAGATTTAACTCTGTGAGTGGAAGTCACACATCACAGAGCAGTTTCTCAGAAAGCTTCTTTCCAGATTTCATCTGAGGATATTTCCTTTTTCACCATAGCCCACTATGGGCTTCCAAATATCAGTTTGCCAATTCCACAAGAACTGTCTTAGCGAAAGGCATTTTGAGGTGAAAGCTGTAACTCTGTGAGATGATTTCACAGAACACAAAGAAGTTTCTCAGAAAGCTTCTTTCTCTTTGTTATCAGAGGATATTTTCTTTGGCCCTATAGCCTTCAAAGGGATCTGAAATATCTGTCCTCAGATTCCACAGAAATAAGGCTAGCAAAGAGATCCCCGAAATACAGATGTAATTCTGTGAGATGAATTAACAGAACACTAAGCCGTTTCTCAGAAAGCTTCTTTCCAGATTTCATCTGAGGATATTTCCTTTCTCACCACAGAACTCTATGGGCTTCCAAATATCACTTATCCAATTCGACAAGAACTGTCGTAGCGAAAGGCTTCTTGATGGGCACGCTGTAACTCTGTGAGATTATTTCACAGAACACAAAGAAGTTTCTCAGAAAGCTTCTATCTCTTTTTTATCGAAGGATATTTCCTTTGGCCCTGTAGTCTTCAAAGGGATCCGAAATATCTGTTCTCAGATTCCACAGAAATAAGGCTAGCAAAGAGATCCACGAAATACAGATGTAACTCTTTGAGATGAATTAACAGAACACTAAGCCGTTTCTCAGAAATCTTCTTTCCAGATTTGATCTGAGGATATTTCCTTCTTCACCATAGCCCTCTATGGGCTTCCAAATATCACATTGCCAATTCCACAAGAACTGTCTTAGCGAAAGGCTTCTTGAGGAGAAAGCTGTACCTCTGTGAGATGATTTCACAGAACACAAAGAAGTTTCTCAGAAAGCTTCTTTCTCTTTGTTATCGGAGGATATTTCCTTTGCCCTATAGTCTTCAAAGGTATCCGAAATATCTGTTCTCATTCCACAGAAATAAGGCTAGCAAAGAGATCCACGAAATACCGATGTAAATCTGAGAGTGGAAGTCATACATCACAGAGCAGTTTCTCAGAAAGCTTCTTTCCAGATTTCATCTGAGGATATTTCCTTTTTCACCATAGCCCTCGATGGGCTTCCAAATATCACTTTGCCAATTCCTCAAGAACTGTCTTAGCGAAAGGCTTCTTGAGGGGAAAGCTGCAACTCTGTGAGGTGAATTCACAGAACACAAAGAAGTTTCTCAAAAAGCCTCTTTCTCTTTTTTATCGGAGGAGATTTCCTTTGGCCCTGTAGTCTTCAAAGGGATCCGAAATATCTGTTCTCAGATTCCCCAGAAATAAGGCCAGCAAAGAGATCCACGAAATACAGATGTAACTCTGTGAGATGAATTAGCAGAACACTAAGCAGTTTCTCAGAAAGCTTCTTTCCAGATTTCATCTGAGGATATTTCCCTTTTACCATAGCCCTCTGTGGGCTTCCAAATATCACTTTGCCAATTCCACAAGAACTCTCTTTGCGAAAGGCTTCTTGAGGGGAAAGCTGTAACTCTGTGAGATGATTTCACAGAACACAAAGAAGTTTCTCAGAAAGCTTCTTTCTCTTTGTTATCGGAGGATATTTCCTTTGGCCCTATAGTCTTCAAAGGGATCCGAAATATCTGTTCTCATATTCCACAGAAATAAGGCTAGCAAAGAGATCCCCGAAATACAGATGTAATTCTGTGAGATGAATTAACGGAACACTAAGCCGTTTCTCAGAAAGCTTCTTTCCAGATTTCATCTGAGGATATTTCCTTTCTCACCATAGACCTCTATGGGCTTCCAAATATCACTTTGCCAATTCCACAAGAACTGTCTTAGCGAAAGGCTTCTTGAGGGGCACGCTGTAACTCTGTGAGATGATTTCTCAGAACACAAAGAAGTTTCTCAGAAAGCTTCTTTCTCTTTGTTATCGGAAGATATTTCCTTTGTCCCTATAGTCTTCAAAGGGATCCGAAATATCTGTTTTCAGATTCCACAGAAATAAGGCTAGCAAAGAGATCCACGAAATACAGATGTAATTCTGTGAGTGGAAGTCACACATCACAGAGCTGTTTCTCAGAAAGCTTCTTTCCAGATATCATCTGAGGATATTTCCTTTTTCACCATAGCCCTCTATGGGCTTCCAAATATCACTTTACCAATTCCACAATTACTGTCTTAGCGAAAGGCTTCTTGAGGGGAAAGCTGTAACTCTGTGAGATGATTTCACAGAACACAAGGAAGTTTCTCAGAGAGCTTCTTTCTCTTTGTTAACGGAGGATATTTCCTTTGGCCCTATAGTCTTCAAAAGATTCCGCAATATCTCTTCTCAGATTCCACAGAAATAAGGCTAGCAAAGAGATCCACGAAATACAGATGTAACTCTGTGAGATGAATTAACAGAACACTAAGCCGTTTCTCAGAAAGCTTCTTTCCAGATTTCATCTGAGGATATTTCCTTTTTCACCATAGCCCTCTAAGGGCTTCCAAATATCACTTTGCCAATTCCACAAGAACTGTCTTAGTGAAAGGCTTCTTGAGAGGAAAGCTGTAACTCTGTGAGATGATTTCACAGAGCTCAAAGAAGTTTCTCAGAAAGCTTCTTTCTCTTTGTTATCGGAGGATATTTCCTTTGGCCCTATAGTCTTCAAAGGGATTCAAAATATCTGTTCTCAGATTCCACAGAAATAAGCCTAGCAAAGAGATCCACGAAATACAGATTTAACTCAGTGAGTGGAAGTCACACATCACAGAGCAGTTTCTCAGAGCTTCTTTCCACATTTCATCTGATTATATTTCCTATTTCACCATAGCCCTCTATGGGCTTCCAAATATCACTTTGCCAATTCCACAAGAACTATTCTAGCGAATGGGTTCTTGAGGGGAAAGCTGTAACTCTGTGAGATGATTTCACAGAACACAAAGAAGTATCTCAGAAAGCTTCTTTCTCTTTGTTATCGGAGGATATTTTCTTTGGCCTTATAGTGTTCAAAGGGATCCGAAATATCTGTCCTCAGATTCCAAAGAAATAAGGATACCAAAGAGATCCACGAAATACAAATGTAACTATGTGAGATGAATTTAAAAAAAAAAGCCGTTTCTCAGAAAGCTTCTTTCCAGATTTCATCTGAGAATATTTCCTTTCTCACCATAGATCTCTATGGGCTTACAAATATCACTTTGCCAATTCCACAAGAACTGTCTTAGCGAAAGGCTTCTTGAGGGGAAAGCTATAACTCTGTGAGATAATTTCACGGAACACAAAGAAGTTTCTCAGAAAGCTTCTTTCTCTTTGTTATCGGAGGATATTTCCTTTGGCTCTGTAGTCTTCAAAGGGATCCGAAATATCTGTTCTCAGATTCCACAGAAATAAGGCTAGCAAAGGGATTCACGAAATACGGATGTAACTCTGTGAGATGAATTAACAGAACACTAAGCAGTTTCTCAGAAAGCTTCTTTCCAGATTTCATCTGAGGATATTTCCTTTTTCACCATAGGCCTCTATGGGCTTCCAAATACCACTTTTCCAATTCCACAACAACTGTCTTAGCGAAAGGCTTCTTGAGGGCAAAGCTGTAAATCTGTGAGGTGATTTCACAGAACACAAAGAAGATTCTCAGAAAGCTTCTTTCTCTTGTTATCGGAGGATATTTCCTTTGGCCCTATAGTCTTCAAAGGGATCCGAAATATCTGTTCTCATATTCCACAGAAAAAAGGCTAGCAAAGATATCCACGAAATACAAATGAAACTCTGTGAGTGGAAGTCACACATCACTCAGCAGTTTCTCAGAAAGCTTCTTACCAGATTTCATCAGAATATATTTCCTTTTTCACCATAGCCCTCTAGGGGCTTCCAAATATCAATTTGCCAATTCCACAAGAACTGTTCTAGCGAAAGATTTCTTGATGGGCGAGCTGTAACTCTGTGAGATGATTTCACAGAACACAAAGAAGTTTCTCAGAAATATTCTTTCTCTTTGTTATCGGAGGATATTTCCTTTGGCCCTATAGTCTTCAAAGGGATCCGAAATATCTGTTCTCAGATTCCACAGAAATAAGGCTAACAAAGAGATCCACGAAATACAGATGTAACTCTGTGAGTGGAAGTCTCACATCACAGAGCAGTTTCTCAGAAAGCTTCTTTCCAGATTTCATCTGAGGATATTTCCTTTTTTACCATATCCCACTATGGGCTTCCAAATATCACTTCGCCAATTCCAAAAGAACTGTCTTTTCGAAAAGCTTCTTGAGGGGAAAGCTGTAACTCTGTGAGATGATTTCACAGAACTCAAAGAAGTTTCTCAGAAAGCTTCTTTCTCTTTGTAATCGGAGGATATTTCCTTTGGCCCTATAGTCTTCAAAGGGATCCGAAATATCTGTTCTCAGATTCCACAGAAATAAGGCTAGCAATGAGATCCACGAAATACAGATGTAACTCTGAGAGTGGAAGTCACACATCACAGAGAAGTTTCTCAGAAAGCCTCTTTCCAGATTTCATCTGAGGATATTTCCTTATTCACCATAGCCCTCTATGGGCATCCAAATATCACTTTGCCAATTCCACAAGAACTGTTCTAGCGAAAGGCTTCTTGAGGGGAAAGCTGTAACTCTGTGAGATGATTTCACAGAACACAAAGAATTTTTTAAGAAAGCTTCTTTCTCTTTGTTATCGGAGGATATTTCCTTTGGACCTATAGTGTTCAAAGGGATCCGAAATATCTGTCCTCAGATTCCAAAGAAATAAGGCTACCAAAGAGATCCATGAAATACAGATGTAACTCTGTGAGATGAAGTAACAGAACACTAAGCAGTTTCTCAGAAAGCTTCTTTCCAGATTTCATCTAAGGATATTTCCTTTTTCACCAGAGGACTCTACGGGCTTAAAAATATCACTTTTCCAATTCCACAAGAACTGTCTTAGCGAAAGGCTTCTAGATGGGAAAGCTGTAACTCTGTGAGATGATTTCACAGAACTCAAAGAAGTTTCTCAGAAAGCTTCTTTCTCTTTGTTATCGGAGGATATTTCCTTTGGCCCTGTAGTCTTCAAAGGGATCCAAAATATCTCTTCTCAGATTCCACAGAAATAAGGCTAGCAAAGAGATCCACGAAATACAGATGCAACTCTGTGAGATGAATTAACAAAACACTAAGCCGTTTCTAAGAAAGCTTCTTTCCAGATTTCATCTGAGGATACTTCCTTTTTCATCATAGACTTCTTAGGGCTTCCAAATATCACTTTGCCAATTCCACAAGAACAGTATAGCGAAAGGCTTCTTGAGGGGAAAGCTGCAACTCTGTGAGTTGATTTCACAGAACACAAAGAAGTTTCTCAGAAAGCTTCTTTCTCTTTGTTATCGGAGGATATTTCCTTTGGCCCTATAGTCTTCAAAGGGATCCGAAATATCTGTTCTCAGATTCCACAGAAATAAGGCTTGCAAAGAGACCCACGAAATACAGATTTAACTCTGTGAGTGGAAGTCACACATCACAGAGCATTTTCTCAGAAAGCTTCTTTCCAGATTTCATCTGAGGATAATTCCTATTTCACCATAGCCCTCAATGGGCTTCCAAATATCACTTTGCCAATTCCACAAGAACTGTTCTAGCGAAGGGTTCTTGAGGGCAAAGCTGTAACTCTGTGAGATGATTTCACAGAACACAAAGAAGTTTCTCAGAAAGCTTATTTCTCTTTGTTTTCTTAGGTTATTTCCTTTGGCCCTATAGTCATCAAAGGGATCCGAAATATCTGTTGTCAGATTCCACAGAAATAAGGCTAGCAAAGAGATCCACAAAATACAGATATAACTCTGTTAGATGAATTAACAGAACACTAAGCGGTTTCTCAGAAAGCTTCTTTCCATATTTCATCTGAGGATATTTCCCTTTCAACGTAGCCCTCTATGGGCTTCCAAATATCACTTTGCCTATTCCACAAGAACTGTCTTAGCTAAAGGCTTCTTGAGGGGAAAGCTGTAACTCTGTGAGATGATTTCACAGAACACAAAGTAATATCCCAGAAAGCTTCTTTCTCTTTGTTATCGGAGGATATATTCTTTGGCCCTATAGTGTTCAAAGGGATCCGAAATATCTGTCCTCAGATTCCAAAGAAATAAGGCTACCAAAGAGATCCACGAAATACAAATGTAACTATGTGAGATGAATTAACAGAACACTCAGCCGTTTCACAGAAAGCTTCTTTCCAGATTTCATCTGAGAATATTTCCTTTCTCACCATAGATCTCTATGGGCTTACAAATATCAATTTGCCAATTCCACAAGAACTGTCTTAGCGAAAGGCTTCTTGAGGGGAAAGCTGTAACTCTGTGAGATGATTTCACAGAACACAAAGAAGTTTCTCAGAAAGCTTCTTTCTCTTTGTTATCGGAGGATATTTTCTTTGGCCCTGTAGTCTTCAAAGGGATTCGAAATATCTGTTCTCAGATTCCACAGAAATGAGGCTAGCAAAGAGATCCACGAAATACGGATGTAACTCTGTGAGATGAATTAACAGAACACTAAGCCGTTTCTCAGAAAGCTTCTTTCCAGATTTCATCTGAGGATATTTCCTTTCTCACCATAGACCTCTACGGGCTTCGAAATATCACTTTACAATTCCACAAGAACTGTCTTAGCGAAAGGCTTCTTGAGGGGAAACTGTAACTCTGTGAGATGATTACACAGAACACAAAGAAGTTTCTCAGAAACCTTCTGTTGTGAGATGATTTAACAGAACACTAAGCCGTTTCTCAGAAAGCTTCTTTCCAGATTTCATCAGAGGATATTTCCTTTTTCACCATAGGCCTCTATGGGCTTCCAAATATCACTATTCCAATTCCACAAGAACTGTCTTAGCGAAAGGCTTCTTGAGGGGAAAGATGTAACTCTGTGAGATGATTTCACAGAACACAAAGAAGTTTCTCAGAAAGCTTCTTTCTCTTTGTTATCGGAGGATATTTCCTTTGGCCCAATAGTCTTCAAAGGGATCCGAAATATCTGTTCTCAGATTCCACAGAAATAAGGCTAGCAAAGAGATCCACGAAATACAGATGTTACTCTGTGAGTGGAAGTCACACATCACAGAGCAGTTTCTCAGAAAGCTTCTTTCCAGATTTCATCTGAGGATATTTTCCTTTTCACCATAGCCCTCTAAGGGCTTCCAAATATCACTTTGCCAATTCCACAAGAACTGTCTTTCGAAAGGCTTCTTGAGGGGAAAGCTGTAAATCTGTGAGATGATTTCACGGAACACAGAGAATTCTCTCAGAAAGCTTCTTTCTCTTTGTTATCGGAGGATATTTCCTTTGGCCCAATAGTCTTTAAAGGGATCCGAAATATCTGTTCTCAGATTCCACAGAAATAAGGCTCGCAAAGAGATCCACGAAAACAGATATAACTCTGTGAGATGAATTAACAGAACACTAAGCAGTTTCTCAGAAAGCTTCTTTCCAGATTTCATCTGAGGATATTTCCCTTTAACCATAGCCCTCTATGGGCTTCCAAATATCACTTTGCCAATTCCACAAGAACTGTCTTAGCGACAGGCTTCTTGACGGGAAAGCTGTAACTCTGTGAGATGATTTCACAGAACACAAAGAAGTTTCTCAGAAAGCTTCTTTCTCTTTGTTATCAGAGGATATTTCCTTTGGCCCTATAGTCTTCAAAGGGATCCAAAGTATCTGTTCTCAGATTCCACAGAAATAAGGCTAGCAAAGAGATCCATGAAAAACAGATGTAACTCTGTGAGTGGACGTCACACATCACAGAGCAGTTTCTCAGAAAGCTTCTTTCCAGATTTCATCTGAGGATAGTTCCTTTTTCACCATAGCCCTCTATGGGCTTCATAATATCACTTTTCCAATTCCACAATTACTGTCTTAGCGAATGGCTTCTTGAGGGGAAAGCTGTAACTCTGTGAGATGATTTCACAGAACACAAAGAAGTTTCTCAGAAACCTTCTTTACTTTGTTATCGGAGGATATTTCCTTTGGCCCTATAGTCTTCAAAGGGATTCGAAATATCTATTCTCAGATTACACAGAAATAAGACTAGCAAAGAGATCCACGAAATACAGATGTAACTCTGTGAGATGAATTAACAGAACACTAAGCAGTTTCTCAGAAAACTTCTTTCCAGATTTCATCTGAGGATATTTCCTTTCTCACCATAGCCCTCTTGGAGTTACAAATATCACTTTGCCAATTCCACAAGAACTGCCTTAGCGAAAGGCGTCTTGAGGGGAAAGCTGTAACTCTGTGAGATGATTTCACAGAACACAAAGAAGTTTCTCAGAAAGCTTATTTCTCTTTGTTATCGGAGGATATTTCCTTTGGCCCTGTAGTCTTCAAAGGGATCCGAAATATCTGTTCTCAGATTCCACAGAAATAAGGCTAGCAAAAACATCCACGAAATACAGATGTAACTCAGTGACATGAATTAACAGAGCACTAAGACGTTTCTCAGAAAGCTTCTTTCCAGATTTCATCTGAGGATATTTCCTTTTTCACCATAGCCCTCTAAGGGCTTCCAAATATCACTTTGCCAATTCCACAAGAACTGTCTTAGCGAAAGGCTTCTTGAGGGGAAAGCTGTAACTCTGGGAGATGATTTCACAGAACTCCAGGAAGTTTCTCAGAAAGCTTTTTTCTCTTTGTTATCGGAGGATATTTCCTTTGGCCCTATAGTCTTCAAAGGGATCCGAAATATCCGTTCTCAGATTCCACAGAAATAAGGCTAGCAAAGAGATCCACGAAATACAGATGTAACTCTGTGAGTGGAAGTCACACATCACAGAGCAGTTTCTCAGGAAGCTTCTTTCCAGATTTCATCGGAGGATATTTCCTTTTTCACCATAGCCCTCTATGGGCTTCCAAATATCACTTTGCCAATTCCACAAGAACTGTTCTTTCGAAAAGCTTCTTGAGGGGAAAGCTGTAACTCTCTGAGATGATTTCACAGAACACAAAGAAGTTTCTCTGAAAGCTTCTTTCTCTTTGTTATCGGAGGATATTTCCTTTGGCCCTATAATCTTCAAAGGGATCCGAAATATCTGTTCTCAGATTCCACAGAAATAAGGCTAGCAAAGAGATCCACGAAATACAGATGTTACTCTGTGAGTGGAAGTCACACATCACAGAGCAGTTTCTCAGGAAGCTTCTTTCCAGATTTCATCTGAGGATATTTTCTTTTTCACCATAGCCCTCTAAGGGCTTCGAAATATCACTTTGCCAATTCCACAAGAACTGTCTTTCGAAAGGCTTCTTGAGGGGAAAGCTGTAAATCTGTGAGATGATTTCACGGAACACAGAGAATTCTCTCAGAAAGTTTCTTTCTCTTTGTTATCGGAGGATATTTCCTTTGGCCCAATAGTCTTTAAAGGGATCCGAAATATCTGTTCTCAGATTCCACAGAAATAAGACTCGCAAAGAGATCCACAAAAACAAATATAACTCTGTGAGATGAATTAACAGAACACTAAGCAGTTTCTCAGAAAGCTTCTTTCCAGATTTCATCTGAGGATATTTCCCTTTAACCATAGCCCTCTATGGTCTTCCAAATATCACTTTGCCAATTCCACAAGAACTGTCTTAGCGACAGGCTTCTTGACGGGAAAGCTGTAACTCTGTGAGATGATTTCACAGAACACAAAGAAGTTTCTCAGAAAGCTTCTTTCTCTTTGTTATCAGAGGATATTTCCTTTGGCCCTATAGTCTTCAAAGGGATCCAAAATATCTGTTCTCAGATTCCACAGAAATAAGGCTAGCAAAGAGATCCATGAAAAACAGATGTAACTCTGTGAGTGGACGTCACACATCACAGAGCAGTTTCTCAGAAAGTTTCTTTCCAGATTTCATCTGAGGATATTTCCTTTTTCACCATAGCCCTCTATGGGCTTCCAAATATCACTTTGCCAATTCCACAAGAACTGTTCTAGTTAAAGGCTTCTTGAGGGGAAAGCTGTAACTCTGTGAGATGATTTCACAGAACACAAAAAAGTTTTTCAGAAAGCTTCTTTCTCTTTTTTATCGGAGGATATTTCCTTTGGCCCTATAGTCTTCAAAGGGATCCGAAATATCTGTTCTCAGATTCCACAGAAATAAGACTAGCAAAGAGACCCACGAAATACAGATTTAACTCTGTGAGGGGAAGTCACACATCACAGAGGTTTTTCTCAGAAAGCTTCTTTCCAGATTTCATCTGAGGATATTTCCTATTTCACCATAGCCCTCAATGGGCTTCCAAATATCGCTTTTCCAATTCCACAATTACTGTCTTAGCGAAAGGCTTCTTGAGGGGAAAGCTGTAACTCTGTGAGATGATTTCACAGAAAACAAAGAAGTTTCTCAGAAAGCTTCTTTCTCTTTGTTATCGGAGGATATTTCCTTTGGCCCTATAGTCTTCAAAGGGATCCGAAATATCTATTCTCTGATACCACAGAAATAAGACTAGCAAAGAGATCCACGAAATACAGATGTAACTCTGTGAGATGAATTAACAGAACACTAAGACGTTTCTCAGAAAGCTTCTTTCCAGATTTCATCTGAGGATATTTCCTTTTTCAACATAGCCCACTATGGGCTCCCAAATATCGCTTTTCCAATTCCACAAGAACTGTTCTAGCGAAAGGCTTCTTGAGCAGAAAGATGTAACTATGTGAGATGATTTCACAGAACACAAAGAAGTTTCTCAGAAAGCTTTTTTCTCTTTGTTATGGGAGGATATTTCCTTTGGCCCTATAGTCTTCAAAGGGATCCGAAATATCTGTTCTCAGATTCCACAGAAATAAGGCTAGCAAAGAGATCCACGAAATACCGAGATAACTCTGTGAGATGAATTAACAGAACACTAAGCCGTTTCTCAGAAAGCTTCTTTCCAGATTTCATCTGAGGATATTTCTTTTTTCACCATAGCCCTCTAAGAGCTTCCAAATATCACTTTGCCAATTCCACAAGAACGGTTTTAACGAAAGGCTTCTTGAGGGGAAAGCTGTAACTCTCTGAGATGATTTCACAGAACTCAAGGAAGTTTCTCAGAACGCTTCTTTCTCTTTGTTATCGGAGGATATTTCCTTTGGCCCTATAGTCTTCAAAGGGATCCGAAATATCGGTTCTCAGATTCCACAGAAATAAGGCTAGCAAAGAGATCCAAGAAATACAGATGTAACTCTGTGAGTGGAAGTCACACATCACAGAGCAGTTTCTAAGATAGCTTCTTTCCAGATTTCATCTGAGGATATTTCCTTTTTCACCATAGCCCTCTATGGGCTTCCAAATATCACTTTGCCAATTCCACAAGAACTGTTCTAGCGAAAGGCTTCTTGAGGGGAAAGCTGTAACTCTGTGAGATGATTTCACAGAACACAAAGAAATTTCTCAGAAAGCTTCTTTCTCTTTGTTATCGGAGGATATTTCCTTTGGCCCTATAGTCCTCAAAGGGATCCGAAATATCTGTTCTCAGATTCCACAGAAATAAGGCTAGCAAAGAGATCCACGAAATACAGATGTAACTCTATGACATGAATTAACAGAACACTAAGCAGTTTCTCAGTATGCTTCCTTCCAGATTTCATCTGAGGATATTTCCTTTTTCACCATAGCCCTCTACGGGCTTCCAAATATCACTTTGCCAATTCCACAAGAACTGTACTAGCGAAAGGCTTCCTGAGGGGAAAGCTGTAACTCTCTGAGATGATTTCACAGAACACAACGAAGTTTCTCAGAAAGCTTTTTTCTCTTTGTTATCGGAGGATATTTCCTTTGGCCCTATAGTCTTCAAAGGGATCCGAAATATCTGTTCTCAGATTCCACAGAAATAATGCTAGCAAAGAGATCCACGAAATACAGATGTATCTCTGTGAGATGAATTAACAGAACACTAAGCCGTTTCTCAGAAAGCTTCTTTCCAGATTTCATCTGAGGATATTTCCCTTTCACCATAGCCCTCTATGTGCTTCCAAATATCACTTAGCCAATTCCACAAGAAATGTCTTTTCGAAAGGCTTCTTGAGGGGAAAGCTGTAACTCTGTGAGATGATTTCACAGAACACAAGGAAGTTTCTCAGAAAGCTTCTTTCTCTTTTTTATCGGAGGATATTTCCTTTGGCCCTGTAGTCTTCAAAGGGATCCGAAATATCTGTTCTCAGATTCCACAGAAATAAAGCTAGCAAAGAGATCCAAGAAATACAGATGTAACTCTGTGAGTGGAAGTCACACATCACGGAGCAGTTTCTCAGAAAGCTTCTTTCCAGATTTCATCTGAGGATATTTCCTTTTTCACCATAGCCTCCGATGGGCTTCAAAATATCACTTTGCCAATTCCACAAGAACTGTTCTATTGAAAGGCTTCTTGAGGGGAAAGCTGTAACTCTGTGAGATGATTTCACAGAACACAAAGAAGTTTGTCAGAAAGCTTCTTTCTCTTTGTTATCGGAGGATATTTCCTTTGGCCCTGTAGTCTTCAAAGGGATCCGAAATATCTGTTCTCAGATTCCACAGAAATAAGGCTAGCAAAGAGATCCACGAAATACAGATGTAACTCTGTGAGATGAATTAACAGAACACTAAGCCGTTTCTCAGAAAGCTTCTTTCCAGATTTCATCTGAGGATATTTCCTTTTTCACCATAGCCCTCTAAGGGCTTCCAAATATCACTTTGCCAATTCCACAAGAACTGTCTTAGCGAAAGGCTTCTTGAGGGGAAAGCTGTAACTCTGTGAGATGATTTCACAGAACTCAAGGAAGTTTCTCAGAAAGCTTCTTTCTCTTTGTTATCGGAGGATATTTCCTTTGGCCCTATAGTCTTCAAAGGGATCCGAAATATCGGTTCTCAGATTCCACAGAAATAAGGCTAGCAAAGAGATCCAAGAAATACAGATGTAACTCTGTGAGTGGAAGTCACACATCACAGAGCAGTTTCTAAGAAAGCTTCTTTCCAGATTTCATCTGAGGATATTTCCTTTTTCACCATAGCCCTCTAGGGGCTTCCAAATATCACTTTGCCAATTCCACAAGAACTGTTTTAGCGAAAGGCTACTTGAGGGGAAAGCTGTAACTCTGTGAGATGATTTCACAGAACACAAAGAAATTTCTCAGAAAGCTTCTTTCTCTTTGTTATCGGAGGATATTTCCTTTGTCCCTATAGTCCTCAAAGGGATCCGAAATATCTGTTCTCAGATTCCACAGAAATAACGCTAGCAAAGAGATCCACGAAATACAGATGTAACTCTGTGAGATGAATTAACAGAACACTAAGCAGTTTCTCAGAATGCTTCCTTCCAGATTTCATCTGAGGATGTTTCCTTTTTCAGCATAGCCCTCTACGGGCTTCCAAATATCACTTTGCCAATTCCACAAGAACTGTTCTAGCGAAAGGCTTCTTGAGGGGAAAGCTGTAACTATGTGAGATGATTTCACAGAACACAAAGAAGTTTCTCAGAAAGCTGTTTTCTCTTTGTTATGGGAGGATATTTCCTTTGGCCCTATAGTCTTCAAAGGGATCCGAAATATCTGTTCTCAGATTCCACAGAAATAAGGCTAGCAAAGAGATCCACGAAATACACATGTATCTCTGTGAGATGAATTAACAGAACACTAAGACGTTTCTCAGAAATCTTTCCAGATTTCATCTGAGGATATTTCCCTTTCACCATAGCCCTCTATTGGCTTCCAAATATCACTTTGCCAATTCCACAAGAACTGTCTTTTCGAAAGGCTTCTTGAGGGCAAAGCTGTAACTCTGTGACATGATTTCACAGAACACAAAGAAGTTTCTCAGAATGCTTCTTTCTCTTTGTTATCTGAGGATATTTCCTTTGGCCCTATAGTCTTCAAAGGGATCCGAAATATCTGTTCTCGGATTCCACAGAAATAAGGCTAGCAAAGAGATCCATGAAGTACAGATGTAACTCTGTGAGTGGAAGTCACACATCACAGAGCAGTTTCTAAGAAAGCTCCTTTCCAGATTTCATCTGAGGATATTTCCTTTTTCATCATAGCCTCCGATGGGCTTCAAAATATCACTTTGCCAATTCCACAAGAACTGTTCTAGCGAAAGGCTTCTAGAGGGGAAAGCTGTAACTCTGTGAGATGATTTCACAGAACACAAAAAGTTTCTCAGAAAGCTTCTTCCTCTTTGTTATCGGAGGATATTTCCTTTGGCCCTATAGTCTTCAAAGGGATCCGAAATATCTGTTCTCAGATTCCACAGAAATAAGGCTAGCAAAGAGACCCACGAAATACAGATGTATCTCTGTGAGATGAATTAACAGAACACTAAGCCGTTTCTCAGAAAGCTTCTTTCCAGATTTCATCTGAGGATATTTCCCTTTCACCATAGCCCTCTATGGGCTTCCAAATATCACTTTGCCAATTCCACAAGAACTGTCTTTTCGAAAGGCTTCTTGAGGGGAAAGCTGTAACTCTGTGAGATGATTTCACAGAACACAAAGAAGTTTCTCAGAAAGCTTCTTTCTCTTTGTTATCGGAGGATATTTCCTTTGGCCCTGTAGTCTTCAAAGGGATGCGAAATATCTGTTCTCAGATTCCACAGAAATAAGGCTAGCAAAGAGATCCACGAAATACCGAGGTAACTCTGTGAGATGAATTAACAGAACACTAAGCCGTTTCTCAGAAAGCTTCTTTCCAGATTTCATCTGAGGATATTTCTTTTTTCACCATAGCCCTCTAAGAGCTTCCAAATATCACTTTGCCAATTCCACAAGAACGGTTTTAACGAAAGGCTTCTTGAGGGGAAAGCTGTAACTCTCTGAGATGATTTCACAGAACTCAAGGAAGTTTCTCAGAACGCTTCTTTCTCTTTGTTATCGGAGGATATTTCCTTTGGCCCTATAGTCTTCAAAGGGATCCGAAATATCGGTTCTCAGATTCCACAGAAATAAGGCTAGCAAAGAGATCCAAGAAATACAGATGTAACTCTGTGAGTGGAAGTCACACATCACAGAGCAGTTTCTAAGATAGCTTCTTTCCAGATTTCATCTGAGGATATTTCCTTTTTCACCATAGCCCTCTATGGGCTTCCAAATATCACTTTGCCAATTCCACAAGAACTGTTCTAGCGAAAGGCTTCTTGAGGGGAAAGCTGTAACTCTGTGAGATGATTTCACAGAACACAAAGAAATTTCTCAGAAAGCTTCTTTCTCTTTGTTATCGGAGGATATTTCCTTTGGCCCTATAGTCCTCAAAGGATCCGAAATATCTGTTCTCAGATTCCACAGAAATAAGGCTAGCAAAGAGATCCACGAAATACAGATGTAACTCTATGAGATGAATTAACAGAACACTAAGCAGTTTCTCAGAATGCTTCCTTCCAGATTTCATCTGAGGATATTTCCTTTTTCACCATAGCCCTCTACGGGCTTCGAAATATCACTTTGCCAATTCCACAAGAACTGTACTAGCGAAAGGCTTCCTGAGGGGAAAGCTGTAACTCTCTGAGATGATTTCACAGAACACAACGAAGTTTCTCAGAAAGCTTTTTTCTCTTTGTTATCGGAGGATATTTCCTTTGGCCCTATAGTCTTCAAAGGGATCCGAAATATCTGTTCTCAGATTCCACAGAAATAATGCTAGCAAAGAGATCCACGAAATACAGATGTATCTCTGTGAGATGAATTAACAGAACACTAAGCCGTTTCTCAGAAAGCTTCTTTCCAGATTTCATCTGAGGATATTTCCCTTTCACCATAGCCCTCTATGGGCTTCCAAATATCACTTAGCCAATTCCACAAGAAATGTCTTTTCGAAAGGCTTCTTGAGGGGAAAGCTGTAACTCTGTGAGATGATTTCACAGAACACAAAGAAGTTTCTCAGAAAGCTTCTTTCTCTTTTTTATCGGAGGATATTTCCTTTGGCCCTGTAGTCTTCAAAGGGATGCGAAATATCTGTTCTCAGATTCCACAGAAATAAAGCTAGCAAAGAGATCCAAGAAATACAGATGTAACTCTGTGAGTGGAAGTCACACATCACGGAGCAGTTTCTCAGAAAGCTTCTTTCCAGATTTCATCTGAGGATATTTCCTTTTTCACCATACCCCTCTATGGCCTTCCAAATATCACTTTGCCAATTCCACAATTACTGTCTTAGAGAAAGGCTTCTTTAGGGGAAAGCTGTAACTCAGTGAGATGATTTCACAGAACACAAAAAAGTTTTTCAGTAAGCTTCTTTCTCTTTTTTATCGGAGGATATTTCCTTTGGCCCCATAGTCTTCAAAGGGATCCGAAATATCTATTCTCAGATTCCACAGAAATAAGACTAGCAAAGAGATCCACTAAATACAGATGTATCTCCGTGAGATGAACTAACAGAACACTAAGCCGATTCTCAGAGAGCTTCTTTCCAGATTTCATCTGAGGATATTTCCCTTTCACCATAGCCCTCTATGGCCTTACAAATATCACTTTGCCAATTCCACAAGAACTGTCTTTCGAATGGCTTCTTGAGGGGAAAGCTGTAACTCTGTGAGATGATTTCACAGAACACAAAGAAGTTTCTCAGAAAGCTTCTTTCTCTTTTTTATCGGAGGATATTTCCTTTGGCCCTGTAGTCTTCAAAGGGATCCGAAATATCTGTTCTCAGATTCCACAGAAATAAAGCTAGCAAAGAGATCCAAGAAATACAGATGTAACTCTGTGAGTGGAAGTCACACATCACGGAGCAGTTTCGCAGAAAGCTTCTTTCCAGATTTCATCTGAGGATATTTCCTTTTTCACCATACCCCTCTATCGCCTTCCAAATATCACTTTGCCAATTCCACAATTACTGTCTTAGAGAAAGTTTTCTTTAGGGGAAAGCTGTAACTCCGTGGGATGATTTCACAGAACACAAAAAAGTTTTTCAAAGGCTTCTTTCTCTTTTTTATCGGAGGATATTTCCTTTGGCCCCATAGTCTTCAAAGGGATCCGAAATATCTATTCTCAGATTCCACAGAAATAAGACTGGCAAAGAGATCCACGAAATACAGATGTATCCCTGTGAGATGAATTAACAGAACACTAAGCCGATTCTCAGAAAGCTTCTTTCCAGATTTCATCTGAGGATATTTCCCTTTCACCATAGCCCTCTATGGGCTTACAAATATCACTTTGCCAATTCCACAAGAATTGTCTTTCGAGTGGCTTCTTGAGGGGAAAGCTGTAACTCTGTGAGATGATTTCATAGAACACAAAGAAGTTTCTCAGAAAGCTTCTTTCTCTTTGTTATAGGAGGATATTTCCTTTGGCCCTGTAGTCTTCAGAGGGATCCGAAATATCTGTTCTCAGATTCCACAGAAATAAGGCTAGCAAAGAGATCCACGAAATACAGATGTAACTCTGTGAGATGAATAAAGAGAACACTAAGCCGTTTCTCAGAAAGCTTCTTTCCAGATTTCATCTGAGGATATTTCCTTTTTCACCATAGCCCTTTAAGGGCTTCCAAATATCACTTTGCCAATTCCACAAGAACTGTCTTAGCGAAAGGCTTCTTGAGGGGAAAGCTGTAACTCTGTGAGATGATTTCACAGAACTCAAAGAAGTTTCTCAGAAAGCTTCTTTCTCTTTGTTATCGGAGGATATTTCCTTTGGCCCTATAGTCTTCAAAGGGATCCGAAATATCTGTTCTGAGATTCCACAGAAATAAGGCTAGCAAAGAGATCCACGAAATACAGATGTAACTATGTGAATGGAAGTCACACATCACAGAGCAGTTTCTCAGAAAGCTTCTTTCCAGATTTCATCTGAGGATATTTCCTTTTTCACCATAGCCTCCGATGGGCTTCAAAATATCACTTTGCCAATTCCACAAGAACTGTTCTAGCGAAAGGCTTCTTGAGGGGAAAGCTGTAACTCTGTGAGATGATTTCACAGAACACAAAGAAGTTTGTCAGAAAGCTTCTTTCTCTTTGTTATCGGAGGATATTTCCTTTGGCCCTGTAGTCTTCAAAGGGATCCGAAATATCTGTTCTCAGATTCCACAGAAATAAGGCTAGCAAAGAGATCCACGAAATACAGATGTAACTCTGTGAGATGAATTAACAGAACACTAAGCCGTTTCTCAGAAAGCTTCTTTCCAGATTTCATCTGAGGATATTTCCTTTTTCACCATAGCCCTCTAAGGGCTTCCAAATATCACTTTGCCAATTCCACAAGAACTGTCTTAGCGAAAGGCTTCTTGAGGGGAAAGCTGTAACTCTGTGAGATGATTTCACAGAACTCAAGGAAGTTTCTCAGAAAGCTTCTTTCTCTTTGTTATCGGAGGATATTTCCTTTGGCCCTATAGTCTTCAAAGGGATCCGAAATATCGGTTCTCAGATTCCACAGAAATAAGGCTAGCAAAGAGATCCAAGAAATACAGATGTAACTCTGTGAGTGGAAGTCACACATCACAGAGCAGTTTCTAAGAAAGCTTCTTTCCAGATTTCATCTGAGGATATTTCCTTTTTCACCATAGCCCTCTAGGGGCTTCCAAATATCACTTTGCCAATTCCACAAGAACTGTTTTAGCGAAAGGCTACTTGAGGGGAAAGCTGTAACTCTGTGAGATGATTTCACAGAACACAAAGAAATTTCTCAGAAAGCTTCTTTCTCTTTGTTATCGGAGGATATTTCCTTTGTCCCTATAGTCCTCAAAGGGATCCGAAATATCTGTTCTCAGATTCCACAGAAATAACGCTAGCAAAGAGATCCACGAAATACAGATGTAACTCTGTGAGATGAATTAACAGAACACTAAGCAGTTTCTCAGAATGCTTCCTTCCAGATTTCATCTGAGGATGTTTCCTTTTTCAGCATAGCCCTCTACGGGCTTCCAAATATCACTTTGCCAATTCCACAAGAACTGTTCTAGCGAAAGGCTTCTTGAGGGGAAAGCTGTAACTATGTGAGATGATTTCACAGAACACAAAGAAGTTTCTCAGAAAGCTTTTTTCTCTTTGTTATGGGAGGATATTTCCTTTGGCCCTATAGTCTTCAAAGGGATCCGAAATATCTGTTCTCAGATTCCACAGAAATAAGGCTAGCAAAGAGATCCACGAAATACACATGTATCTCTGTGAGATGAATTAACAGAACACTAAGACGTTTCTCAGAAATCTTTCCAGATTTCATCTGAGGATATTTCCCTTTCACCATAGCCCTCTATTGGCTTCCAAATATCACTTTGCCAATTCCACAAGAACTGTCTTTTCGAAAGGCTTCTTGAGGGCAAAGCTGTAACTCTGTGACATGATTTCACAGAACACAAAGAAGTTTCTCAGAATGCTTCTTTCTCTTTGTTATCTGAGGATATTTCCTTTGGCCCTATAGTCTTCAAAGGGATCCGAAATATCTGTTCTCGGATTCCACAGAAATAAGGCTAGCAAAGAGATCCATGAAGTACAGATGTAACTCTGTGAGTGGAAGTCACACATCACAGAGCAGTTTCTAAGAAAGCTCCTTTCCAGATTTCATCTGAGGATATTTCCTTTTTCATCATAGCCTCCGATGGGCTTCAAAATATCACTTTGCCAATTCCACAAGAACTGTTCTAGCGAAAGGCTTCTAGAGGGGAAAGCTGTAACTCTGTGAGATGATTTCACAGAACACAAAAAGTTTCTCAGAAAGCTTCTTCCTCTTTGTTATCGGAGGATATTTCCTTTGGCCCTATAGTCTTCAAAGGGATCCGAAATATCTGTTCTCAGATTCCACAGAAATAAGGCTAGCAAAGAGACCCACGAAATACAGATGTATCTCTGTGAGATGAATTAACAGAACACTAAGCCGTTTCTCAGAAAGCTTCTTTCCAGATTTCATCTGAGGATATTTCCCTTTCACCATAGCCCTCTATGGGCTTCCAAATATCACTTTGCCAATTCCACAAGAACTGTCTTTTCGAAAGGCTTCTTGAGGGGAAAGCTGTAACTCTGTGAGATGATTTCACAGAACACAAAGAAGTTTCTCAGAAAGCTTCTTTCTCTTTGTTATCGGAGGATATTTCCTTTGGCCCTGTAGTCTTCAAAGGGATGCGAAATATCTGTTCTCAGATTCCACAGAAATAAGGCTAGCAAAGAGATCCACGAAATACCGAGGTAACTCTGTGAGATGAATTAACAGAACACTAAGCCGTTTCTCAGAAAGCTTCTTTCCAGATTTCATCTGAGGATATTTCTTTTTTCACCATAGCCCTCTAAGAGCTTCCAAATATCACTTTGCCAATTCCACAAGAACGGTTTTAACGAAAGGCTTCTTGAGGGGAAAGCTGTAACTCTCTGAGATGATTTCACAGAACTCAAGGAAGTTTCTCAGAACGCTTCTTTCTCTTTGTTATCGGAGGATATTTCCTTTGGCCCTATAGTCTTCAAAGGGATCCGAAATATCGGTTCTCAGATTCCACAGAAATAAGGCTAGCAAAGAGATCCAAGAAATACAGATGTAACTCTGTGAGTGGAAGTCACACATCACAGAGCAGTTTCTAAGATAGCTTCTTTCCAGATTTCATCTGAGGATATTTCCTTTTTCACCATAGCCCTCTATGGGCTTCCAAATATCACTTTGCCAATTCCACAAGAACTGTTCTAGCGAAAGGCTTCTTGAGGGGAAAGCTGTAACTCTGTGAGATGATTTCACAGAACACAAAGAAATTTCTCAGAAAGCTTCTTTCTCTTTGTTATCGGAGGATATTTCCTTTGGCCCTATAGTCCTCAAAGGATCCGAAATATCTGTTCTCAGATTCCACAGAAATAAGGCTAGCAAAGAGATCCACGAAATACAGATGTAACTCTATGAGATGAATTAACAGAACACTAAGCAGTTTCTCAGAATGCTTCCTTCCAGATTTCATCTGAGGATATTTCCTTTTTCACCATAGCCCTCTACGGGCTTCGAAATATCACTTTGCCAATTCCACAAGAACTGTACTAGCGAAAGGCTTCCTGAGGGGAAAGCTGTAACTCTCTGAGATGATTTCACAGAACACAACGAAGTTTCTCAGAAAGCTTTTTTCTCTTTGTTATCGGAGGATATTTCCTTTGGCCCTATAGTCTTCAAAGGGATCCGAAATATCTGTTCTCAGATTCCACAGAAATAATGCTAGCAAAGAGATCCACGAAATACAGATGTATCTCTGTGAGATGAATTAACAGAACACTAAGCCGTTTCTCAGAAAGCTTCTTTCCAGATTTCATCTGAGGATATTTCCCTTTCACCATAGCCCTCTATGGGCTTCCAAATATCACTTAGCCAATTCCACAAGAAATGTCTTTTCGAAAGGCTTCTTGAGGGGAAAGCTGTAACTCTGTGAGATGATTTCACAGAACACAAAGAAGTTTCTCAGAAAGCTTCTTTCTCTTTTTTATCGGAGGATATTTCCTTTGGCCCTGTAGTCTTCAAAGGGATGCGAAATATCTGTTCTCAGATTCCACAGAAATAAAGCTAGCAAAGAGATCCAAGAAATACAGATGTAACTCTGTGAGTGGAAGTCACACATCACGGAGCAGTTTCTCAGAAAGCTTCTTTCCAGATTTCATCTGAGGATATTTCCTTTTTCACCATACCCCTCTATGGCCTTCCAAATATCACTTTGCCAATTCCACAATTACTGTCTTAGAGAAAGGCTTCTTTAGGGGAAAGCTGTAACTCAGTGAGATGATTTCACAGAACACAAAAAAGTTTTTCAGTAAGCTTCTTTCTCTTTTTTATCGGAGGATATTTCCTTTGGCCCCATAGTCTTCAAAGGGATCCGAAATATCTATTCTCAGATTCCACAGAAATAAGACTAGCAAAGAGATCCACTAAATACAGATGTATCTCCGTGAGATGAACTAACAGAACACTAAGCCGATTCTCAGAGAGCTTCTTTCCAGATTTCATCTGAGGATATTTCCCTTTCACCATAGCCCTCTATGGCCTTACAAATATCACTTTGCCAATTCCACAAGAACTGTCTTTCGAATGGCTTCTTGAGGGGAAAGCTGTAACTCTGTGAGATGATTTCACAGAACACAAAGAAGTTTCTCAGAAAGCTTCTTTCTCTTTTTTATCGGAGGATATTTCCTTTGGCCCTGTAGTCTTCAAAGGGATCCGAAATATCTGTTCTCAGATTCCACAGAAATAAAGCTAGCAAAGAGATCCAAGAAATACAGATGTAACTCTGTGAGTGGAAGTCACACATCACGGAGCAGTTTCGCAGAAAGCTTCTTTCCAGATTTCATCTGAGGATATTTCCTTTTTCACCATACCCCTCTATCGCCTTCCAAATATCACTTTGCCAATTCCACAATTACTGTCTTAGAGAAAGTTTTCTTTAGGGGAAAGCTGTAACTCCGTGGGATGATTTCACAGAACACAAAAAAGTTTTTCAAAGGCTTCTTTCTCTTTTTTATCGGAGGATATTTCCTTTGGCCCCATAGTCTTCAAAGGGATCCGAAATATCTATTCTCAGATTCCACAGAAATAAGACTGGCAAAGAGATCCACGAAATACAGATGTATCCCTGTGAGATGAATTAACAGAACACTAAGCCGATTCTCAGAAAGCTTCTTTCCAGATTTCATCTGAGGATATTTCCCTTTCACCATAGCCCTCTATGGGCTTACAAATATCACTTTGCCAATTCCACAAGAATTGTCTTTCGAGTGGCTTCTTGAGGGGAAAGCTGTAACTCTGTGAGATGATTTCATAGAACACAAAGAAGTTTCTCAGAAAGCTTCTTTCTCTTTGTTATAGGAGGATATTTCCTTTGGCCCTGTAGTCTTCAGAGGGATCCGAAATATCTGTTCTCAGATTCCACAGAAATAAGGCTAGCAAAGAGATCCACGAAATACAGATGTAACTCTGTGAGATGAATAAAGAGAACACTAAGCCGTTTCTCAGAAAGCTTCTTTCCAGATTTCATCTGAGGATATTTCCTTTTTCACCATAGCCCTTTAAGGGCTTCCAAATATCACTTTGCCAATTCCACAAGAACTGTCTTAGCGAAAGGCTTCTTGAGGGGAAAGCTGTAACTCTGTGAGATGATTTCACAGAACTCAAAGAAGTTTCTCAGAAAGCTTCTTTCTCTTTGTTATCGGAGGATATTTCCTTTGGCCCTATAGTCTTCAAAGGGATCCGAAATATCTGTTCTGAGATTCCACAGAAATAAGGCTAGCAAAGAGATCCACGAAATACAGATGTAACTATGTGAATGGAAGTCACACATCACAGAGCAGTTTCTCAGAAAGCTTCTTTCCAAATTTCATCTGAGGATATTTCCTTTTTCACCATAGCCTCCGATGGGCTTCAAAATATCACTTTGCCAATTCCACAAGAACTGTTCTAGCGAAAGGCTTCTTGAGGGGAAAGCTGTAACTCTGTGAGATGATTTCACAGAACACAAAGAAGTTTGTCAGAAAGCTTCTTTCTCTTTGTTATCGGAGGATATTTCCTTTGGCCCTGTAGTCTTCAAAGGGATCCGAAATATCTGTTCTCAGATTCCACAGAAATAAGGCTAGCAAAGAGATCCACGAAATACAGATGTAACTCTGTGAGATGAATTAACAGAACACTAAGCCGTTTCTCAGAAAGCTTCTTTCCAGATTTCATCTGAGGATATTTCCTTTTTCACCATAGCCCTCTAAGGGCTTCCAAATATCACTTTGCCAATTCCACAAGAACTGTCTTAGCGAAAGGCTTCTTGAGGGGAAAGCTGTAACTCTGTGAGATGATTTCACAGAACTCAAGGAAGTTTCTCAGAAAGCTTCTTTCTCTTTGTTATCGGAGGATATTTCCTTTGGCCCTATAGTCTTCAAAGGGATCCGAAATATCGGTTCTCAGATTCCACAGAAATAAGGCTAGCAAAGAGATCCAAGAAATACAGATGTAACTCTGTGAGTGGAAGTCACACATCACAGAGCAGTTTCTAAGAAAGCTTCTTTCCAGATTTCATCTGAGGATATTTCCTTTTTCACCATAGCCCTCTAGGGGCTTCCAAATATCACTTTGCCAATTCCACAAGAACTGTTTTAGCGAAAGGCTACTTGAGGGGAAAGCTGTAACTCTGTGAGATGATTTCACAGAACACAAAGAAATTTCTCAGAAAGCTTCTTTCTCTTTGTTATCGGAGGATATTTCCTTTTTCCCTATAGTCCTCAAAGGGATCCGAAATATCTGTTCTCAGATTCCACAGAAATAACGCTAGCAAAGAGATCCACGAAATACAGATGTAACTCTGTGAGATGAATTAACAGAACACTAAGCAGTTTCTCAGAATGCTTCCTTCCAGATTTCATCTGAGGATGTTTCCTTTTTCAGCATAGCCCTCTACGGGCTTCCAAATATCACTTTGCCAATTCCACAAGAACTGTTCTAGCGAAAGGCTTCTTGAGGGGAAAGCTGTAACTATGTGAGATGATTTCACAGAACACAAAGAAGTTTCTCAGAAAGCTTTTTTCTCTTTGTTATGGGAGGATATTTCCTTTGGCCCTATAGTCTTCAAAGGGATCCGAAATATCTGTTCTCAGATTCCACAGAAATAAGGCTAGCAAAGAGATCCACGAAATACACATGTATCTCTGTGAGATGAATTAACAGAACACTAAGACGTTTCTCAGAAATCTTTCCAGATTTCATCTGAGGATATTTCCCTTTCACCATAGCCCTCTATTGGCTTCCAAATATCACTTTGCCAATTCCACAAGAACTGTCTTTTCGAAAGGCTTCTTGAGGGCAAAGCTGTAACTCTGTGACATGATTTCACAGAACACAAAGAAGTTTCTCAGAATGCTTTTTTCTCTTTGTTATCTGAGGATATTTCCTTTGGCCCTATAGTCTTCAAAGGGATCCGAAATATCTGTTCTCGGATTCCACAGAAATAAGGCTAGCAAAGAGATCCATGAAGTACAGATGTAACTCTGTGAGTGGAAGTCACACATCACAGAGCAGTTTCTAAGAAAGCTCCTTTCCAGATTTCATCTGAGGATATTTCCTTTTTCATCATAGCCTCCGATGGGCTTCAAAATATCACTTTGCCAATTCCACAAGAACTGTTCTAGCGAAAGGCTTCTAGAGGGGAAAGCTGTAACTCTGTGAGATGATTTCACAGAACACAAAAAGTTTCTCAGAAAGCTTCTTCCTCTTTGTTATCGGAGGATATTTCCTTTGGCCCTATAGTCTTCAAAGGGATCCGAAATATCTGTTCTCAGATTCCACAGAAATAAGGCTAGCAAAGAGACCCACGAAATACAGATGTATCTCTGTGAGATGAATTAACAGAACACTAAGCCGTTTCTCAGAAAGCTTCTTTCCAGATTTCATCTGAGGATATTTCCCTTTCACCATAGCCCTCTATGGGCTTCCAAATATCACTTTGCCAATTCCACAAGAACTGTCTTTTCGAAAGGCTTCTTGAGGGGAAAGCTGTAACTCTGTGAGATGATTTCACAGAACACAAAGAAGTTTCTCAGAAAGCTTCTTTCTCTTTGTTATCGGAGGATATTTCCTTTGGCCCTGTAGTCTTCAAAGGGATGCGAAATATCTGTTCTCAGATTCCACAGAAATAAGGCTAGCAAAGAGATCCACGAAATACCGAGGTAACTCTGTGAGATGAATTAACAGAACACTAAGCCGTTTCTCAGAAAGCTTCTTTCCAGATTTCATCTGAGGATATTTCTTTTTTCACCATAGCCCTCTAAGAGCTTCCAAATATCACTTTGCCAATTCCACAAGAACGGTTTTAACGAAAGGCTTCTTGAGGGGAAAGCTGTAACTCTCTGAGATGATTTCACAGAACTCAAGGAAGTTTCTCAGAACGCTTCTTTCTCTTTGTTATCGGAGGATATTTCCTTTGGCCCTATAGTCTTCAAAGGGATCCGAAATATCGGTTCTCAGATTCCACAGAAATAAGGCTAGCAAAGAGATCCAAGAAATACAGATGTAACTCTGTGAGTGGAAGTCACACATCACAGAGCAGTTTCTAAGATAGCTTCTTTCCAGATTTCATCTGAGGATATTTCCTTTTTCACCATAGCCCTCTATGGGCTTCCAAATATCACTTTGCCAATTCCACAAGAACTGTTCTAGCGAAAGGCTTCTTGAGGGGAAAGCTGTAACTCTGTGAGATGATTTCACAGAACACAAAATAATTTCTCAGAAAGCTTCTTTCTCTTTGTTATCGGAGGATATTTCCTTTGGCCCTATAGTCCTCAAAGGATCCGAAATATCTGTTCTCAGATTCCACAGAAATAAGGCTAGCAAAGAGATCCACGAAATACAGATGTAACTCTATGAGATGAATTAACAGAACACTAAGCAGTTTCTCAGAATGCTTCCTTCCAGATTTCATCTGAGGATATTTCCTTTTTCACCATAGCCCTCTACGGGCTTCGAAATATCACTTTGCCAATTCCACAAGAACTGTACTAGCGAAAGGCTTCCTGAGGGGAAAGCTGTAACTCTCTGAGATGATTTCACAGAACACAACGAAGTTTCTCAGAAAGCTTTTTTCTCTTTGTTATCGGAGGATATTTCCTTTGGCCCTATAGTCTTCAAAGGAATCCGAAATATCTGTTCTCAGATTCCACAGAAATAATGCTAGCAAAGAGATCCACGAAATACAGATGTATCTCTGTGAGATGAATTAACAGAACACTAAGCCGTTTCTCAGAAAGCTTCTTTCCAGATTTCATCTGAGGATATTTCCCTTTCACCATAGCCCTCTATGGGCTTCCAAATATCACTTAGCCAATTCCACAAGAAATGTCTTTTCGAAAGGCTTCTTGAGGGGAAAGCTGTAACTCTGTGAGATGATTTCACAGAACACAAAGAAGTTTCTCAGAAAGCTTCTTTCTCTTTTTTATCGGAGGATATTTCCTTTGGCCCTGTAGTCTTCAAAGGGATGCGAAATATCTGTTCTCAGATTCCACAGAAATAAAGCTAGCAAAGAGATCCAAGAAATACAGATGTAACTCTGTGAGTGGAAGTCACACATCACGGAGCAGTTTCTCAGAAAGCTTCTTTCCAGATTTCATCTGAGGATATTTCCTTTTTCACCATACCCCTCTATGGCCTTCCAAATATCACTTTGCCAATTCCACAATTACTGTCTTAGAGAAAGGCTTCTTTAGGGGAAAGCTGTAACTCAGTGAGATGATTTCACAGAACACAAAAAAGTTTTTCAGTAAGCTTCTTTCTCTTTTTTATCGGAGGATATTTCCTTTGGCCCCATAGTCTTCAAAGGGATCCGAAATATCTATTCTCAGATTCCACAGAAATAAGACTAGCAAAGAGATCCACTAAATACAGATGTATCTCCGTGAGATGAACTAACAGAACACTAAGCCGATTCTCAGAGAGCTTCTTTCCAGATTTCATCTGAGGATATTTCCCTTTCACCATAGCCCTCTATGGCCTTACAAATATCACTTTGCCAATTCCACAAGAACTGTCTTTCGAATGGCTTCTTGAGGGGAAAGCTGTAACTCTGTGAGATGATTTCACAGAACACAAAGAAGTTTCTCAGAAAGCTTCTTTCTCTTTTTTATCGGAGGATATTTCCTTTGGCCCTGTAGTCTTCAAAGGGATCCGAAATATCTGTTCTCAGATTCCACAGAAATAAAGCTAGCAAAGAGATCCAAGAAATACAGATGTAACTCTGTGAGTGGAAGTCACACATCACGGAGCAGTTTCGCAGAAAGCTTCTTTCCAGATTTCATCTGAGGATATTTCCTTTTTCACCATACCCCTCTATCGCCTTCCAAATATCACTTTGCCAATTCCACAATTACTGTCTTAGAGAAAGTTTTCTTTAGGGGAAAGCTGTAACTCCGTGGGATGATTTCACAGAACACAAAAAAGTTTTTCAAAGGCTTCTTTCTCTTTTTTATCGGAGGATATTTCCTTTGGCCCCATAGTCTTCAAAGGGATCCGAAATATCTATTCTCAGATTCCACAGAAATAAGACTGGCAAAGAGATCCACGAAATACAGATGTATCCCTGTGAGATGAATTAACAGAACACTAAGCCGATTCTCAGAAAGCTTCTTTCCAGATTTCATCTGAGGATATTTCCCTTTCACCATAGCCCTCTATGGGCTTACAAATATCACTTTGCCAATTCCACAAGAATTGTCTTTCGAGTGGCTTCTTGAGGGGAAAGCTGTAACTCTGTGAGATGATTTCATAGAACACAAAGAAGTTTCTCAGAAAGCTTCTTTCTCTTTGTTATAGGAGGATATTTCCTTTGGCCCTGTAGTCTTCAGAGGGATCCGAAATATCTGTTCTCAGATTCCACAGAAATAAGGCTAGCAAAGAGATCCACGAAATACAGATGTAACTCTGTGAGATGAATAAAGAGAACACTAAGCCGTTTCTCAGAAAGCTTCTTTCCAGATTTCATCTGAGGATATTTCCTTTTTCACCATAGCCCTTTAAGGGCTTCCAAATATCACTTTGCCAATTCCACAAGAACTGTCTTAGCGAAAGGCTTCTTGAGGGGAAAGCTGTAACTCTGTGAGATGATTTCACAGAACTCAAAGAAGTTTCTCAGAAAGCTTCTTTCTCTTTGTTATCGGAGGATATTTCCTTTGGCCCTATAGTCTTCAAAGGGATCCGAAATATCTGTTCTGAGATTCCACAGAAATAAGGCTAGCAAAGAGATCCACGAAATACAGATGTAACTATGTGAATGGAAGTCACACATCACAGAGCAGTTTCTCAGAAAGCTTCTTTCCAGATTTCATCTGAGGATATTTCCTTTTTCACCATAGCCTCCGATGGGCTTCAAAATATCACTTTGCCAATTCCACAAGAACTGTTCTAGCGAAAGGCTTCTTGAGGGGAAAGCTGTAACTCTGTGAGATGATTTCACAGAACACAAAGAAGTTTGTCAGAAAGCTTCTTTCTCTTTGTTATCGGAGGATATTTCCTTTGGCCCTGTAGTCTTCAAAGGGATCCGAAATATCTGTTCTCAGATTCCACAGAAATAAGGCTAGCAAAGAGATCCACGAAATACAGATGTAACTCTGTGAGATGAATTAACAGAACACTAAGCCGTTTCTCAGAAAGCTTCTTTCCAGATTTCATCTGAGGATATTTCCTTTTTCACCATAGCCCTCTAAGGGCTTCCAAATATCACTTTGCCAATTCCACAAGAACTGTCTTAGCGAAAGGCTTCTTGAGGGGAAAGCTGTAACTCTGTGAGATGATTTCACAGAACTCAAGGAAGTTTCTCAGAAAGCTTCTTTCTCTTTGTTATCGGAGGATATTTCCTTTGGCCCTATAGTCTTCAAAGGGATCCGAAATATCGGTTCTCAGATTCCACAGAAATAAGGCTAGCAAAGAGATCCAAGAAATACAGATGTAACTCTGTGAGTGGAAGTCACACATCACAGAGCAGTTTCTAAGAAAGCTTCTTTCCAGATTTCATCTGAGGATATTTCCTTTTTCACCATAGCCCTCTAGGGGCTTCCAAATATCACTTTGCCAATTCCACAAGAACTGTTTTAGCGAAAGGCTACTTGAGGGGAAAGCTGTAACTCTGTGAGATGATTTCACAGAACACAAAGAAATTTCTCAGAAAGCTTCTTTCTCTTTGTTATCGGAGGATATTTCCTTTTTCCCTATAGTCCTCAAAGGGATCCGAAATATCTGTTCTCAGATTCCACAGAAATAACGCTAGCAAAGAGATCCACGAAATACAGATGTAACTCTGTGAGATGAATTAACAGAACACTAAGCAGTTTCTCAGAATGCTTCCTTCCAGATTTCATCTGAGGATGTTTCCTTTTTCAGCATAGCCCTCTACGGGCTTCCAAATATCACTTTGCCAATTCCACAAGAACTGTTCTAGCGAAAGGCTTTTTGAGGGGAAAGCTGTAACTATGTGAGATGATTTCACAGAACACAAAGAAGTTTCTCAGAAAGCTTTTTTCTCTTTGTTATGGGAGGATATTTCCTTTGGCCCTATAGTCTTCAAAGGGATCCGAAATATCTGTTCTCAGATTCCACAGAAATAAGGCTAGCAAAGATATCCACGAAATACAGATGTAACTCTGTGAGATGAATTAAGAGAACACTAAGCAGTTTCTCAGAAAGCCTCTTTCCAGATTTCATCTGAGGATATTTCCTTTTTCACCATAGCCCTCTATGGGTTCCCAAATATCCCCTTGCCAATTCCACAAGAATGTTCTAGCGAAGGACTTCTTGAGGGGAAAGCTGTAACTCTGTGTGTTGATTGCACAGAACACAAAGAAGTCTCTCAGAAAGCTTCTTTCTCTTTGTTATCGGAGGATATTTCCTTTGGCCCTATAGTCTTCAAAGGGATCCAAAATATCTGTTCTCAGATTCTACAGAAATAAGGCTAGCAAAGACATCCATGAAATACAGATGTAACTCTGTGAGTGGACGTCACACATCACAGAGCAGTTTCTCAGAAAGCTTCTTTCCAGATTTCATCTGAGGATATTTCCTTTTTCACCATAGCCCTCTATGGGCTTCGTAATATCACTTTTCCAATTCCACAATTACTGTCTTAGCGAATGGCTTCTTGAGGGGAAAGCTGTAACTCTGTGAGATGATTTCACAGAACACAAAGAAGTTTCTCAGAAAGCTTCTTTCTCTTTGTTATCGGAGGATATTTCCTTTGGCCCTGTAGTCTTCAAAGGGATCCGAAATATCTGTTCTCAGATTCCACAGAAATAAGGCTAGCAAAAACATCCACGAAATACAGATGTAACTCAGTGACATGAATTAACAGAGCAGTAAGACGTTTCTCAGAACGCTTCTTTCCAGATTTCATCTGAGGATATTTCCTTTTTCACCATAGCCCTCTAAGGGCTTCCAAATATCACGTTGCCAATTCCACAAGAACTGTCTTAGCGAAAGGCTTCTTGAGGGGAAAGCTGTAACTCTGGGAGATGATTTCACAGAACTCCAGGAAGTTTCTCAGAAAGCTTTTTTCTCTTTGTTATCGGAGGATATTTCCTTTGGCCCTATAGTCTTCAAAGGGATCCGAAATATCCGTTCTCAGATTCCACAGAAATAAGGCTAGCAAAGAGATCCACGAAATACAGATGTAACTCTGTGAGTGGAAGTCACACATCACAGAGCAGTTTCTCAGAAAGCTTCTTTCCAGATTTCATCGGAGGATATTTCCTTTTTCACCATAGCCCTCTATGGGCTTCCAAATATCACTTTGCCAATTCCACAAGAACTGTTCTATCGAAAGGCTTCTTGAGGGGAAAGCTGTAACTCTCTGAGATGATTTCACAGAACACAAAGAAGTTTCTCTGAAAGCTTCTTTCTCTTTGTTATCGGAGGATATTTCCTTTGGCCCTATAGTCTTCAAAGGGATCCGAAATATCTGTTCTCAGATTCCACAGAAATAAGGCTAGCAAAGAGATCCACGAAATACAGATGTTACTCTGTGAGTGGAAGTCACACATCACAGAGCAGTTTCTCAGAAAGCTTCTTTCCAGATTTCATCTGAGGATATTTTCTTTTTCACCATAGCCCTCTAAGGGCTTCCAAATATCACTTTGCCAATTCCACAAGAACTGTCTTTCGAAAGTCTTCTTGAGGGGAAAGCTGTAAATCTGTGAGATGATTTCACGGAACACAGAGAATTCTCTCAGAAAGCTTCTTTCTCTTTGTTATCGGAGGATATTTCCTTTGGCCCAATAGTCTTTAAAGGGATCCGAAATATCTGTTCTCAGATTCCACAGAAATAAGGCTCGCAAAGAGATCCACGAAAACAAATATAACTCTGTGAGATGAATTAACAGAACACTAAGCAGTTTCTCAGAAAGCTTCTTTCCAGATTTCATCTGAGGATATTTCCCTTTAACCATAGCCCTCTATGGTCTTCCAAATATCACTTTGCCAATTCCACAAGAACTGTCTTAGCGACAGGCTTCTTGACGGGAAAGCTGTAACTCTGTGAGATGATTTCACAGAACACAAAGAAGTTTCTCAGAAAGCTTCTTTCTCTTTGTTATCAGAGGATATTTCCTTTGGCCCTATAGTCTTCAAAGGGATCCAAAATATCTGTTCTCAGATTCCACAGAAATAAGGCTAGCAAAGAGATCCATGAAAAACAGATGTAACTCTGTGAGTGGACGTCACACATCACAGAGCAGTTTCTCAGAAAGATTCTTTCCAGATTTCATCTGAGGATATTTCCTTTTTCACCATAGCCCTCTATGGGCTTCCAAATATCACTTTGCCAATTCCACAAGAACTGTTCTAGTTAAAGGCTTCTTGAGGGGAAAGCTGTAACTCTGTGAGATGATTTCACAGAACACAAAAAAGTTTTTCAGAAAGCTTCTTTCTCTTTTTTATCGGAGGATATTTCCTTTGGCCCTATAGTCTTCAAAGGGATCCGAAATATCTATTCTCAGATTCCACAGAAATAAGACTAGCAAAGAGATCCACGAAATACAGATGTAACTCTGTGAGATGAATTAACAGAACACTAAGCCGATTCTCAGAAAGCTTCTTTCCAGATTTCATCTGAGGATATTTCCTTTTTCACCATAGCCCTCTAGGGGCTTCCAAATATCACTTTGGCAATTCCACAAGAACTGTTCTAGCGAAAGGCTTCTTGAGTGGAAAGCTGTAACTCTGTGAGATGATTTCACAGAACACAAAGAAGTTTCTCAGAAAGCTTCTTTCTCTTTGTTAACGGAGGATATTTTCTTTGGCCCTATAGTCTTCAAAGGGATCCGAAATATCTGTTCTCAGATTCCACAGAAATAAGGCTAGCAAAGAGATCCACGAAATACACATGTATCTCTGTGAGATGAATTAACAGAACACTAAGACGTTTCTCAGAAATCTTCTTTCCAGATTTCATCTGAGGATATTTCCCTTTCTCCATAGCCCTCTATTGGCTTCCAAATATCACTTTGCCAATTCCACAAGAACTGTCTTTTCGAAAGGCTTCTTGAGGGCAAAGCTGTAGCTCTGTGACATGATTTCACAGAACACAAAGAAGTTTCTCAGAATGCTTCTTTCTCTTTGTTATCTGAGGATATTTCCTTTGGCCCTGTAGTCTTCAAAGGGATCCGAAATATCTGTTCTCAGATTCCACAGAAATAAGGCTAGCAAAGAGATCCATGAAATACAGATGTAACTCTGTGAGTGGAAGTCACACATCACAGAGCAGTTTCTAGGAAAGCTCCTTTCCAGATTTCATCTGAGGATATTTCCTTTTTCACCATAGCCCCCTATGGGCTTCCAAATATCACTTTGGCAATTCCACAAGAACTGTTCTAGCGAAAGGCTTCTTGAGGTGAAAGCTGTAGCTCTGTGAGATGATTTCACAGAACACGAAGAAGTTTCTCAGAAAGCTTCTTTCTCTTTGATATCGGAGGATATTTCCTTAGGCCCAATAGTCTTCAAAGGGATCAGAAATATCTATTCTCTGATATAACAGAAATAAGACTAGCAAAGAAATCCACGAAATACAGCTGTAACTCCGTGAGATGAATTAACAGAACACTAAGCAGTTTCTCAGAAAGCTTCTTTTCAGATTTCATCTGAGGATATTTCCTTTTTCACCATAGCCCACTATGGGCTCTCAAATATCACTTTGCCAATTCCACAAGAACTGTTCTAGCGAAAGGCTTCTTGAGGGGAAAGCTGTAACTCTGTGAGATGATTTCACAGAACACAAAGAAGTTTCTCAGAAAGCTTCTTTCTCTTTGTTATCGGAGGACATTTCCTTTGGCCCTATAGTCTTCAAAGGGATCCACAATATCTGTTCACAGATTCCACAGAAATAAGGCTAGAAAAGAGATCCATGAAATACAGATGTAACTCGGTGACTGGAAGGCACACATCACAGAGCAGTTTCTCAGATAGCTTCTTTCCAGATTTAACCTGAGGATATTTCCTTTTTCACCATAGCCCTCTAGGGGCTTCCAAATATCACTTTGCCAATTCCACAAGAACTGTTCTAGCGAGAGGCTTCTTGAGGGGAAAGCTGTAACTCTGTGAGATGATTTCACAGAACACAAAGAAGTTTCTCAGAAAGCTTCTTTCTCTTTGTTATCGGAGGATATTTCCTTTGGCCCTATAGTCTTCAAAGGGATCCGAAATATCTGTTCTCAGATTCCACAGAAATAAGGCTAGCAAAGAGATCCACGAAATACACATGTATCTCTGTGAGATGAATTAACAGAACACTAAGACGTTTCTCAGAAATCTTTCCAGATTTCATCTGAGGATATTTCCCTTTCACCATAGCCCTCTAATGGCTTCCAAATATCACTTTGCCAATTCCACAGGAACTGTCTTTTCGAAAGGCTTCTTGAGGGCAAAGCTGTAACTCTGTGACATGATTTCACAGAACACAAAGAAGTTTCTCAGAATGCTTCTTTCTCTTTGTTATCTGAGGATATTTCCTTTGGCCCTATAGTCTTCAAAGGGATCCGAAATATCTGTTCTCGGATTCCACAGAAATAAGGCTAGCAAAGAGATCCAAGAAATACAGATGTAACTCTGTGAGTGGAAGTGACACATCACAGAGCAGTTTCTAAGATAGCTTCTTTCCAGATTTCATCTGAGGATATTTCCTTTTTCACCATAGCCCTCTATGGGCTTCCAAATATCACTTTGCCAATTCCACAAGAACTGTTCTAGCGAAAGGTTTCTTGAGGGGAAAGCTGTAACTCTGTGAGATGATTTCACAGAACACAAAGAAATTTCTCAGAAAGCTTCTTTCTCTTTGTTATCGGAGGATATTTCCTTTGGCCCTATAGTCCTCAAAGGGATCCGAAATATCTGTTCTCAGATTCCACAGAAATAAGGCTAGCAAAGAGATCCACGAAATACAGATGTAACTCTATGAGATGAATTAACAGAACACTAAGCCGTTTCTCAGAAAGCTTCTTTCCAGATTTCATCTGAGGATATTTCCCTTTCACCATAGCCCTCTATGGGCTTCCAAATATCACTTTGCCAATTCCACAAGAACTGTCTTTTCGAAAGGCTTCTTGAGGGGAAAGCTGTAACTCTGTGAGATGATTTCACAGAACACAAAGAAGTTTCTCAGAAAGCTTCTTTCTCTTTGTTATATGAGGATATTTCCTTTGGCCCTGTAGTCTTCAAAGGGATGCGAAATATCTGTTCTCAGATTCCACAGAAATAAGGCTAGAAAAGAGATCCACGAAATACAGAGGTAACACTGTGAGATGAATTAACAGAACACTAAGCCGTTTCTCAGAAAGCTTCTTTCCAGATTTCATCTGAGGATATTTCCTTTTTCACCATAGCCCTCTAAGGGCTTCCAAATATCACTTTGCCAATTCCACAAGAACTGTTTTAACGAAAGGCTTCTTGAGGGGAAAGCTGTAACTCTCTGAGATGATTTCACAGAACTCAAGGAAGTTTCTCAGAAAGCTTCTTTCTCTTTGTTATCGGAGGATATTTCCTTTGGCCCTATAGTCTTCAAAGGGATCCGAAATATCGGTTCTCAGATTCCACAGAAATAAGGCTAGCAAAGAGATCCAAGAAATACAGATGTAACTCTGTGAGTGGAAGTCACACATCACAGAGAAGTTTCTCAGAAAGCTTCTTTCCAGATTTCATCTGAGGATATTTCCTTTTTCACCATAGCCCTCTGTGGGCTTCCAAATATCACTTTGCCAATTCCACAAGAACTGTTCTAGCGAAAGGCTTCTTGAGGGGAAAGCTGTAACTCTGTGAGATGATTTCACAGAACACAAAGAAATTTCTCAGAAAGCTTCTTTCTCTTTGTTATCGGAGGATATTTCCTTTGGCCCTATAGTCCTCAAAGTGATCCGAAATATCTGTTCTCAGATTCCACAGAAATAAGGCTAGCAAAGAGATCCACGAAATACAGATGTAACTCTATGAGATGAATTAACAGAACACTAAGCAGTTTCTCAGAATGCTTCCTTCCAGATTTCATCTGAGGATATTTCCTTTTTCACCATAGTCCTCTACGGGCTTCCAAATATCACTTTGCCAATTCCACAAGAACTGTTCTAGCGAAAGGCTACCTGAGGGGAAAGCTGGAACTCTGTAAGATGATTTCACAGAACACAACGAAGTTTCTCAGAAAGCTTTTTTCTCTTTGTTATCGGAGGATATTTCCTTTGGCCCTATAGTCTTCAAAGGGATCCGAAATATCTGTTCTCAGATTCCACAGAAATAATGCTAGCAAAGAGATCCACGAAATACAGATGTATCTCTGTGAGATGAATTAACAGAACACTAAGCCGTTTCTCAGAAAGCTTCTTTCCAGATTTCATCTGAGGATATTTCCCTTTCACCATAGCCCTCTATGGGCTTCCAAATATCACTTAGCCAATTCCACAAGAAATGTCTTTTCGAAAGGCTTCTTGAGGGGAAAGCTGTAACTCTGTGAGATGATTTCACAGAACACAAAGAAGTTTCTCAGAAAGCTTCTTTCTATTTGTTATCGGAGGATATTTCCTTTGGCCCTGTAGTCTTCAAAGGGATCCGAAATATCTGTTCTCAGATTCCACAGAAATAAAGCTAGCAAAGAGATCCAAGAAATACAGATGTAACTCTGTGAGTGGAAGTCACACATCACGGAGCAGTTTCGCAGAAAGCTTCTTTCCAGATTTCATCTGAGGATATTTCCTTTTTCACCATACCCCTCTATTGCCTTCCAAATATCACTTTGCCAATTCCACAATTACTGTCTTAGAGAAAGTTTTCTTTAGGGGAAAGCTATAGCTCCGTGGGATGATTTCACAGAACACAAAAAAGTTTTTCAAAAGCTTCCTTCTCTTTTTTATCGGAGGATATTTCCTTTGGCCCCATAGTCTTCAAAGGGATCCGAAATATCTATTCTCAGATTCCACAGAAATAAGACTAGCAAAGAGATCCACGAAATACAGATGTATCCCTGTGAGATGAATTAACAGAACACTAAGCCGATTCTCAGAAAGCTTCTTTCCAGATTTCATCTGAGGATATTTCCCTTTCACCATAGCCCTCTATGGGCTTACAAATATCACTTTGCCAATTCCACAAGAACTGTCTTTCGAGTGGCTTCTTGAGGAGAAAGCTGTAACTCTGTGAGATGATTTCATAGAACACAAAGAAGTTTCTCAGAAAGCTTCTTTCTCTTTGTTATCGGAGGATATTTCCTTTGGCCCTGTAGTCTTCAGAGGGATCCGAAATATCTGTTCTCAGATTCCACAGAAATAAGGCTAGCAAAGAGATCCACGAAATACAGATGTAACTCTGTGAGATGAATAAACAGAACACTAAGCCGTTTCTCAGAAAGCTTCTTTCCAGATTTCATCTGAGGATATTTCCTTTTTCACCATAGCCCTTTAAGGGCTTCCAAATATCACTTTGCCAATTCCACAAGAACTGTCTTAGCGAAAGGCTTCTTGAGGGGAAAGCTGTAACTCTGTGAGATGATTTCACAGAACTCAAAGAAGTTTCTCAGAAAGCTTCTTTCTCTTTGTTATCGGAGGATATTTCCTTTGGCCCTATTGTCTTCAAAGGGATCCGAAATATCTGTTCTGAGATTCCACAGAAATAAGGCTAGCAAAGAGATCCACGAAATACAGATGTAACTATGTGAATGGAAGTCACACATCACAGAGCAGTTTCTCAGAAAGCTTCTTTCCAGATTTCATCTGAGGATATTTCCTTTTTCACCAGAGCCCTCTATGGGATTCCAAATATCTCTTTGCCAATTCCACAAGAACTGTTCTAGCGAAAGGCTTCTTGAGGGGAAAGCTGTAATTCTGTGAGATGATTTCACAGAACACAAAGAAGTTTCTCAGAAAGCTTCTTTCTCTTTGTTATCGGAGGATATTTCCTTTGGTCCTGTAGTCTTCAGAGGGATCTGTAATATCTGTTCTCAGATTACACAGAAATAAGGCTAGCAAAGAGATCCACGAAATACAGATGTAACACTGTGAGATGAATTAACAGAACACTAAGCCTTTTCTCAGAAAGCTTCTTTCCAGATTTCATCTGAGGATATTTCCTTTTTCACCATAGCCCTCTACGGGCTTCCAAATATCACTTTGCCAATTCCACAAGAACTGTCTTAGCGAAAGGCTTCTTGAGGGGAAAGCTGTAACTCTGTGAGGTAATTTCACAGAACTCAAGGAAGTTTCTCAGAAAGCTTCTTTCTCTTTGTTATCGGAGGATATTTCCTTTGGCCCTATAGTCTTCAAAGGGATCCGAAATATCGGTTCTCAGATTCCACAGAAATAAGGCTAGCAAAGAGATCCACGAAATACAGATGTAACCCTGTGAATGGAAGTCACACATCACAGAGCAGTTTCTCAGAAAGCTTCTTTCCAGATTTCATCTGAGGATATTTCCTTTTTCACCAGAGCCCTCTATGGGCTTCCAAATATCACTTTGCCAATTCCACAAGAACTGTTCTAGCGAAAGGCTTCTTGAGGGGAAAGCTGTAACTTTGTGAGATGATTTCACAGAACACAATGAAGTTTCTCAAAAAGCTTCTTTCTCTTTGTTATGGGAGGATATTTCCTTTGGCCCTATAGTCTTCAAAGGGATCCGAAATATCTGTTCACAGATTCCACAGAAATAAGGCTAGAAAAGAGATCCACGAAATACAGATGTAACTCTGTGATATGAATTAACAGAAAACTAAGCAGTTTCTCAGAAAGCTTCTTTCCAGATTTCATCTGAGGATATTTCCCTTTCACCATACCCCTCTATGGGCTTTCAAATATCACTTTGCCAATTCCACAAGAACTGTCTTAGCGAAAGGCTTCTTGAGGGGAAAGCTGTAACTCTGTGAGATGATTTCACAGAACACAAAGAAGTTTCTCAGAAAGCTTCTGTCTCTTTGTTATCGGAGGATATTTCCCTTGGCCCTATAGTCTTAAAAGGGATCCGAAATATCTGTTCTGAGATTCCACAGATGTAAGGCTATCAAAGAGTTCCACGAAATCCAGATGTAACTCTGTGAGATGAATTAACAGAACACTAAGTGTTTCTCAGAAAGCTTCTTTCCAGATTTTATCTGAGGATACTTCCTTTTTCACCGTAGCCCTCTACGGGCTTCCAAATATCACTTTGCCAATTCCACAAGAACTGTTCTAGTGAAAGGCTTCTTGAGGGGAAAGCTGTAACTCTGTGAGATGATTTCACAGAACACAAAGAAGTTCCTCAGAAAGCTTCTTTCTCTTTGTTAACGGATGATATTTCCTTTGGCCCTATAGTCTTCAAAGGGATCAGAAATATCTATTCTCAGATTCCACAGAAATAAGGCAAGCACAGAGATCCACGAAATACAGATGTATCTCTGTGAGATGAATTAACAGAACACTAAGCCGTTTCACAGAAAGCTTCTTTCCAGATTTCATCTGAGGATATTTCCCTTTCACCATAGCCCTCTATGGGCTTCCAAATATCACTTTGCCAATTCCACAAGAACTGTCTTTCGAAAGGCTTCTTGAGGGGAAATCTGTAACTCTGTGAGATGATTTCACAGAAAACAAAGAAGTTTCTCAGAAAGCTTCTTTATCTTTCTTATCGGAGGATATTTCCTTTGGCCCTATAGTCTTCAAAGGGATCCGAAATATCTATTCTCAGATTGCACAGAAATAAGACTAGCAAAGAGATCCACGAAATACAGAAGTAACTCTGTGAGATGAATTAACAGAACACTAAGCCGATTCTCAGGAAGCTTCTTTCCAGATTTCATCTGAGGATATTTCCTTTTTCACCATAACCCTCTATGGCTTCCAAATATTACTTTGATAATTCTACAAGAACTGTCTTAGCGAAAGTCTTCTTGAGGGGAAAGCTGTAACTCTGTGAGATGATTTCACAGAACACAAAGAAGTTTCTGAGAAAGCTTCTTTCTCTTTGTTATCGGAGGATATTTTCTTTGGCCTTATAGTCTTCAAAGGGATCCAAAATATCTATTCTCAGATTCCACAGAAATAAGGCTAGCAAGGAGATGCACGAAATACAGATGTAACTCTGTAAGTGGAAGTCACACCTCACAGAGCAGTTTGTCAGAAAGCTTCTTTCCAGATTTCATCTGAGGATATTTCCCTTTTCACCATAGCCCTCTATGGGCTTCCAAATATCACTTTGCCAATTAAACAAGAACTGTTCTAGCGAAAGGCTTCTTGAGGGGAAAGCTGTAACTCTGTGAGATGATCTCACAGAACACAAAGAAGTATCTCAGAAAGCTTCTTTCTCTTTGTTATCGGAGGATATTTCCCTTGGGCCTATAGTCTTCAAGGGGATGCGAAATATCTGTTCTGAGATTCCACGGATATAAGGCTATCAAAGAGATCCACGAAATACAGATGTAACTCTGTGAATGGAAGTCACACATCACAGAGCAGTTTCTCAGAAAGCTTCTTTCCAGATTTCATCTGAGGATATTTCCTTTTTCACCATAGCCCTCTACGGGCTAACAAATATCACTTTGCCAATCCACAAGAACAGTTCTAGTGAAAGGCTTCTTGAGGGGAAAGCTGTAACTCTGTGAGATGATTTCACAGAACACAAAGAAGTTTCTCAGAAAGCTTCTTTCTCTTTGTTAACGGAGGATATTTCCTTTGGCCCTATAGTCTTCAAAGGGATCCGAAATATCTGTTCTCAGATTCCACAGAAATAAGGCTAGCAAAGAGATCCACGAAATACAGATGTATCTCTGTGAGATGAATTAACAGAACACTAAGCCGTTTCTCAGAAAGCTTCTTTCCAGATTTCATCTGAGGATATATCCCTTTCACCATAGCCTTCTATGGGCTTCCAAATATCACTTTGCCAATTAAACAAGAACTGTCTTTCGAAAGGCTTCTTGAGGGAAAAGCTGTAACTCTGTGAGATGATTTCACAGAACACAGAGAAGTTTCTCAGAAAGCTTCTTTCTCTTTGTTATCGGGGGATATTTCCTTTGGCCCTGTAGTCTTCAAAGGGATCCGAAATATCGGTTCTCAGATTCCACAGAAATAAGGCTAGCAAAGAGATCCACGAAATACAGATGTAACTCTGTGAGATGAATTAAAAGAACACTAAGCAGTTTCTCAGAATGCTTCTTTCCAGATTTCATCTGAGGATATTTCCTTTTTCAGCATAGCCCTCTATGGGCTTCCAAATATCACTTTGCCAATTCCACAAGAACTGTCTTAGCGAAAGGCTTCTTGAGGGGAAAGTTGTAACTCTGTGAGATGATTTCACAGAACACAACGAAGCTTCTCAGAAAGCTTCTTTCTCTTTGTTATCGGAGGATATTTCCTTTGGCCCTATAGTCTTCAAAGGGATCCGAAATATCTGTTCTCAGATTCCACAGAAATAAGGCTAGCAAAGAGATCCACGAAATACAGATGTAACTCTGTGAGTGGAAGTCACACATCACAGAGCAGTTTCTCAGAAAGCTTCTTTCCAGATTTCATCTGAGGATATTTCCTTTTTCACCATAGCCCTCTATGGGCTTCCAAATATCACTTTTCCAATTCCACAATTGTGTCTTAGCGAAAGGCTTCTTGAGGGGAGCGCTGTAAATCTGTGAGATGATTTCACAGAACACAAAGAAGTTTCTCAGAAAGCTTCTTTCTCTTTTTTTTCGGAGGATATTTCCTTTGGCCCTATAGTCCTCAATGGGATCAGAAATATCTATTCTCTGATTCCACAGAAATAAGACTAGCAAAGAGATCCACGAAATACAGATGTAACTCTGTGAGATGAATTAACAGAACACTAAGCCGATTCTCAGAAATCTTCTTTCCAGATTTCATCTGAGGATATTTCCTTTTTCACCATAACCCTCTATGGGCTTCCAAATATCACTTTGCCAAATCCACAAGAACTGTCTTAGCGAAAGGCTTCTTGAGGGGAAAGCTGTAACTCTGTGAGAAGATTTCACAGAACACAAAGAAGTTTCTCAGAAAGCTTCTTTCTCTTTGTTATCGGAGGATATCTCCTTTGGCCCTATAGTCTTCAAAGGGATCCGAAATATCTGTTCTGAGCTTCCACAGAAATAAGGCTAGCAAAGAGATGCACGAAATACAGATGTAACTGTGTGAGTGGAAGTCAGACATCACAGAGCAGTTTCTCAGAAAGCTTCTTTCCAGACTTCATCTGAGCATATTCCTTTTTCACCATAGCCCTCTATGGGCTTCCAAATATCACTTTGCCAATTCCACAAGAACTGTCTTAGCGAAAGGTTTCTTGAGGGGAAAACTTTAACTCTGTGAGATGATTTCACAGAACACAAAGAAGTTTCTCAGAAAGCTTCTTTGTCTTTGTTATCGGAGGATATTTCCTTTGGCCATATAGACTTCGTAGGGATCCGAAATATCTGTTCTCAGATTCCACAGAAATACGTCTAGCAAAGAGATCCACGAAATACAGATGTAACTCTGCGAGTGAAGTCAACCATCACAGAGCAGATTCTCAGAAAGCTTCTTTCCAGATTTCATCTGAGGATATGTCCTTTCTCACCATAGCCCTCTATGGGCTTCCAAATATCACTTTGCCAATTCCACAAGAAATGTCTTAGCGAATGGCTTCTTGAGGTGAAAGCTGTAACTCTGTGACATAATTTCACAGAACACAAAGAAGTTTCTCAGAAAGCTTCTTTCTCTTTGTTATCGGAGTATATTTCCTTTGGCCCTATAGCCTTCAAAGGGATCCGAAATATCTGTTCTCAGATTCCACAGAAAAAAAGCTAGCAAAGAGAACCACGAAATACAGATGTAACTCTGTGAGTGGAAGTCACACATCACGCAGCAGTTTCTCAGAAAGCTTCTTTCCAGATTTCATCTGGGGATATTTCCTTTTTCACCATAGCCATCTATGGGCTTCCAAATATCACTTTGCCAATTCCACAAGAACTGTCTTAGCGAAAGGCTTCTTAAGCGGAAAGCTGTAACTCTGTGAGATGATTTCACAGAACACAAAGAAGTTTCTCAGAAAGCTTCTTTCTCTTTGTTATCGGAGGATATTTCCTTTGGCCCTGTAGTCTTCAAAGGGATCCGAAATATCTGTTCTCAGATTCCACAGAAATAAGGCTAGCAAAGAGATCCACGAAATACAGATGTAACTCTGTGAGTGGAAGTCACACATCACAAAGCAGTTTATCAGAAAGCTTCTTTCCAGATCTCATCTGCGGATATTTCCTTTTTTACCATAGCCCTCTATGGGGTTCCAAATATCACTTTGCCAATTCCACAAGAACTGTCTTAGCGAAAGGCTTCTTGAGCGTAAAGCTGTAACTCTGTGAGATGATTTCACAGAACACAAAGAAGTTTCTCAGAAAGCTTCTTTCTCTTTGTTATCGGAGGATATTTCCTTTGGCCCTATAGTCTTCAAAGGGATCCGAAATACCTGTTCTCAGATTCCACAGAAAAAAGGCTAGCAAAGAGATCCACGAAATACAAATGTAACTCTGAGAGTGGAAGACACACATCATAGAGCAGTTTCTCAGAAAGCTTTTTTCCTGATTTCATCTGAGCATATTTCCTTTTTCACCATAGCCCTCTATGGGCTTCCAAAAATCACTTTGCCAATACCAAAAGAACTGTCTTAGCGAAAGGTTTCTTGTGGGAAAAGCTGTAACTCTGTGAGATGATTTCACAGGAAACAAAGAAGTTTCTCAGAAAGCTTCTTTCTCTTTGTTATCGGAGGATATTTCCTTTGGTCCTATAGTCTTCAAAGTGATCTGAAATATCTGATCTCAGATTCCAGAGAAATAAGGCTGGCAAAGAGATCCAGAAAATACAGATGTAACTCTGTGAGTGGAAGTCACACATCACAGAGCAATTTCTCAGAAAGCTTCTTTCCCGATTTCATCTGAGGATATTTCCTTTTTCACCGTAGCCCTCTATCGGCTTCCAAATATCACTTTGCCAATTCCACAAGAACTGCCTTAGCGAAAGGCTTCTTGAGGGGAAAGCTGTAACTCTGTTAGATGATTTCACAGAACACAAAGAAGTTTCTCAGAAAGCTTCTTTCTCTTTGTTATCGGAGGATATTTCCTTTGAACATATAGCCTTCTAAGGGATCCGAAATATCTGTTCTCAGGTTCCACAGAAATAAGGCTAGCAAAGAGATCCATGAAATACAGATGTAACTCTGTGAGATGAATTAACAGAACACTACGCAGTTTCTCAGAAAGCTTCTTTCCAGATTTCATCTGAGGATATTTCCTTTCTCACCATAGCCCTCTAAGGGCTTCCAAATATCACTTTGCCAATTCCACAAGAACTGTCTTAGCGAAAGTCTTCTTGAGGGGAAAGCTGTAACTCTGTGAGATGATTTCACAGAACACAAAGAGATTTCTCAGAAAGCTTCTATCTCTTTGTTATCGGAGGATATTTCCTTTGGCCCTGTAGTCTTCAAAGGGATCCCAAATATCTGTCCTCAGATTCCACAGAAATAAGGCTAGCAAAGAGATCCACGAAATACAGATGTATCTCTGTGAGATGAATTAACAGAACACTAAGCCGTTTCTCAGAAAGCTTATTTCCAGATTTCATCTGAGGATATTTCCTTTTTCACCATAGCCCTCTATGGTCTTCCAAATATCACTTTGCCAATTCCACAAGAACTGTCTTAGCGAAAGGCTTCTTGAGGGGAAAGCTGTAACTCAGTGAGATGATTTCACAGAACACAAAGAAGTTTCTCAGAAATCTTCTTTCTCTTTGTTATCGGAGGACATTTCCTTTGGCCCTATAGTCTTCAAAGGGATCCGAAATATCTGTTCTCAGATTCCACAGAAATAGGGCTAGCAAAGAGATCCACGAAATACAGATGTAACTCTGTGAGTGGAAGTCACACATCACAGAGCAATTTCTCAGAAAGCTTCTTTCCAGATTTCATCTGAGGATATTTCCTTTTTCACCGTAGCCCTCTAGGGGCTTCCAAATATCACTTTGCCATTTCCACAAGAACTGCCTTGGCGAAAGGCTTCTTGAGGGGAAAGCTGTAACCCTGTAAGATGATTTCACAGAACACAAAGAAGTTTCTCAGAAAGCTTCTTTCTCTTTGTTATCGGAGGATATTTCCTTTGACCATATAGTCTTCTAAGGGATCCGAAATATCTGTTCTCAGATTCCACAGAAATAAGGCTAGCAAATAGATCCACGAAATACAGAGTTAACTCTGTGAGATGAATTAACAGACACTAAGCAGTTTCTCAGAAAGCTTCTTTCCAGATTTCATCTGAGGATATTTCCTTTCTCACCAAAGCCCTCTATGCTCTTCCAAATATTACTTTGCCAATTCCACAAGAACTGTCTTAGCGACAGGCTTCTTGAGGGGTAAGCTGTAATTCTGTGAGATGATTTCACAGAACACAAAGAAGTTTCTCAGAAAGCTTCTTTCTCTTTGTTATCGGAGGATATGTCCTTTGGCCCTGTAGTTTTCCAAGAGATCCGAAAAATCTGTTCTCAGATTCCACAGAAATAAAGCTAGCAAAGAGATCTACGAAATACATATGTAACTCTCTGAGATGAATTAAGAGACACTAAGCAGTTTTACAGAAAGCTTCTTTCCAGATTTCATCTGAGGATATTTCCTTTCTCACCGTAGCCCTCTATGGGCTTCCAAATATCACTTTGCCAATTTCACAAGAACTGTCTTAGCGAAAGGCTTCTTGAGGGGAAAGCTGTAACTCTGTGAGATGATTTCACAGAACACAAAGAAGTTTCTCAGAAAGGTTCTTTCTCTTTGTTATCGGAGGATATTTCCTTTGGCCCTGTAGTCTTCAAAGGGATCCGAAATATCTGTTCTCAGATTCCACAGAAATGGGGCTAGCAAAGAGATCCATGAAATACAAATGTAACTCTGAGAGTGGAAGTCACACATCATAGAGCAGTTTCTCAGAAAGCTTTTTTCCTGATTTCATCTGAGCATATTTCCTTTTTCACCATAGCCCTCTATGGGCTTCCAAAAATCACTTTTCCAATACCAAAAGAACTGTCTTAGCGAAAGGCTTCTTGTGGGGAAAGCTGTTACTCTGTGAGATGATTTCACAGGAAACAAAGAAGTTTCTCAGAAAGCTTCTTTCTCTTTGTTATCGGAGGACATTTCGTTTGGCCGTATAGTCTTCAAAGTGATCTGAAATATCTGATCTCAGATTCCAGAGAAATAAGGCTGGCAAAGAGATCGAGGAAATACAGATGTAACTCTGCGAGTGGAAGTCACACATCACAGAGCAATTTCTCTGAAAGCTTCTTTCCAGATTTCATCTGAGGATATTTCCTTTTTCACCGTAGCCCTCTATCGGCTTCCAAATATCACTTTGCCAATTCCACAAGAACTGTTCTAGCGAAAGGCTTCTTGAGGGGAAAGCTGTAACTTTGTGAGATGATTTCACAGAACACAATGAAGTTTCTCAAAAAGCTTCTTTCTCTTTGTTATGGGAGGATATTTCCTTTGGCCCTATAGTCTTCAAAGGGATCCGAAATATCTGTTCACAGATTCCACAGAAATAAGGCTAGAAAAGAGATCCACGAAATACAGATGTAACTCTGTGATATGAATTAACAGAAAACTAAGCAGTTTCTCAGAAAGCTTCTTTCCAGATTTCATCTGAGGATATTTCCCTTTCACCATACCCCTCTATGGGCTTCCAAATATCACTTTGCCAATTCCACAAGAACTGTCTTAGCGAAAGGCTTCTTGAGGGGAAAGCTGTAACTCTGTGAGATGATTTCACAGAACACAAAGAAGTTTCTCAGAAAGCTTCTTTCTCTTTGTTATCGGAGGATATTTCCCTTGGCCCTATAGTCTTAAAAGGGATCCGAAATATCTGTTCTGAGATTCCACAGATGTAAGGCTATCAAAGAGTTCCACGAAATCCAGATGTAACTCTGTGAGATGAATTAACAGAACACTAAGTGTTTCTCAGAAAGCTTCTTTCCAGATTTTATCTGAGGATACTTCCTTTTTCACCGTAGCCCTCTACGGGCTTCCAAATATCACTTTGCCAATTCCACAAGAACTGTTCTAGTGAAAGGCTTCTTGAGGGGAAAGCTGTAACTCTGTGAGATGATTTCACAGAACACAAAGAAGTTCCTCAGAAAGCTTCTTTCTCTTTGTTAACGGAGGATATTTCCTTTGGCCCTATAGTCTTCAAAGGGATCAGAAATATCTATTCTCAGATTCCACAGAAATAAGGCAAGCACAGAGATCCACGAAATACAGATGTATCTCTGTGAGATGAATTAACAGAACACTAAGCCGTTTCACAGAAAGCTTCTTTCCAGATTTCATCTGAGGATATTTCCCTTTCACCATAGCCCTCTATGGGCTTCCAAATATCACTTTGCCAATTCCACAAGAACTGTCTTTCGAAAGGCTTCTTGAGGGGAAATCTGTAACTCTGTGAGATGATTTCACAGAAAACAAAGAAGTTTCTCAGAAAGCTTCTTTCTCTTTGTTATCGGAGGATATTTCCTTTGGCCCTATAGTCTTCAAAGGGATCCGAAATATCTATTCTCAGATTGCACAGAAATAAGACTAGCAAAGAGATCCACGAAATACAGAAGTAACTCTGTGAGATGAATTAACAGAACACTAAGCCGATTCTCAGGAAGCTTCTTTCCAGATTTCATCTGAGGATATTTCCTTTTTCACCCTAACCCTCTATGGCTTCCAAATATTACTTGATAATTCTACAAGAACTGTCTTAGCGAAAGTCTTCTTGAGGGGAAAGCTGTAACTCTGTGAGATGATTTCACAGAACACAAAGAAGTTTCTGAGAAAGCTTCTTTCTCTTTGTTATCGGAGGATATTTTCTTTGGCCTTATAGTCTTCAAAGGGATCCAAAATATCTATTCTCAGATTCCACAGAAATAAGGCTAGCAAGGAGATGCACGAAATACAGATGTAACTCTGTAAGTGGAAGTCACACATCACAGAGCAGTTTGTCAGAACGCTTCTTTCCAGATTTCATCTGAGGATATTTCCCTTTTCACCATAGCCCTCTATGGGCTTCCAAATATCACTTTGCCAATTAAACAAGAACTGTTCTAGCGAAAGGCTTCTTGAGGGGAAAGCTGTAACTCTGTGAGATGATTTCACATAACACAAAGAAGTATCTCAGAAAGCTTCTTTCTCTTTGTTATCGGAGGATATTTCCCTTGGGCCTATAGTCTTCAAGGGGATCCGAAATATCTGTTCTGAGATTCCACAGATATAAGGCTATCAAAGAGATCCACGAAATACAGATGTAACTCTGTGAATGGAAGTCACACATCACAGAGCAGTTTCTCAGAAAGCTTCTTTCCAGATTTCATCTGAGGATATTTCCTTTTTCACCATAGCCCTCTATGGGCTTCCAAATATCACTTTGCCAATTAAACAAGAACTGTTCTAGCGAAAGGCTTCTTGAGGGGAAAGCTGTAACTCTGTGAGATGATTTCACAGAACACAATGAAGTTTCTCAGAAAACTTCTTTCTCTTTGTTATCGGAGGATATTTCCTGTGGCCCTATAGTCTTCAAAGGGATCCGAAATATCTGTTCTCAGTTCCACAGATATAAGGCTATCAAAGAGACCCACGAAATACAGAAGTAACTCTGTGAGATGAATTAACAGAACACTAAGCAGTTTCTCAATAAGCTTCTTTCCACATTTCATCTGAGGATATTTCCCTTTCACCATAGCCCTCTATGGGCTTCCAAATATCACTTTGCCAATTCCACAAGAACTGTCTTAGCGAAAGGCTTCCTGAGGGGAAAGCTGTAACTCTCTGAGATGATTTCACAGAACACGATGAAGTTTCTCAGAAAGCTTCTTTCTCTTTGTTATCGGAGGATATTTCCTTTGGCCCTTTAGTCTTCAAAGGGATCCGAAATATCTGTTCTCAGATTCCACAGAAATAAGGCTAGCAAAGAGATCCACGAAATACAGATGTAACTCTGTGAGATGAATCAACAGAACACTAAGTGTTTCTCAGAAAGCTTCTTTCCAGATTTTATCTGAGGATATTTCCTTTTTCACCATAGCCCTCTACGGGCTAACAAATATCACTTTGCCAATCCACAAGAACAGTTCTAGTGAAAGGCTTCTTGAGGGGAAAGCTGTAACTCTGTGAGATGATTTCACAGAACACAAAGAAGTTTCTCAGAAAGCTTCTTTCTCTTTGTTAACGGAGGATATTTCCTTTGGCCCTATAGTCTTCAAAGGGATCCGAAATATCTGTTCTCAGATTCCACAGAAATAAGGCTAGCAAAGAGATCCACGAAATACAGATGTATCTCTGTGAGATGAATTAACAGAACACTAAGCCGTTTCTCAGAAAGCTTCTTTCCAGATTTCATCTGAGGATATATCCCTTTCACCATAGCCTTCTATGGGCTTCCAAATATCACTTTGCCAATTAAACAAGAACTGTCTTTCGAAAGGCTTCTTGAGGGAAAAGCTGTAACTCTGTGAGATGATTTCACAGAACACAGAGAAGTTTCTCAGAAAGCTTATTTCTCTTTGTTATCGGGGGATATTTCCTTTGGCCCTGTAGTCTTCAAAGGGATCCGAAATATCGGTTCTCAGATTCCACAGAAATAAGGCTAGCAAAGAGATCCACGAAATACAGATGTAACTCTGTGAGATGAATTAAAAGAACACTAAGCAGTTTCTCAGAAAGCTTCTTTCCAGATTTCATCTGAGGATATTTCCTTTTTCAGCATAGCCCTCTATGGGCTTCCAAATATCACTTTGCCAATTCCACAAGAACTGTCTTAGCGAAAGGCTTCTTGTGGGGAAAGTTGTAACTCTGTGAGATGATTTCACAGAACACAACGAAGCTTCTCAGAAAGCTTCTTTCTCTTTGTTATCGGAGGATATTTCCTTTGGCCCTATAGTCTTCAAAGGGATCCGAAATATCTGTTCTCAGATTCCACAGAAATAAGGCTAGCAAAGAGATCCACGAAATACAGATGTAACTCTGTGAGTGGAAGTCACACATCACAGAGCAGTTTCTCAGAAAGCTTCTTTCCACATTTCATCTGAGGATATTTCCTTTTTCACCATAGCCCTCTATGGGCTTCCAAATATCACTTTTCCAATTCCACAATTGTGTCTTAGCAAAAGGCTTCTTGAGGGGAGAGCTGTAAATCTGTGAGATGATTTCACAGAACACAAAGAAGTTTCTCAGAAAGCTTCTTTCTCTTTTTTTTCGGAGGATATTTCCTTTGGCCCTATAGTCCTCAATGGGATCAGAAATATCTATTCTCTGATTCCACAGAAATAAGACTAGCAAAGAGATCCACGAAATACAGATGTAACTCTGTGAGATGAATTAACAGAACACTAAGCCGATTCTCAGAAATCTTCTTTCCAGATTTCATCTGAGGATATTTCCTTTTTCACCAGAGCCCTCTATGGGCTTCCAAATATCACTTTGCCAATTCCACAAGAACTGTTCTAGCGAAAGGCTTCTTGAGGGGAAAGCTGTAACTCTGTGAGAAGATTTCACAGAACACAAAGAAGTTTCTCAGAAAGCTTCTTTCTCTTTGTTATCGGAGGATATCTCCTTTGGCCCTATAGTCTTCAAAGGGATCCGAAATATCTGTTCTGAGGTTCCACAGAAATAAGGCTAGCAAAGAGATGCACGAAATACAGATGTAACTGTGTGAGTGGAAGTCAGACATCACAGAGCAGTTTCTCAGAAAGCTTCTTTCCAGACTTCATCTGAGCATATTCCTTTTTCACCATAGCCCTCTATGGGCTTCCAAATATCACTTTGCCAATTCCACAAGAACTGTCTTAGCGAAAGGTTTCTTGAGGGGAAAACTTTAACTCTGTGAGATGATTTCACAGAACACAAAGAAGTTTCTCAGAAAGCTTCTTTGTCTTTGTTATCGGAGGATATTTCCTTTGGCCATATAGACTTCGTAGGGATCCGAAATATCTGTTCTCAGATTCCACAGAAATACGTCTAGCAAAGAGATCCACGAAATACAGATGTAACTCTGCGAGTGAAGTCAACCGTCACAGAGCAGATTCTCAGAAAGTTTCTTTCCAGATTTCATCTGAGGATATGTCTTCTCTCACCATAGCCCTCTATGGGCTTCCAAATATCACTTTGCCAATTCCACAAGAAATGTCTTAGCGAATGGCTTCTTGAGGTGAAAGCTGTAACTCTGTGACATAATTTCACAGAACACAAAGAAGTTTCTCAGAAAGCTTCTTTCTCTTTGTTATCGGAGTATATTTCCTTTGGCCCTATAGCCTTCAAAGGGATCCGAAATATCTGTTCTCAGATTCCACAGAAATAAAGCTAGCAAAGAGAACCACGAAATACAGATGTAACTCTGTGAGTGGAAGTCACACATCACGCAGCAGTTTCTCAGAAAGCTTCTTTCCAGATCTCATCTGCGGATATTTCCTTTTTTACCATAGCCCTCTATGGGCTTCCAAATATCACTTTGCCAATTCCACAAGAACTGTCTTAGCGAAAGGCTTCTTGAGCGTAAAGCTGTAACTCTGTGAGATGATTTCACAGAACACAAAGAAGTTTCTCAGAAAGCTTCTTTCTCTTTGTTATCGGAGGATATTTCCTTTGGCCCTATAGTCTTCAAAGGGATCCGAAATACCTGTTCTCAGATTCCACAGAAAAAAGGCTAGCAAAGAGATCCACGAAATACAAATGTAACTCTGAGAGTGGAAGACACACATCATAGAGCAGTTTCTCAGAAAGCTTTTTTCCTGATTTCATCTGAGCATATTTCCTTTTTCACCATAGCCCTCTATGGGCTTCCAAAAATCACTTTGCCAATACCAAAAGAACTGTCTTAGCGAAAGGCTTCTTGTGGGAAAAGCTGTAACTCTGTGAGATGATTTCACAGGAAACAAAGAAGTTTCTCAGAAAGCTTCTTTCTCTTTGTTATCGGAGGATATTTCCTTTGGTCCTATAGTCTTCAAAGTGATCTGAAATATCTGATCTCAGATTCCAGAGAAATAAGGCTGGCAAAGAGATCCAGAAAATACAGATGTAACTCTGTGAGTGGAAGTCACACATCACAGAGCAATTTCTCAGAAAGCTTCTTTCCAGATTTCATCTGAGGATATTTCCTTTTTCACCGTAGCCCTCTATCGGCTTCCAAATATCACTTTGCCAATTCCACAAGAACTGCCTTAGCGAAAGGCTTCTTGAGGGGAAAGCTGTAACTCTGTTAGATGATTTCACAGAACACAAAGAAGTTTCTCAGAAAGCTTCTTTCTCTTTGTTATCGGAGGATATTTCCTTTGAACATATAGCCTTCTAAGGGATCCGAAATATCTGTTCTCAGGTTCCACAGAAATAAGGCTAGCAAAGAGATCCATGAAATACAGATGTAACTCTGTGAGATGAATTAACAGAACACTACGCAGTTTCTCAGAAAGCTTCTTTCCAGATCTCATCTGCGGATATTTCCTTTTTTACCATAGCCCTCTATGGGCTTCCAAATATCACTTTGCCAATTCCACAAGAACTGTCTTAGCGAAAGTCTTCTTGAGGGGAAAGCTGTAACTCTGTGAGATGATTTCACAGAACACAAAGAGATTTCTCAGAAAGCTTCTATCTCTTTGTTATCGGAGGATATTTCCTTTGGCCCTGTAGTCTTCAAAGGGATCCCAAATATCTGTCCTCAGATTCCACAGAAATAAGGCTAGCAAAGAGATCCACGAAATACAGATGTATCTCTGTGAGATGAATTAACAGAACACTAAGCCGTTTCTCAGAAAGCTTATTACCAGATTTCATCTGAGGATATTTCCTTTTTCACCATAGCCCTCTATGGTCTTCCAAATATCACTTTGCCAATTCCACAAGAACTGTCTTAGCGAAAGGCTTCTTGAGGGGAAAGCTGTAACTCAGTGAGATGATTTCACAGAACACAAAGAAGTTTCTCAGAAATCTTCTTTCTCTTTGTTATCGGAGGACATTTCCTTTGGCCCTATAGTCTTCAAAGGGATCCGAAATATCTGTTCTCAGATTCCACAGAAATAAGGCTAGCAAAGAGATCCACGAAATACAGATGTAACTCTGTGAGTGGAAGTCACACATCACAGAGCAATTTCTCAGAAAGCTTCTTTCCAGATTTCATCTGAGGATATTTCCTTTTTCACCGTAGCCCTCTAGGGGCTTCCAAATATCACTTTGCCATTTCCACAAGAACTGCCTTGGCGAAAGGCTTCTTGAGGGGAAAGCTGTAAACCTGTAAGATGATTTCACAGAACACAAAGAAGTTTCTCAGAAAGCTTCTTTCTCTTTGTTATCGGAGGATATTTCCTTTGACCATATAGTCTTCTAAGGGATCCGAAATATCTGTTCTCAGATTCCACAGAAATAAGGCTAGCAAATAGATCCACGAAATACAGAGTTAACTCTGTGAGATGAATTAACAGACACTAAGCAGTTTCTCAGAAAGCTTCTTTCCAGATTTCATCTGAGGATATTTCCTTTCTCACCAAAGCCCTCTATGCTCTTCCAAATATTACTTTGCCAATTCCACAAGAACTGTCTTAGCGACAGGCTTCTTGAGGGGTAAGCTGTAATTCTGTGAGATGATTTCACAGAACACAAAGAAGTTTCTCAGAAAGCTTCTTTCTCTTTGTTATCGGAGGATATGTCCTTTGGCCCTGTAGTTTTCCAAGAGATCCGAAAAATCTGTTCTCAGATTCCACAGAAATAAAGCTAGCAAAGAGATCTACGAAATACATATGTAACTCTCTGAGATGAATTAAGAGACACTAAGCAGTTTTACAGAAAGCTTCTTTCCAGATTTCATCTGAGGATATTTCCTTTCTCACCGTAGCCCTCTATGGGCTTCCAAATATCACTTTGCCAATTTCACAAGAACTGTCTTAGCGAAAGGCTTCTTGAGGGGAAAGCTGTAACTCTGTGAGATGATTTCACAGAACACAAAGAAGTTTCTCAGAAAGGTTCTTTCTCTTTGTTATCGGAGGATATTTCCTTTGGCCCTGTAGTCTTCAAAGGGATCCGAAATATCTGTTCTCAGATTCCACAGAAATGGGGCTAGCAAAGAGATCCATGAAATACAAATGTAACTCTGAGAGTGGAAGTCACACATCACAGAGCAGTTTCTCAGAAGCTTCTTTCCAGATTTCATCTGAGGATATTTCCTTTTTCACCATAGCCCTCATGGGCTTCCAAATATCACTTTGCCAATTCCACAAGAACTGTCTTAGCGAAAGGCTTCTTGAGGGGAAAGCTGTAACTCTGTGAGATGATTCCACAGAACAAAAAGGAGTTTCTCAGAAAGCTTCTTTCTCTTTGTTATCGGAGGATATTTCCTTTGGCCCTATACTCTTCAAAGGGATCCGAAATACCTGTTCTCAGATTCCACAGAAAGAAGGCTAGCAAAGAGATCCACGAAATACAAATGTAACTCTGAGAGTGGAAGTCACACATCATAGAGCAGTTTCTCAGAAAGCTTTTTTCCTGATTTCATCTGAGCATATTTCCTTTTTCACCGTAGCCCTCTATGGGCTTCCAAAAATCACTTTGCCAATACCAAAAGAACTGTCTTAGCGAAAGGCTTCTTGTGGGGAAAGCTGTTACTCTGTGAGATGATTTCACAGGAAACAAAGAAGTTTCTCAGAAAGCTTCTTTCTCTTTGTTATCGGAGGACATTTCGTTTGGCCGTATAGTCTTCAAAGTGATCTGAAATATCTGATCTCAGATTCCAGAGAAATAAGGCTGGCAAAGAGATCGAGGAAATACAGATGTAACTCTGCGAGTGGAAGTCACACATCACAGAGCAATTTCTCTGAAAGCTTCTTTCCAGATTTCATCTGAGGATATTTCCTTTTTCACCGTAGCCCTCTATCGGCTTCCAAATATCACTTTGCCAATTCCACAAGAACTGTTCTAGCGAAAGGCTTCTTGAGGGGAAAGCTGTAACTTTGTGAGATGATTTCACAGAACACAATGAAGTTTCTCAAAAAGCTTCTTTCTCTTTGTTATGGGAGGATATTTCCTTTGGCCCTATACTCTTCAAAGGGATCCGAAATATCTGTTCACAGATTCCACAGAAATAAGGCTAGAAAAGAGATCCACGAAATACAGATGTAACTCTGTGATATGAATTAACAGAAAACTAAGCAGTTTCTCAGAAAGCTTCTTTCCAGATTTCATCTGAGGATATTTCCCTTTCACCATACCCCTCTATGGGCTTCCAAATATCACTTTGCCGATTCCACAAGAACTGTCTTAGCGAAAGGCTTCTTGAGGGGAAAGCTGTAACTCTGTGAGATGATTTCACAGAACACAAAGAAGTTTCTCAGAAAGCTTCTTTCTCTTTGTTATCGGAGGATATTTCCTTTGGCCCTATAGTCTTCAAAGGCATCCGAAATATCTGTTCTCAGATTCCACAGAAATAAGGCTAGCAAAGAGATCCAGGAAATACAGATGTAACTCTGTGAGATGAATTAACACAACACTAAGCCGTTTCTCAGAACGATTCTTTCCAGATTTCATCTGAGGATATTTCCTTTCTCACCATAGCCCTCTAAGGGCTTCCAAATATCACTTTGCAAATTCCACTAGAACTGTCTTAGCGAAAGGATTCTTGTGGGGAAAGTTGTAACTCTCTGTGATGATTTCACAGAACACTAAGAAGTTTCTCAGAAGCTTCTTTCTCTTTGTTATCGGAGGATATTACCTTTGGCCCTATAGTGTTCAAAGGGATGCGAAATATCTGTTCTCAGATTCCACAGAACTACGGCTAGCAAAGAGATCCACGAAATACAGATGTAACTCTGTGAGTGGAAGTCACCCATCACAGAGCAGATTCACAGAAAGCTTCTTTCCAGATTTCATCTGAGGATATTTCCTTTTTCACCATAGCCCTCTAGGGTCTTCCAAATATCACTTTGCCAATTCCACAAGAACTGTCTTAGCGAAAGGCTTCTTGAGGGGAAAGCTGTAACTTTGTAGGATGATTTCACAGAACACAAAGAAGTTTCTCAGAAAGTTTCTTTCTCTTTGTTATCGGAGGATATTTCCTTTGGCCATATAGTCTTCTAAGAGATCCGAAATATCTGTTCTAAGATTCCACAGAAAGAAGGCTAGCAAAGAGATCCACGAAATACAGATGTAACTCTGTGAGATGAATTAACAGAACACTAAGCAGTTTCTCAGAAAGCTTCTTTCCAGATTTCATCTGAGGATATTTCCTTTCTCACCATAGCCCTCTAAGGGCTTCCAAATATCACTTTGCAAATTCCACAAGAACTCTCTTACCGAAAGGCTTCTTGAGGGAAGAGCTGTAACTCTGTGAGATGATTTCACAGAACACAAAGAAGTTTCTCAGACAGCTTCTTTCTCTTTGTTATGGGAGGATATTTCCTTTGGCCCTATAGACTTCAAAGGGATCCGAAATATCTGTTCTCAGATTCCACAGAAACAAGGCTAGCAAAGAGATCCACGAAATACAGATGGAACTCTGTGAGGTGAATTAAAAGAACACTCACAAGTTTCTCAGAAAGCTTCTTTCCAGATTTCATCTGAGGATATTTCCCTTTCACCATAGCCCTCTATGGGCTTCCAAATATCACTTTGCCAATTCCACAAGAACTGTCTTTCGAAAGGCTTCTTGAGGGGAAATCTGTAACTCTGTGAGATGATTTCACAGAAAACAAAGAAGTTTCTCAGAAAGCTTCTTTCTCTTTGTTATCGGAGGATATTTCCTTTGGCCCTATAGTCTTCAAAGGGATCCGAAATATCTATTCTCAGATTGCACAGAAATAAGACTAGCAAAGAGATCCACGAAATACAGAAGTAACTCTGTGAGATGAATTAACAGAACACTAAGCCGATTCTCAGGAAGCTTCTTTCCAGATTTCATCTGAGGATATTTCCTTTTTCACCATAACCCTCTATGGCTTCCAAATATTACTTTGATAATTCTACAAGAACTGTCTTAGCGAAAGTCTTCTTGAGGGGAAAGCTGTAACTCTGTGAGATGATTTCACAGAACACAAAGAAGTTTCTGAGAAAGCTTCTTTCTCTTTGTTATCGGAGGATATTTTCTTTGGCCTTATAGTCTTCAAAGGGATCCAAAATATCTATTCTCAGATTCCACAGAAATAAGGCTAGCAAGGAGATGCACGAAATACAGATGTAACTCTGTAAGTGGAAGTCACACATCACAGAGCAGTTTGTCAGAACGCTTCTTTCCAGATTTCATCTGAGGATATTTCCCTTTTCACCATAGCCCTCTATGGGCTTCCAAATATCACTTTGCCAATTAAACAAGAACTGTTCTAGCGAAAGGCTTCTTGAGGGGAAAGCTGTAACTCTGTGAGATGATTTCACATAACACAAAGAAGTATCTCAGAAAGCTTCTTTCTCTTTGTTATCGGAGGATATTTCCCTTGGGCCTATAGTCTTCAAGGGGATCCGAAATATCTGTTCTGAGATTCCACAGATATAAGGCTATCAAAGAGATCCACGAAATACAGATGTAACTCTGTGAATGGAAGTCACACATCACAGAGCAGTTTCTCAGAAAGCTTCTTTCCAGATTTCATCTGAGGATATTTCCTTTTTCACCATAGCCCTCTATGGGCTTCCAAATATCACTTTGCCAATTAAACAAGAACTGTTCTAGCGAAAGGCTTCTTGAGGGGAAAGCTGTAACTCTGTGAGATGATTTCACAGAACACAATGAAGTTTCTCAGAAAACTTCTTTCTCTTTGTTATCGGAGGATATTTCCTGTGGCCCTATAGTCTTCAAAGGGATCCGAAATATCTGTTCTCAGTTCCACAGATATAAGGCTATCAAAGAGACCCACGAAATACAGAAGTAACTCTGTGAGATGAATTAACAGAACACTAAGCAGTTTCTCAATAAGCTTCTTTCCACATTTCATCTGAGGATATTTCCCTTTCACCATAGCCCTCTATGGGCTTCCAAATATCACTTTGCCAATTCCACAAGAACTGTCTTAGCGAAAGGCTTCCTGAGGGGAAAGCTGTAACTCTCTGAGATGATTTCACAGAACACGATGAAGTTTCTCAGAAAGCTTCTTTCTCTTTGTTATCGGAGGATATTTCCTTTGGCCCTTTAGTCTTCAAAGGGATCCGAAATATCTGTTCTCAGATTCCACAGAAATAAGGCTAGCAAAGAGATCCACGAAATACAGATGTAACTCTGTGAGATGAATCAACAGAACACTAAGTGTTTCTCAGAAAGCTTCTTTCCAGATTTTATCTGAGGATATTTCCTTTTTCACCATAGCCCTCTACGGGCTAACAAATATCACTTTGCCAATCCACAAGAACAGTTCTAGTGAAAGGCTTCTTGAGGGGAAAGCTGTAACTCTGTGAGATGATTTCACAGAACACAAAGAAGTTTCTCAGAAAGCTTCTTTCTCTTTGTTAACGGAGGATATTTCCTTTGGCCCTATAGTCTTCAAAGGGATCCGAAATATCTGTTCTCAGATTCCACAGAAATAAGGCTAGCAAAGAGATCCACGAAATACAGATGTAACTCTGTGAGATGAATTAAAAGAACACTAAGCAGTTTCTCAGAAAGCTTCTTTCCAGATTTCATCTGAGGATATTTCCTTTTTCAGCATAGCCCTCTATGGGCTTCCAAATATCACTTTGCCAATTCCACAAGAACTGTCTTAGCGAAAGGCTTCTTGAGGGGAAAGTTGTAACTCTGTGAGATGATTTCACAGAACACAACGAAGCTTCTCAGAAAGCTTCTTTCTCTTTGTTATCGGAGGATATTTCCTTTGGCCCTATAGTCTTCAAAGGGATCCGAAATATCTGTTCTCAGATTCCACAGAAATAAGGCTAGCAAAGAGATCCATGAAATACAGATGTAACTCTGTGAGTGGAAGTCACACATCACAGAGCAGTTTCTCAGAAAGCTTCTTTCCAGATTTCATCTGAGGATATTTCCTTTTTCACCATAGCCCTCTATGGGCTTCCAAATATCACTATTCCAATTCCACAATTGTGTCTTAGCAAAAGGCTTCTTGAGGGGAGAGCTGTAAATCTGTGAGATGATTTCACAGAACACAAAGAAGTTTCTCAGAAAGCTTCTTTCTCTTTTTTTTCGGAGGATATTTCCTTTGGCCCTATAGTCCTCAATGGGATCAGAAATATCTATTCTCTGATTCCACAGAAATAAGACTAGCAAAGAGATCCACGAAATACAGATGTAACTCTGTGAGATGAATTAACAGAACACTAAGCCGATTCTCAGAAATCTTCTTTCCAGATTTCATCTGAGGATATTTCCTTTTTCACCAGAGCCCTCTATGGGCTTCCAAATATCACTTTGCCAATTCCACAAGAACTGTTCTAGCGAAAGGCTTCTTGAGGGGAAAGCTGTAACTCTGTGAGAAGATTTCACAGAACACAAAGAAGTTTCTCAGAAAGCTTCTTTCTCTTTGTTATCGGAGGATATCTCCTTTGGCCCTATAGTCTTCAAAGGGATCCGAAATATCTGTTCTGAGGTTCCACAGAAATAAGGCTAGCAAAGAGATGCACGAAATACAGATGTAACTGTGTGAGTGGAAGTCAGACATCACAGAGCAGTTTCTCAGAAAGCTTCTTTCCAGACTTCATCTGAGCATATTCCTTTTTCACCATAGCCCTCTATGGGCTTCCAAATATCACTTTGCCAATTCCACAAGAACTGTCTTAGCGAAAGGTTTCTTGAGGGGAAAACTTTAACTCTGTGAGATGATTTCACAGAACACAAAGAAGTTTCTCAGAAAGCTTCTTTGTCTTTGTTATCGGAGGATATTTCCTTTGGCCATATAGACTTCGTAGGGATCCGAAATATCTGTTCTCAGATTCCACAGAAATACGTCTAGCAAAGAGATCCACGAAATACAGATGTAACTCTGCGAGTGAAGTCAACCGTCACAGAGCAGATTCTCAGAAAGTTTCTTTCCAGATTTCATCTGAGGATATGTCCTTTCTCACCATAGCCCTCTATGGGCTTCCAAATATCACTTTGCCAATTCCACAAGAAATGTCTTAGCGAATGGCTTCTTGAGGTGAAAGCTGTAACTCTGTGACATAATTTCGCAGAACACAAAGAAGTTTCTCAGAAAGCTTCTTTCTCTTTGTTATCGGAGTATATTTCCTTTGGCCCTATAGCCTTCAAAGGGATCCGAAATATCTGTTCTCAGATTCCACAGAAATAAAGCTAGCAAAGAGATCCTCGAAATACAGATGTAACTCTGTGAGTGGAAGTCACACATCACGCAGCAGTTTCTCAGAAAGCTTCTTTCCAGATCTCATCTGCGGATATTTCCTTTTTTACCATAGCCCTCTATGGGCTTCCAAATATCACTTTGCCAATTCCACAAGAACTGTCTTAGCGAAAGGCTTCTTGAGCGTAAAGCTGTAACTCTGTGAGATGATTTCACAGAACACAAAGAAGTTTCTCAGAAAGCTTCTTTCTCTTTGTTATCGGAGGATATTTCCTTTGGCCCTATAGTCTTCAAAGGGATCCGAAATACCTGTTCTCAGATTCCACAGAAAAAAGGCTAGCAAAGAGATCCACGAAATACAAATGTAACTCTGAGAGTGGAAGACACACATCATAGAGCAGTTTCTCAGAAAGCTTTTTTCCTGATTTCATCTGAGCATATTTCCTTTTTCACCATAGCCCTCTATGGGCTTCCAAAAATCACTTTGCCAATACCAAAAGAACTGTCTTAGCGAAAGGCTTCTTGTGGGAAAAGCTGTAACTCTGTGAGATGATTTCACAGGAAACAAAGAAGTTTCTCAGAAAGCTTCTTTCTCTTTGTTATCGGAGGATATTTCCTTTGGTCCTATAGTCTTCAAAGTGATCTGAAATATCTGATCTCAGATTCCAGAGAAATAAGGCTTTCAAAGAGATCCAGAAAATACAGATGTAACTCTGTGAGTGGAAGTCACACATCACAGAGCAATTTCTCAGAAAGCTTCTTTCCAGATTTCATCTGAGGATATTTCCTTTTTCACCGTAGCCCTCTATCGGCTTCCAAATATCACTTTGCCAATTCCACAAGAACTGCCTTAGCGAAAGGCTTCTTGAGGGGAAAGCTGTAACTCTGTTAGATGATTTCACAGAACACAAAGAAGTTTCTCAGAAAGCTTCTTTCTCTTTGTTATCGGAGGATATTTCCTTTGAACATATAGCCTTCTAAGGGATCCGAAATATCTGTTCTCAGGTTCCACAGAAATAAGGCTAGCAAAGAGATCCATGAAATACAGATGTAACTCTGTGAGATGAATTAACAGAACACTACGCAGTTTCTCAGAAAGCTTATTTCCAGATTTCATCTGAGGATATTTCCTTTTTCACCATAGCCCTCTATGGTCTTCCAAATATCACTTTGCCAATTCCACAAGAACTGTCTTAGCGAAAGGCTTCTTGAGGGGAAAGCTGTAACTCAGTGAGATGATTTCACAGAACACAAAGAAGTTTCTCAGAAATCTTCTTTCTCTTTGTTATCGGAGGACATTTCCTTTGGCCCTATAGTCTTCAAAGGGATCCGAAATATCTGTTCTCAGATTCCACAGAAATAGGGCTAGCAAAGAGATCCACGAAATACAGATGTAACTCTGTGAGTGGAAGTCACACATCACAGAGAAATTTCTCAGAAAGCTTCTTTCCAGATTTCATCTGAGGATATTTCCTTTTTCACCGTAGCCCTCTAGGGGCTTCCAAATATCACTTTGCCATTTCCACAAGAACTGCCTTGGCGAAAGGCTTCTTGAGGGGAAAGCTGTAACTCTGTAAGATGATTTCACAGAACACAAGGAAGTTTCTCAGAAAGCTTCTTTCTCTTTGTTATCGGAGGATATTTCCTTTGACCATATAGTCTTCTAAGGGATCCGAAATATCTGTTCTCAGATTCCACAGAAATAAGGCTAGCAAATAGATCCACGAAATACAGAGTTAACTCTGTGAGATGAATTAACAGACACTAAGCAGTTTCTCAGAAAGCTTCTTTCCAGATTTCATCTGAGGATATTTCCTTTCTCACCAAAGCCCTCTATGCTCTTCCAAATATTACTTTGCCAATTCCACAAGAACTGTCTTAGCGACAGGCTTCTTGAGGGTAAGCTGTAATTCTGTGAGATGATTTCACAGAACACAAAGAAGTTTCTCAGAAAGCTTCTTTCTCTTTGTTATCGGAGGATATGTCCTTTGGCCCTGTAGTTTTCCAAGAGATCCGAAAAATCTGTTCTCAGATTCCACAGAAATAAGGCTAGCAAAGAGATCTACGAAATACATATGTAACTCTCTGAGATGAATTAAGAGACACTAAGCAGTTTTACAGAAAGCTTCTTTCCAGATTTCATCTGAGGATATTTCCTTTCTCACCGTAGCCCTCTATGGGCTTCCAAATATCACTTTGCCAATTTCACAAGAACTGTCTTAGCGAAAGGCTTCTTGAGGGGAAAGCTGTAACTCTGTGAGATGATTTCACAGAACACAAAGAAGTTTCTCAGAAAGCTTCTTTCTCTTTGTTATCGGAGGATATTTCCTTTGGCCCTGTAGTCTTCAAAGGGATCCGAAATATCTGTTCTCAGATTCCACAGAAATGGGGCTAGCAAAGAGATCCATGAAATACAAATGTAACTCTGAGAGTGGAAGTCACACATCACAGAGCAGTTTCTCAGAAGCTTCTTTCCAGATTTCATCTGAGGATATTTCCTTTTTCACCATAGCCCTCATGGGCTTCCAAATATCACTTTGCCAATTCCACAAGAACTGTCTTAGCGAAAGGCTTCTTGAGGGGAAAGCTGTAACTCTGTGAGATGATTCCACAGAACACAAAGGAGTTTCTCAGAAAGCTTCTTTCTCTTTGTTATCGGAGGATATTTCCTTTGGCCCTATACTCTTCAAAGGGATCCGAAATACCTGTTCTCAGATTCCACAGAAAGAAGGCTAGGAAAGAGATCCACGAAATACAAATGTAACTCTGAGAGTGGAAGTCACACATCATAGAGCAGTTTCTCAGAAAGCTTTTTTCCTGATTTCATCTGAGCATATTTCCTTTTTCACCATAGCCCTCTATGGGCTTCCAAAAATCACTTTGCCAATACCAAAAGAACTGTCTTAGCGAAAGGCTTCTTGTGGGGAAAGCTGTAACTCTGTGAGATGATTTCACAGGAAACAAAGAAGTTTCTCAGAAAGCTTCTTTCTCTTTGTTATCGGAGGACATTTCGTTTGGCCGTATAGTCTTCAAAGTGATCTGAAATATCTGATCTCAGATTCCAGAGAAATAAGGCTGGCAAAGAGATCCAGGAAATACAGATGTAACTCTGCGAGTGGAAGTCACACATCACAGAGCAATTTCTCTGAAAGCTTCTTTCCAGATTTCATCTGAGGATATTTCCTTTTTCACCGTAGCCCTCTATCGGCTTCCAAATATCACTTTGCCAATTCCACAAGAACTGCCTTAGCGAAAGGCTTCTTGAGGGGAAAGCTGTAACTCTGTAAGATGATTTCACAGAACACAAAGAAGTTTCTCAGAAAGCTTCTTTCTCTTTGTTATCGGAGGATGTTACCTTTGACCATACAGTCTTCTAAGGGATCCGAAATATCTGTTCTCAGATTCCACAGAAATAAGGCTAGCAGAGAGATCCATGAAATACAGATGTAACTCTGTGAGATGAATTAACAGAACACTACGCAGTTTCTCAGAAAGCTTCTTTCCAGATTTCATCTGAGGATATTTCCTTTCTCACCATAGCCCTCTATGGGTTTCCAAATATCACTTTGCCAATTCCACAAGAACTGTCTTAGCGACAGGCTTCTTGAGGGGAAAGCTGTAACTCTGTGAGATGATTTCACAGAACACAAAGAAGTTTCTCAGAAAGCTTCTTTCTCTTTGTTATCGGAGGATATTTCCTTTGGCCCTATAGTCTTCAAAGGGATGCGAAATATCTGTTCTCAGATTCCACAGAAATAAGGCTAGCAAAGAGATCCAGGAAATACAGATGTAACTCTGTGAGATGAATTAACACAACACTAAGCCGTTTCTCAGAACGATTCTTTCCAGATTTCATCTGAGGATATTTCCTTTCTCACCATAGCCCTCTAAGGGCTTCCAAATATCACTTTGCAAATTCCACTAGAACTGTCTTAGCGAAAGGATTCTTGTGGGGAAAGTTGTAACTCTCTGTGATGATTTCACAGAACACTAAGAAGTTTCTCAGAAGCTTCTTTCTCTTTGTTATCGGAGGATATTACCTTTGGCCCTATAGTGTTCAAAGGGATGCGAAATATCTGTTCTCAGATTCCACAGAACTACGGCTAGCAAAGAGATCCACGAAATACAGATGTAACTCTGTGAGTGGAAGTCACCCATCACAGAGCAGATTCACAGAAAGCTTCTTTCCAGATTTCATCTGAGGATATTTCCTTTTTCACCATAGCCCTCTAGGGTCTTCCAAATATCACTTTGCCTATTCCACAAGAACTGTCTTAGCGAAAGGCTTCTTGAGGGGAAAGCTGTAACTTTGTAGGATGATTTCACAGAACACAAAGAAGTTTCTCAGAAAGTTTCTTTCTCTTTGTTATCGGAGGATATTTCCTTTGGCCATATAGTCTTCTAAGAGATCCGAAATATCTGTTCTAAGATTCCACAGAAAGAAGGCTAGCAAAGAGATCCACGAAATTCAGATGTAACTCTGTGAGATGAATTAACAGAACACTAAGCAGTTTCTCAGAAAGCTTCTTTCCAGATTTCATCTGAGGATATTTCCTTTCTCACCATAGCCCTCTAAGGGCTTCCAAATATCACTTTGCAAATTCCACAAGAACTCTCTTACCGAAAGGCTTCTTGAGGGGAGAGCTGTAACTCTGTGAGATGATTTCACAGAACACAAAGAAGTTTCTCAGACAGCTTCTTTCTCTTTGTTATGGGAGGATATTTCCTTTGGCCCTATAGACTTCAAAGGGATCCGAAATATCTGTTCTCAGATTCCACAGAAACAAGGCTAGCAAAGAGATCCACGAAATACAGATGGAACTCTGTGAGGTGAATTAACAGAACACTCACAAGTTTCTCAGAAAGCTTCTTTCCAGATTTCATCTGAGGATATTTCCTTTCTCACCATAGCCCTCTATGGGCTTCCAAATATCACTTTGCCAATTCCTCAAGAACTGTCTTAGCGAAAGTCTTCTTGAGGGGAAAGCTGTAACTCTGTGAGATGATTTCACAGAACACAAAGAGATTTCTCAGAAAGCTTCTTTCTCTTTGTTATCGGAGGATATTTCCTTTGGCCCTGTAGTCTTCAAAGGGATCCGAAATATCTGTTCTCAGATTCCACAGAAATAAGGCTAGAAAAGAGATCCACGAATTACAGATGTAACTCTGTGAGATGAATTAACAGAACACTAAGCCGTTTCTCAGAAAGCTTCTTTCCAGATTTCATCTGAGGATATTTCCTTTTTCACCATCGCCCTCTATGGGCTTCCAAATATCACTTTGCCAATTCCACAAGAACTGTCTTAGCGAAAGGCTTCTTGAGGGGAAAACTGTAACTCTGTGAGATGATTTCACAGAACTCAAAGAAGTTTCTCAGAAAGCTTCTTCCTCTTTGTTATCGTTGGATATTTCCTTTGGCCCTATAGTCTTCGAAGGGATCCGAAATATCTGTTCTCAGATTCCACAGAAAGAAGGCTAGCAAAGAGATCCACGAAATACAGATGTAACTCTGTGAGATGAATTAACAGAATACTAAGCAGTTTCTAAGAAAGCTTCTTTCCAGATTTCATCTGAGGATATTTCCTTTCTCACCGTAGCCCTCTATGGGCTTCCAAATAAAACTTTGCCAATTCCACAAGAACTGTCTTAGCGAAAGGCTTCTTGAGGGGAAAGCTGTAACTCTGTGAGATGATTTCACAGAACACAAAGAAGTTTCTAAGAAAGCTTCTCTCTCTTTGTTATCGGAGGATATTACCTTGGCCCTGTAGCCTTCAAAGGGATCCGAAACATCTGTTCTCAGATTCCACAGAAATAAGGCTAGCAAAGAGATCCACGAAATACAGCTGTAACTCTGTGAGATGAATTAACAGAAAACTAAGCAGTTTCTCAGAAAGCTTCTTTCCAGATTTCATCTGAGGATATTTCCCTTTCACCATACCCCTCTATGGGCTTCCAAATATCACTTTGCCAATTCCACAAGAACTGTCTTAGCGAAAGGCTTCTTGAGGGGAAAGCTGTAACTCTGTGAGATGATTTCACAGAACACAAAGAAGTTTCTCAGAAAGCTTCTTTCTCTTTGTTATCGGAGGATATTTCCCTTGGCCCTATAGTCTTAAAAGGGATCCGAAATATCTGTTCTGAGATTCCACAGATGTAAGGCTATCAAAGAGTTCCACGAAATCCAGATGTAACTCTGTGAGATGAATTAACAGAACACTAAGTGTTTCTCAGAAAGCTTCTTTCCAGATTTTATCTGAGGATACTTCCTTTTTCACCGTAGCCCTCTACGGGCTTCCAAATATCACTTTGCCAATTCCACAAGAACTGTTCTAGTGAAAGGCTTCTTGAGGGGAAAGCTGTAACTCTGTGAGATGATTTCACAGAACACAAAGAAGTTCCTCAGAAAGCTTCTTTCTCTTTGTTAACGGAGGATATTTCCTTTGGCCCTATAGTCTTCAAAGGGATCAGAAATATCTATTCTCAGATTCCACAGAAATAAGGCAAGCACAGAGATCCACGAAATACAGATGTATCTCTGTGAGATGAATTAACAGAACACTAAGCCGTTTCACAGAAAGCTTCTTTCCAGATTTCATCTGAGGATATTTCCCTTTCACCATAGCCCTCTATGGGCTTCCAAATATCACTTTGCCAATTCCACAAGAACTGTCTTTCGAAAGGCTTCTTGAGGGGAAATCTGTAACTCTGTGAGATGATTTCACAGAAAACAAAGAAGTTTCTCAGAAAGCTTCTTTCTCTTTGTTATCGGAGGATATTTCCTTTGGCCCTATAGTCTTCAAAGGGATCCGAAATATCTATTCTCAGATTGCACAGAAATAAGACTAGCAAAGAGATCCACGAAATACAGAAGTAACTCTGTGAGATGAATTAACAGAACACTAAGCCGATTCTCAGGAAGCTTCTTTCCAGATTTCATCTGAGGATATTTCCTTTTTCACCATAACCCTCTATGGCTTCCAAATATTACTTTGATAATTCTACAAGAACTGTCTTAGCGAAAGTCTTCTTGAGGGGAAAGCTGTAACTCTGTGAGATGATTTCACAGAACACAAAGAAGTTTCTGAGAAAGCTTCTTTCTCTTTGTTATCGGAGGATATTTTCTTTGGCCTTATAGTCTTCAAAGGGATGCAAAATATCTATTCTCAGATTCCACAGAAATAAGGCTAGCAAGGAGATGCACGAAATACAGATGTAACTCTGTAAGTGGAAGTCACACATCACAGAGCAGTTTGTCAGAAAGCTTCTTTCCAGATTTCATCTGAGGATATTTCCCTTTTCACCATAGCCCTCTATGGGCTTCCAAATATCACTTTGCCAATTAAACAAGAACTGTTCTAGCGAAAGGCTTCTTGAGGGGAAAGCTGTAACTCTGTGAGATGATTTCACATAACACAAAGAAGTATCTCAGAAAGCTTCTTTCTCTTTGTTATCGGAGGATATTTCCCTTGGGCCTATAGTCTTCAAGGGGATCCGAAATATCTGTTCTGAGATTCCACAGATATAAGGCTATCAAAGAGATCCACGAAATACAGATGTAACTCTGTGAATGGAAGTCACACATCACAGAGCAGTTTCTCAGAAAGCTTCTTTCCAGATTTCATCTGAGGATATTTCCTTTTTCACCATAGCCCTCTATGGGCTTCCAAATATCACTTTGCCAATTAAACAAGAACTGTTCTAGCGAAAGGCTTCTTGAGGGGAAAGCTGTAACCCTGTGAGATGATTTCACAGAACACAATGAAGTTTCTCAGAAAACTTCTTTCTCTTTGTTATCGGAGGATATTTCCTGTGGCCCTATAGTCTTCAAAGGGATCCGAAATATCTGTTCTCAGTTCCACAGATATAAGGCTATCAAAGAGACCCACGAAATACAGAAGTAACTCTGTGAGATGAATTAACAGAACACTAAGCAGTTTCTCAATAAGCTTCTTTCCACATTTCATCTGAGGATATTTCCCTTTCACCATAGCCCTCTATGGGCTTCCAAATATCACTTTGCCAATTCCACAAGAACTGTCTTAGCGAAAGGCTTCCTGAGGGGAAAGCTGTAACTCTCTGTGATGATTTCACAGAACACGATGAAGTTTCTCAGAAAGCTTCTTTCTCTTTGTTATCGGAGGATATTTCCTTTGAACATATAGCCTTCTAAGGGATCCGAAATATCTGTTCTCAGATTCCACAGAAATAAGGCTAGCAAAGAGATCCACGAAATACAGATGTAACTCTGTGAGATGAATCAACAGAACACTAAGTGTTTCTCAGAAAGCTTCTTTCCAGATTTTATCTGAGGATATTTCCTTTCTCACCGTAGCCCTCTAAGGGCTTCCAAATATCACTTTGCCAGTTCCACAAGAACTGTCTTAGCGAAAGTCTTCTTGAGGGGAAAGCTGTAACTCTGTGAGATGATTTCACAGAACACAAACAGATTTCTCAGAAAGCTTCTATCTCTTTGTTATCGGAGGATATTTCCTTTGGCCCTGTAGTCTTCAAAGGGATCCGAAATATCTGTCCTCAGATTCCACAGAAATAAGGCTAGCAAAGAGATCCACGAAATACAGATGTATCTCTGTGAGATGAATTAACAGGACACTAAGCCGTTTCTCAGATAGCTTATTTCCATTTTTCATCTGAGGATATTTCCTTTTTCACCATAGCCCTCTATGGTCTTCCAAATATCACTTTGCCAATTCCACAAGAACTGTCTTAGCGAAAGGCTTCTTGAGGGGAAAGCTGTAACTCTGTGAGATGATTTCACAGAACACAAAGAAGTTTCTCAGAAATCTTCTTTCTCTTTGTTATCGGAGGACATTTCCTTTGGCCCTATAGTCTTCAAAGCGATCCGAAATATCTGTTCTCACATACCACAGAAATAAGGCTAGCAAAGAGAACCACGAAATACAGATGTAACTCTGTGAGATGAATTAACAGAACACTAAGCAGTTTCTCACAAAGCTTCTTTCCAGATTTCATCTGAGGATATTTCCTTTCTCAGCATAGGCCTCAATGGGCTTCCAAATATCCCTTTGCCCATTTCACAAGAACTGTCTTAGCGAAAGGCTTCTTTAGGGGAAAGATGTAACTCTGTGAGATGATTTCACAGAACACAAAGAAGTTTCTCAGAAAGCTTCTTTGTCTTTGTTATCGGAGGATATTTCCTTTGGCCCTATAGTCTTCAAAGGGATCCGAAATATCTGTTCTCAGATTCCACAGAAATCAGGCTAGCAAAGAGATCCACGAAATACAGATGTAACTCTGTGAGTGGAAGTTACACATCACAGAGCAGTTTCTCAGAAAGCTTCTTTCCAGATTTCATCTGAGGATATTTCCTTTCTCACCATAGCCCTCTAAGGGCTTCCAAATATCACTTTGCCAATTCCACAAGAACTGTCTTAGCGAAAGGCTTCTTGAGAGGAAAGCTGTAACTCTGTGAGATGATTTCACAGAACACAAAGAAGTTTCTCAGAAAGCTTCTTTCTCTTTGTTTTCGGAGGATATTTCCTTTGGCCCTATAGACTTCAAAGGGATCCTAAATACCTGTTCTCAGATTCCACAGTAATAAGGCTAGCAAAGAGATCCACGAAATACAAATGTAACTCTGAGAGTGGAAGTCACATATCATAGAGTAGTTTCTCAGAAAGCTTCTTTCCAGATTTCATCTGAGGATATTTCCTTTTTCACCGTAGCCCTCTATGGGCTTCTAAATATCACTTTGCCAATACCACAAGAACTGTCTTAGCGAAAGGCTTCTTTAGTTGAAAGCTGTAACTCTGTAAGATGATTTCACAGAACACAAAGAAGTTTCTCAGAAAGCTTCTTTCTCTTTGTTATCGGAGGATATTTCCTTTGGACCTATAGTCTTCTAAGGGATCGGAAATATCTGTTCTCAGATTCTACAGCAATAAGGCTAGCAAAGAGATCCACGAAATACAGATGTAACTCTGTGAGATGAATTAACAGAACACTAAGCAGTTTCCCAAAAAGCTTCTTTCCAGATTTCATCTGAGGATATTTCCTTTTTCACCATAGCCCTCTATGGGCTTCCAAATATCACTTTGCGAATTCCACAAGAACTGTCTTAGCGAAAAGCTTCTTGAGGGGAAGCTGTAACTCTCTGAGATTATTTCACAGAACACAAAGAAGTTTCTCTGAAAGCTTCTTTCTCTATGTTATCGGAGGATATTTGCTTTGGCCCTATAGTATTCGAAGGGATCCGAAATATCTTTTCTCAGATTCCACAGAAATAAGGCTAGCAAAGAGATCCACGAAATACAGATGTAACTCTGTGAGATGAATTAACAGAACACTAGGAAGTTTCTCAGAAAGCTTCTTTCCATATTTCATCTGAGGATATTACCTTTCTCAGCATAGTCCTCTATGGACTTCCAAATATCACTTTGCCCATTCCACAAGAACTGACTTCGCGAAAGGCTTCTTTAGCGGAAAGATGTAACTCTGTGAGATGATTTCACAGAACACAAAGAAGTTTCTCAGAAAGCTTCTTTCTCTTTGTTATCGGAGGATATTTCCTTTGGCAATATAGTCTTCAAAGGGATCCGAAATATCTGTTCTCAGATTCCAGAGAAATAAGGCTAGCAAAGAGATCCACAAAAAACAGATGTAACTCTCTGAGATGAATTAACAGAACACTAAGCAGTTTCTCAGAAAGCTTCTTTCCAGATTTCATCTGAGGATGTTTCCTTTTTCACCATAGCCTTCTATGGGCTTCCAAATATCACTTTGCCAATTCCACAAGAACTGACTTAGCGAAAGGCTTCTTGAGGGGAAAGCTGTAACTCTGTGAGATGATTTCAGAGAACAAAAAGAAGTTTCTCAGAAAGCTTCTTTCTCTTTGTTATTGGAGGATATTTCCTTAGGCCCTATAGTCTTCTAAGGGATCCGAAATATCTGTTCTCAGATTCCACAGAAATAAGGCTAGCAAAGAGATCCACGAAATACAGATGTAACTCTGAGAGATGAATTAACAGAACACTAAGCAGTTTCTCAGAAAGCTTCTTTCCAGATTTCATCTGAGGATATTTTTTTTTCACCGTAGACCTCTACGGGCTTCCAAATATAACTTTGCCAATTCCACAAGAACTATCTTAGCGAAAGGCTTCTTGAGGAGAAAGTTGTAACTCTGTGAGATGATTTCACAGAACACAAAGAAGTTTCTCAGAAAGCTTCTTTCACTTTGTTATCGGAGGATATTTCCTTTGGCCCTGGAGTCTTCAAAGAGATCTGAAATATCTGTTCTCAAATTCCACAGAAATAAGGCTAGCAAAGAGATCCACGAAACACAGATGTAACTCTGTGAGTGGAAGTCACCCATCACAGAGCAGTTTCTCAGAAAGCTTCTTTCCAGATTTCATCTGAGGATATTTCCTTTTTCACCATAGCCCTCTAGGGGCTTCCAAATATCACTTTGCCAATTCCACAAGAACTGTCTTAGCGAAAGGCTTCTTGAGGGGAAAGCTGTAACTCTGTGAGACGTTTTCACAGAACACAAAGAAGTTTCTCAGAAAGCTTCTTTCTCTTTGTTATCGGAGGATATTTCCTTAGGCCCTATACTCTTCAAAGGGATCCGAAATATCTGTTCTCAGATTCCACAGAAATACGGCTAGCAAAGAGATCAACGAAATACAGATGTAACTCTGTGAGATGAATTAAGAGAACACTAAGCAGTTTCTCAGAAAGCTTCTTTCCAGATTTCATCGGAGGATATTTTTTTTTTCACCGTAGCCCTCCACGGGCTTCCAAATATCACTTTGCCAATTCCACAAGAACTGTCTTAGCGAAAGGCTTCTTAAGGGGAAAGCTGTAACTCTGTGAGCTGATTTCACAGAACACAAAGATGTTTCTCAGAAAGCTTCTTTCTCTTGGTTATCGGAGGATATTACCATTCGCCCTGTAGTCTTCAAAGGGATCCGTAATATCTGTCCTCAGATTCCACAGAAATAAGGCTAGCAAAGAGATCCACGAAATACAGATGTAACTCTGTGAGATGAATTAACAGAACACTAAGCAATTTCTCAGAAAGCTTCTTTCCAGATTTCATCTGAGGAAATTTCCTTTCTCACCGTAGCCCTCTATGGGCTTCCAAATATCCCTTTGCCAAATCCACAAGAACTGTCTTAGCGAAAGGCTTCTTGAGGGGAAAGCTGTAACTCTGTGAGATGATTTCACAGAACACAAAGAAGTTTCTGAGAAAGCTTCTTTCTCTTTGTTATCGGAGGATATTTTCTTTGGCCTTATAGTCTTCAAAGGGATGCAAAATATCTATTCTCAGATTCCACAGAAATAAGGCTAGCAAGGAGATGCACGAAATACAGATGTAACTCTGTAAGTGGAAGTCACACATCACAGAGCAGTTTGTCAGAAAGCTTCTTTCCAGATTTCATCTGAGGATATTTCCCTTTTCACCATAGCCCTCTATGGGCTTCCAAATATCACTTTGCCAATTAAACAAGAACTGTTCTAGCGAAAGGCTTCTTGAGGGGAAAGCTGTAACTCTGTGAGATGATTTCACATAACACAAAGAAGTATCTCAGAAAGCTTCTTTCTCTTTGTTATCGGAGGATATTTCCCTTGGGCCTATAGTCTTCAAGGGGATCCGAAATATCTGTTCTGAGATTCCACAGATATAAGGCTATCAAAGAGATCCACGAAATACAGATGTAACTCTGTGAATGGAAGTCACACATCACAGAGCAGTTTCTCAGAAAGCTTCTTTCCAGATTTCATCTGAGGATATTTCCTTTTTCACCATAGCCCTCTATGGGCTTCCAAATATCACTTTGCCAATTAAACAAGAACTGTTCTAGCGAAAGGCTTCTTGAGGGGAAAGCTGTAACTCTGTGAGATGATTTCACAGAACACAATGAAGTTTCTCAGAAAACTTCTTTCTCTTTGTTATCGGAGGATATTTCCTGTGGCCCTATAGTCTTCAAAGGGATCCGAAATATCTGTTCTCAGTTCCACAGATATAAGGCTATCAAAGAGACCCACGAAATACAGAAGTAACTCTGTGAGATGAATTAACAGAACACTAAGCAGTTTCTCAATAAGCTTCTTTCCACATTTCATCTGAGGATATTTCCCTTTCACCATAGCCCTCTATGGGCTTCCAAATATCACTTTGCCAATTCCACAAGAACTGTCTTAGCGAAAGGCTTCCTGAGGGGAAAGCTGTAACTCTCTGTGATGATTTCACAGAACACGATGAAGTTTCTCAGAAAGCTTCTTTCTCTTTGTTATCGGAGGATACTTCCTTTGAACATATAGCCTTCTAAGGGATCCGAAATATCTGTTCTCAGATTCCACAGAAATAAGGCTAGCAAAGAGATCCACGAAATACAGATGTAACTCTGTGAGATGAATCAACAGAACACTAAGTGTTTCTCAGAAAGCTTCTTTCCAGATTTTATCTGAGGATATTTCCTTTCTCACCGTAGCCCTCTAAGGGCTTCCAAATATCACTTTGCCAGTTCCACAAGAACTGTCTTAGCGAAAGTCTTCTTGAGGGGAAAGCTGTAACTCTGTGAGATGATTTCACAGAACACAAACAGATTTCTCAGAAAGCTTCTATCTCTTTGTTATCGGAGGATATTTCCTTTGGCCCTGTAGTCTTCAAAGGGATCCGAAATATCTGTCCTCAGATTCCACAGAAATAAGGCTAGCAAAGAGATCCACGAAATACAGATGTATCTCTGTGAGATGAATTAACAGGACACTAAGCCGTTTCTCAGATAGCTTATTTCCATTTTTCATCTGAGGATATTTCCTTTTTCACCATAGCCCTCTATGGTCTTCCAAATATCACTTTGCCAATTCCACAAGAACTGTCTTAGCGAAAGGCTTCTTGAGGGGAAAGCTGTAACTCTGTGAGATGATTTCACAGAACACAAAGAAGTTTCTCAGAAATCTTCTTTCTCTTTGTTATCGGAGGACATTTCCTTTGGCCCTATAGTCTTCAAAGCGATCCGAAATATCTGTTCTCACATACCACAGAAATAAGGCTAGCAAAGAGAACCACGAAATACAGATGTAACTCTGTGAGATGAATTAACAGAACACTAAGCAGTTTCTCACAAAGCTTCTTTCCAGATTTCATCTGAGGATATTTCCTTTCTCAGCATAGGCCTCAATGGGCTTCCAAATATCCCTTTGCCCATTTCACAAGAACTGTCTTAGCGAAAGGCTTCTTTAGGGGAAAGATGTAACTCTGTGAGATGATTTCACAGAACACAAAGAAGTTTCTCAGAAAGCTTCTTTGTCTTTGTTATCGGAGGATATTTCCTTTGGCCCTATAGTCTTCAAAGGGATCCGAAATATCTGTTCTCAGATTCCACAGAAATCAGGCTAGCAAAGAGATCCACGAAATACAGATGTAACTCTGTGAGTGGAAGTTACACATCACAGAGCAGTTTCTCAGAAAGCTTCTTTCCAGATTTCATCTGAGGATATTTCCTTTCTCACCATAGCCCTCTAAGGGCTTCCAAATATCACTTTGCCAATTCCACAAGAACTGTCTTAGCGAAAGGCTTCTTGAGAGGAAAGCTGTAACTCTGTGAGATGATTTCACAGAACACAAAGAAGTTTCTCAGAAAGCTTCTTTCTCTTTGTTTTCGGAGGATATTTCCTTTGGCCCTATAGACTTCAAAGGGATCCTAAATACCTGTTCTCAGATTCCACAGTAATAAGGCTAGCAAAGAGATCCACGAAATACAAATGTAACTCTGAGAGTGGAAGTCACATATCATAGAGTAGTTTCTCAGAAAGCTTCTTTCCAGATTTCATCTGAGGATATTTCCTTTTTCACCGTAGCCCTCTATGGGCTTCTAAATATCACTTTGCCAATACCACAAGAACTGTCTTAGCGAAAGGCTTCTTGAGTTGAAAGCTGTAACTCTGTAAGATGATTTCACAGAACACAAAGAAGTTTCTCAGAAAGCTTCTTTCTCTTTGTTATCGGAGGATATTTCCTTTGGACCTATAGTCTTCTAAGGGATCGGAAATATCTGTTCTCAGATTCTACAGCAATAAGGCTAGCAAAGAGATCCACGAAATACAGATGTAACTCTGTGAGATGAATTAACAGAACACTAAGCAGTTTCCCAAAAAGCTTCTTTCCAGATTTCATCTGAGGATATTTCCTTTTTCACCATAGCCCTCTATGGGCTTCCAAATATCACTTTGCCAATTCCACAAGAACTGTCTTAGCGAAAAGCTTCTTGAGGGGAAGCTGTAACTCTCTGAGATTATTTCACAGAACACAAAGAAGTTTCTCTGAAAGCTTCTTTCTCTATGTTATCGGAGGATATTTGCTTTGGCCCTATAGTATTCGAAGGGATCCGAAATATCTTTTCTCAGATTCCACAGAAATAAGGCTAGCAAAGAGATCCACGAAATACAGATGTAACTCTGTGAGATGAATTAACAGAACACTAAGAAGTTTCTCAGAAAGCTTCTTTCCATATTTCATCTGAGGATATTACCTTTCTCAGCATAGTCCTCTATGGACTTCCAAATATCACTTTGCCCATTCCACAAGAACTGACTTCGCGAAAGGCTTCTTTAGCGGAAAGATGTAACTCTGTGAGATGATTTCACAGAACACAAAGAAGTTTCTCAGAAAGCTTCTTTCTCTTTGTTATCGGAGGATATTTCCTTTGGCAATATAGTCTTCAAAGGGATCCGAAATATCTGTTCTCAGATTCCAGAGAAATAAGGCTAGCAAAGAGATCCACAAAAAACAGATGTAACTCTCTGAGATGAATTAACAGAACACTAAGCAGTTTCTCAGAAAGCTTCTTTCCAGATTTCATCTGAGGATGTTTCCTTTTTCACCATAGCCTTCTATGGGCTTCCAAATATCACTTTGCCAATTCCACAAGAACTGTCTTAGCGAAAGGCTTCTTGAGGGGAAAGCTGTAACTCTGTGAGATGATTTCAGAGAACAAAAAGAAGTTTCTCAGAAAGCTTCTTTCTCTTTGTTATTGGAGGATATTTCCTTAGGCCCTATAGTCTTCAAAGGGATCCGAAATATCTGTTCTCAGATTCCACAGAAATAAGGCTAGCAAAGAGATCCACGAAATACAGATGTAACTCTGAGAGATGAATTAACAGAACACTAAGCAGTTTCTCAGAAAGCTTCTTTCCAGATTTCATCTGAGGATATTTTTTTTTCACCGTAGACCTCTACGGGCTTCCAAATATAACTTTGCCAATTCCACAAGAACTATCTTAGCGAAAGGCTTCTTGAGGAGAAAGTTGTAACTCTGTGAGATGATTTCACAGAACACAAAGAAGTTTCTCAGAAAGCTTCTTTCACTTTGTTATCGGAGGATATTTCCTTTGGCCCTGGAGTCTTCAAAGAGATCTGAAATATCTGTTCTCAAATTCCACAGAAATAAGGCTAGCAAAGAGATCCACGAAACACAGATGTAACTCTGTGAGTGGAAGTCACCCATCACAGAGCAGTTTCTCAGAAAGCTTCTTTCCAGATTTCATCTGAGGATATTTCCTTTTTCACCATAGCCCTCTAGGGGCTTCCAAATATCACTTTGCCAATTCCACAAGAACTGTCTTAGCGAAAGGCTTCTTGAGGGGAAAGCTGTAACTCTGTGAGACGTTTTCACAGAACACAAAGAAGTTTCTCAGAAAGCTTCTTTCTCTTTGTTATCGGAGGATATTTCCTTAGGCCCTATACTCTTCAAAGGGATCCGAAATATCTGTTCTCAGATTCCACAGAAATACGGCTAGCAAAGAGATCAACGAAATACAGATGTAACTCTGTGAGATGAATTAAGAGAACACTAAGCAGTTTCTCAGAAAGCTTCTTTCCAGATTTCATCGGAGGATATTTTTTTTTTCACCGTAGCCCTCCACGGGCTTCCAAATATCACTTTGCCAATTCCACAAGAACTGTCTTAGCGAAAGGCTTCTTAAGGGGAAAGCTGTAACTCTGTGAGCTGATTTCACAGAACACAAAGATGTTTCTCAGAAAGCTTCTTTCTCTTGGTTATCGGAGGATATTACCATTCGCCCTGTAGTCTTCAAAGGGATCCGAAATATCTGTCCTCAGATTCCACAGAAATAAGGCTAGCAAAGAGATCCACGAAATACAGATGTAACTCTGTGAGATGAATTAACAGAACACTAAGCAATTTCTCAGAAAGCTTCTTTCCAGATTTCATCTGAGGAAATTTCCTTTCTCACCGTAGCCCTCTATGGGCTTCCAAATATCCCTTTGCCAAATCCACAAGAACTGTCTTAGCGAAAGGCTTCTTGAGGGGAAAGCTGTAACTCTGTGAGATGATTTCACAGAACACAAAGAAGTTTCTCTCAAAGCTTCTTTCTCTTGGTGATCGGAGGATATTTCCTTTGGCCCTATAGTCTTCAAAGGGATCCGAAATACCTGTTCTCAGATTCCACAGAAATAAGGCTAGCAAAGAGATCCACGAAATACAAATGTAACTCTGAGAGTGGAAGTCACACATCATAGAGCAGTTTCACAGAAAGCTTCTTTCCAGATTTCATCTGAGGATATTTCCTTTTGCACCGTAGCCCTCTATGGGCTTCCAAATATCACTTTGCCAATTCCACAAGAACTGTCTTACCGAAAGGCTTCTTGAGGAAAAAGCTGTAACTCTGTAAGATGATTTCACAGAACACAAAGAAGTTTCTCTGAAAGCTTCTTTCTCTTTGTTATGGGAGGATATTTCCTTTGGCCCTATAGTCTTCAAAGGGATCCGAAATATCTGTTCTCAGATTCCACAGAAATAAGGCTAGCAAAGAGATATACGAAATACAGATGTAACTCTGTGAGATGAATTAACAGAAGACTAAGCCATTTCTCAGAAAGCTTCTTTCCAGATTTCATCTGAGGATATTTCCTTTTTCACCATAGCCCACTAAGGTCTTGCAAATATCACTTTGCCAATTCCACAAGAACTGTGTTAGCGAAAGGCTTCTTGAGGGGAAAGCTGTAACTCTGTAAGATGATTTCACAGAACACAAAGTAATTTCTCAGAAATCTTCTTTCTCTTTGTTATCGGAAGATATTTCCTTTGGCCCTATAGTCTTCAAAGGGATCCGAAATATCTGTTCTCAGATTCCACAGAAATAAGGCTAGCAAAGAGATCCACGAAATACAGATGTAACTCTGTGAGATGAATTAACAGAACACTAAGCAGTTTCTCAGAAAGCTTCTCTCCAGATTTCATCTGAGGATATTTCCTTTTTCACCATAGCCCTCTATGGGCTTCCAAATATCACTTTGCCAATTCCACAAGAACTGTCTTAGCGAAAGGCTTCTTGTGGGGAAAGCTGTAAATCTGTGAGATGATTTCACAGAACACAAAGAAGTTTCTCAGAATGGTTCTTTCTCTTTCTTATCGGAGGATATTTCCTTTGGACCTATAGTCTTCAAAGGGATCCGAAATATCTGTTCTCAGATTCCACAGAAATAAGGCAAGCAAAGAGATCCACGAAATACAGATGTAACTCTGTGAGTTTAAGTCAAACACCACAGAGCAGTTTCTCAGAAAGCTTCTTTCCAGATTTCGTCTGAGGATATTTCCTTTCTCACCATAGCCCTCTATGGGCTTCCAAATATCACTTTGCCAATTCCACAAGAACTGTCTTAGCGAAAGGCTCCTTGAATGGAATGTTGTAACTCCGTGAGATGATTTCACAGAACTCAAAGAAGTTACTCAGAAAGCTTCGTTCTCTTTGTTATCGTAGGAGATTTCCTTTGGCCGTATAGTCTTCAAAGGGATCCGAAATATCTGTTTCAGATTCCACAGAAATAAGGCTAGCAAAGAGATACACGAAATACAGACTTAACTCTGTGAGATGAATTAACAGAACACTCAGCAGTTTCTCAGAAAGCTTCTTTCCAGATTTCATCTGAGGTTATTTCTTTTTTCACCATTGCCCTTTACGGGCTTCCAAATATCACTTTGCCAATTCCACAAGAACTGTCTTAGCGAAAGGCTTCTTGAGGGGAAAGCTGTAACTCTGTGAGATGATTTCACAGAACACAAAGAAGCTCTTTGTTATCGGAGGATATTTCCTTTGGCCCTATAGTCTTCAAGGGATCCGAAATATCTGTTCTCAGATTCCACAGAAATAAGGCTAGCAAAGAGATCCACGAAATACAGATGTAACTCTGTGAGATGAATTAACAGAACACTAAGCAGTTTCTCAGAAACTTCTTTCCAGATTTCATCTGAGGATATTTCCTTTCTCACCATAGCCCTCTATGGGCTTCCAAATATCACTTTGCCAATTCCACAAGAACTGTCTTAGCGAAAGTCTTATTGTGGGGAAAGCTGTAACTCTGTGAGATGATTTCAGAGAACACAAAGAAGTTTCTCAGAAAGCTTCTTTCTCTTTGTTATCGGAGGATATTTAATTGGCCCTGTAGTCTTCAAAGGGATAAGAAATATCTGTTCTCAGATTCCATAGACATAGGGCTAGCAAAGAGATCCACGAAATACAGATGTAACTCTGTGAGTGGAAGTCAGTCATCACAGAGCAGTTTCTCAGAAAGCTTCTTTCCAGATTTCATCTGAGGATATTTCCTTTTTCACCATAGCCCTCTATGGGCTTCCAAATATCACTTTGCCAATTCCACAAGAACTGTCTTAGCGAAAGGCTTCTTGAGGAGAAAGCTGTAACTCTGTGAGATGATTTCAGAGAACACAAAGAAGTTTCTCAGAAAGCTTCTTTCTCTTTGTTATCGGAGGATATTTCCTTTGGCCCTATAGTCTTCAAAGGGATCCGAAATATCTGCTCTCAGATTCCACAGAAATACGGCTAGCAAAAGATCCTGGAAATACAGATTTAACTCTGTGAGAGGAAGTCACACATCACAGAGGAGTTTCTCAGAAAGCTTCTTTCCAGATTTCATCTGAGGATATTTCCTTTTTCACCATAGCCCACTATGGGCTTCCAAATATCACTTTGCCAATTCCACAAGAACTGTCTTAGCGAAAGGCATTTTGAGGTGAAAGCTGTAACTCTGTGAGATGATTTCACAGAACACAAAGAAGTTTCTCAGAAAGCTTCTTTCTCTTTGTTATCAGAGGATATTTTCTTTGGCCCTATAGCCTTCAAAGGGATCTGAAATATCTGTCCTCAGATTCCACAGAAATAAGGCTAGCAAAGAGATCCCCGAAATACAGATGTAATTCTGTGAGATGAATTAACAGAACACTAAGCCGTTTCTCAGAAAGCTTCTTTCCAGATTTCATCTTAGGATATTTCCTTTCTCACCACAGAACTCTATGGGCTTCCAAATATCACTTTGCCAATTCCACAAGAACTGTCGTAGCGAAAGGCTTCTTGATGGGCACGCTGTAACTCTGTGAGATTATTTCACAGAACACAAAGAAGTTTCTCAGAAAGCTTCTATCTCTTTTTTATCGAAGGATATTTCCTTTGGCCCTGTAGTCTTCAAAGGGATCCGAAATATCTGTTCTCATATTCCACAGAAATAAGGCTAGCAAAGAGATCCACGAAATACAGATGTAACTCTTTGAGATGAATTAACAGAACACTAAGCCGTTTCTCAGAAATCTTCTTTCCAGATTTGATCTGAGGATATTTCCTTCTTCACCATAGCCCTCTATGGGCTTCCAAATATCACATTGCCAATTCCACAAGAACTGTCTTAGCGAAAGGCTTCTTGAGGAGAAAGCTGTACCTCTGTGAGATGATTTCACAGAACACAAAGAAGTTTCTCAGAAAGCTTCTTTCTCTTTGTTATCGGAGGATATTTCCTTTGCCCTATAGTCTTCAAAGGTATCCGAAATATCTGTTCTCATTCCACAGAAATAAGGCTAGCAAAGAGATCCACGAAATAGCGATGTAAATCTGAGAGTGGAAGTCATACATCACAGAGCAGTTTCTCAGAAAGCTTCTTTCCAGATTTCATCTGAGGATATTTCCTTTTTCACCATAGCCCTCGATGGGCTTCCGAATATCACTTTGCCAATTCCACAAGAACTGTCTTAGCGAAAGGCTTCTTGAGGGGAAAGCTGCAACTCTGTGAGGTAAATTCACAGAACACAAAGAAGTTTCTCAAAAAGCCTCTTTCTCTTTTTTATCGGAGGAGATTTCCTTTGGCCCTGTAGTCTTCAAAGGGATCCGAAATATCTGTTCTCAGATTCCCCAGAAATAAGGCCAGCAAAGAGATCCACGAAATACAGATGTAATTCTGTGAGATGAATTAACGGAACACTAAGCCGTTTCTCAGAAAGCTTCTTTCCAGATTTCATCTGAGGATATTTCCTTTCTCACCATAGACCTCTATGGGCTTCCAAATATCACTTTGCCAATTCCACAAGAACTGTCTTAGCGAAAGGCTTCTTGAGGGGCACGCTGTAACTCTGTGAGATGATTTCTCAGAACACAAAGTAGTTTCTCAGAAAGCTTCTTTCTCTTTGTTATCGGAAGATATTTCCTTTGTCCCTATAGTCTTCAAAGGGATCCGAAATATCTGTTTTCAGATTCCACAGAAATAAGGCTAGCAAAGAGATCCACGACATACAGATGTAACTCTGTGAGATGAATTAACAGAACACTAAGCGGTTTCTCAGAAAGCTTCTTTCCAGATTTGATCTGGGGATATTTCCTTTTTCACCATAGGCCTCTATGGGCTTCCAAATATCACTTTGCCAATTCCACAAAAAGTGTCTTAGCGAAAGGCTTCTGGAGTGGAAAGCTGTAACTCTGTGAGATGATTTCAAAGAACACAAAGAAGTTTCTCAGAAAGCTTCTTTCTCTTTGTTTTGGAGGATATTTCTTTTGGCCCTATAGTCTTCAAAGGGATCCGAAATATCTGTTCTCAGATTCCACAGAAATAAGGCTAGCAAAGAGATCCACGAAATACAGATGTAATTCTGTGAGTGGAAGTCACACATCACAGAGCTGTTTCTCAGAAAGCTTCTTTCCAGATATCATCTGAGGATATTTCCTTTCTCACCATAGCCCTCTATGGGCTTCCAAATATCACATTACCAATTCCACAATTACTGTCTTAGCGAAAGGCTTCTTGAGGGGAAAGCTGTAACTCTGTGAGATGATTTCACAGAACACAAAGAAGTTTCTCAGAAAGCTTCTTTCTCTTTGTTATCGGAGGATATTTCCTTTGTCCCTATAGTCTTCAAAGGGATCCGAAATATCTGTTCTCAGATTCCACAGAAATAAGGCTAGCAAAGAGATCCACGAAATACAGATGTAACTCTGTGAGTGGAAGTCACACATCACAGAGCAGTTTCTCATAAAGCTTTTTTCCAGATTTCATCTGAGGATATTTCCGTTTTCACCATAGCCCTCTATGGGCTTCCAAATATCACCTTGCCAATGCCACAATTACTGTCTTAGCGAAAGGCTTCTTGAGGGGAAAGCTGTAACTCTGTGAGATGATTTCACAGAACACAAGGAAGTTTCTCAGAGAGCTTCTTTCTCTTTGTTAACGGAGGATATTTCCTTTGGCCCTATAGTCTTCAAAAGATTCCGAAATATCTCTTCTCAGATTCCACAGAAATAAGGCTAGCAAAGAGATCCACGAAATACAGATGTAACTCTGTGAGATGAATTAACAGAACACTAAGCCGTTTCTCAGAAAGCTTCTTTCCAGATTTCATCTGAGGATATTTCCTTTTTCACCATAGCCCTCTAAGGGCTTCCAAATATCACTTTGCCAATTCCACAAGAACTGTCTTAGTGAAAGGCTTCTTGAGAGGAAAGCTGTAACTCTGTGAGATGATTTCACAGAGCTCAAAGAAGTTTCTCAGAAAGCTTCTTTCTCTTTGTTATCGGAGGATATTTCCTTTGGCCCTATAGTCTTCAAAGGGATTCAAAATATCTGTTCTCAGATTCCACAGAAATAAGGCTAGCAAAGAGATCCACGAAATACAGATTTAACTCAGTGAGTGGAAGTCACACATCACGGAGCAGTTTCTCAGAAAGCTTCTTTCCAGATTTCATCTGATTATATTTCCTATTTCACCATAGCCCTCTATGGGCTTCCAAATATCACTTTGCCAATTCCACAAGAACTATTCTAGCGAATGGGTTCTTGAGGGGAAAGCTGTAACTCTGTGAGATGATTTCACAGAACACAAAGAAGTTTCTCAGAAAGCTTCTTTCTCTTTGTTATCGGAGGATATTTTCTTTGGCCTTATAGTGTTCAAAGGGATCCGAAATATCTGTCCTCAGATTCCAAAGAAATAAGGATACCAAAGAGATCCACGAAATACAAATGTAACTATGTGAGATGAATTAAAAAAAAAAAGCCGTTTCTCAGAAAGCTTCTTTCCAGATTTCATCTGAGAATATTTCCTTTCTCACCATAGATCTCAATGGGCTTACAAATATCACTTTGCCAATTCCACAAGAACTGTCTTAGCGAAAGGCTTCTTGAGGGGAAAGCTGTAACTCTGTGAGATAATTTCACGGAACACAAAGAAGTTTCTCAGAAAGCTTCTTTCTCTTTGCTATCGGAGGATATTTCCTTTGGCTCTGTAGTCTTCAAAGGGATCCGAAATATCTGTTCTCAGATTCCACAGAAATAAGGCTAGCAAAGAGATTCACGAAATACGGATGTAACACTGTGAGATGAATTAACAGAACACTAAGCCGTTTCTCAGAAAGCTTCTTTCCAAATTTCATCTGAGGATATTTCCTTTCTCACCATAGACCTCTATGGGCTTCCAAATATCACTTTGCCAATTCCACAAGAACTGTCTTAGCGATAGACTTCTTGAGGGGAAAGCTGTAACTCTGTGAGATGTTTTCACAGAACACAAAGAAGTTTCTCAGAAACGTTCTGTTGTGAGATGAATTAAAAGAACACTAAGCCGTTTCTCAGAAAGCTTCTTTCCAGATTTCATCTGAGGATATTTCCTTTTTCACCATAGGCCTCTATGGGCTTCCAAATACCACTTTTCCAATTCCACAACAACTGTCTTAGCGAAAGGCTTCTTGAGGGCAAAGCTGTAAATCTGTGAGGTGATTTCACAGAACACAAAGAAGTTTCTCAGAAACCTTCTTTCTCTTTGTTATCGGAGGATATTTCCTTTGGCCCTATAGTCTTCAAAGGGATCCGAAATATCTGCTCTCATATTCCACAGAAAAAAGGCTAGCAAAGATATCCACGAAATACAAATGAAACTCTGTGAGTGGAAGTCACACATCACTCAGCAGTTTCTCAGAAAGCTTCTTACCAGATTTCATCAGAATATATTTCCTTTTTCACCATAGACCTCTAGGGGCTTCCAAATATCAATTTGCCAATTCCACAAGAACTGTTCTAGCGAAAGATTTCTTGATGGGCAAGCTGTAACTCTGTGAGATGATTTCACAGAACACAAAGAAGTTTCTCAGAAATATTCTGTCTCTTTTTTATCGGAGGATATTTCCTTTGGCCCTATAGTCTTCAAAGGGATCCGAAATATCTGTTCTCAGATTCCACAGAAATAAGGCTAACAAAGAGATCCACGAAATACAGATGTAACTCTGTGAGTGGAAGTCTCACATCACAGAGCAGTTTCTCAGAAAGCTTCTTTCCAGATTTCATCTGAGGATATTTCCTTTTTTACCATATCCCACTATGGGCTTCCAAATATCACTTCGCCAATTCCAAAAGAACTGTCTTTTCGAAAAGCTTCTTGAGGGGAAAGCTGTAACTCTGTGAGATGATTTCACAGAACTCAAAGAAGTTTCTCAGAAAGCTTCTTTCTCTTTGTAATCGGAGGATATTTCCTTTGGCCCTATAGTCTTCAAAGGGATCCGAAATATCTGTTCTCAGATTCCACAGAAATAAGGCTAGCAAAGAGATCCACGAAATACAGATGTAACTCTGAGAGTGGAAGTCACACATCACAGAGAAGTTTCTCAGAAAGCCTCTTTCCAGATTTCATTTGAGGATATTTCCTTATTCACCATAGCCCTCTAAGGGCTTCCAAATATCACTTTGCCAATTCCACAAGAACTGTTCTAGCGAAAGGCTTCTTGAGGGGAAAGCTGTAACTCTGTGAGATGATTTCACAGAACACAAAGAAGTTTCTAAGAAAGCTTCTTTCTCTTTGTTATCGGAGGAAAATTCCTTTGGACCTATAGTGTTCAAAGGGATCCGAAATATCTGTCCTCAGATTCCAAAGAAATAAGGCTACCAAAGAGATCCATGAAATACAGATGTAACTCTGTGAGATGAAGTAACAGAACACTAAGCAGTTTCTCAGAAAGCTTCTTTCCAGATTTCATCTAAGGATATTTCCTTTTTCACCAGAGGACTCTACGGGCTTAAAAATATCACTTTTCCAATTCCACAAGAACTGTCTTAGCGAAAGGCTTCTAGATGGGAAACTGGAACTCTGTGAGATGATTACACAGAACACAAAGAAGTTTCTCAGAAACCTTCTGTTGTGAGATGATTTAACAGAACACTAAGCCGTTTCTCAGAAAGCTTCTTTCCAGATTTCATCAGAGGATATTTCCTTTTTCACCATAGGCCTCTATGGGCTTCCAAATATCACTATTCCAATTCCACAAGAACTGTCTTAGCGAAAGGCTTCTTGAGGGGAAAGCTGTAACTCTGTGAGATGATTTCACAGAACACAATGACGTTTCTCAGTAAGTTTCTTTCTCTTTGTTATCGGAGGATATTTCCTTTGGCCCTATAGTCTTCAAAGGGATCCGAAATATCTGTTCTCAGATTCCACAGAAATAAGGCTAGCAAAGAGACCCACGAAATACAGATTTAACTCCGTGAGTGGAAGTCACACATCACAGAGGTTTTTCTCAGAAAGCTTCTTTCCAGATTTCGTCTGAGGATATTTCCTATTTCACCATAGCCCTCAATGGGCTTCCAAATATCACTTTTCCAATTCCACAATTACTGTCGTAGCGAAAGGCTTCTTGAGGGGAAAGCTGTAACTCTGTGAGATAATTTCACAGAAAACAAAGAAGTTTCTCAGAAAGCTTCTTTCTATTTTTTATCGGAGGATATTTCCTTTGGCCCTATAGTCTTCAAAGGGATCCGAAATATCTATTCTCTGATACCACAGAAATAAGACTAGCAAAGAGATCCACGAAATACAGATGTAACTCTGTGAGATGAATTAACAGAACACTAAGACGATTCTCAGAAAGCTTCTTTCCAGATTTCATCTGAGGATATTTCCTTTTTCAACATAGCCCACTATGGGCTCCCAAATATCACTTTGCCAATTCCACAAGAACTGTTCTAGCGAAAGGCTTCTTGAGCAGAAAGCTGTTACTATGTGAGATGATTTCACAGAACACAAAGAAGTTTCTCAGAAAGCTTTTTACTCTTTGTTATGGGAGGATATTTCCTTTGGCCCTATAGACTTCAAAGGGATCCGAAATATCTGTTCTCAGATTCCACAGAAATAAGGCTAGCAAAGATATCCACGAAATACAGATGTAACTCTGTGAGATGAATTAAGAGAACACTAAGCAGTTTCTCAGAAAGCCTCTTTCCAGATTTCATCTGAGGATATTTCCTTTTTCACCATAGCCCTCTATGGGTTCCCAAATATCCCCTTGCCAATTCCACAAGAATGTTCTAGCGAAGGACTTCTTGAGGGGAAAGCTGTAACTCTGTGTGTTGATTGCACAGAACACAAAGAAGTCTCTCAGAAAGCTTCTTTCTCTTTGTTATCGGAGGATATTTCCTTTGGCCCTATAGTCTTCAAAGGGATCCAAAATATCTGTTCTCAGATTCCACAGAAATAAGGCTAGCAAAGACATCCATGAAATACAGATGTAACTCTGTGAGTGGACGTCACACATCACAGAGCAGTTTCTCAGAAAGCTTCTTTCCAGATTTCATCTGAGGATATTTCCTTTTTCACCATAGCCCTCTATGGGCTTCGAAATATCACTTTTCCAATTCCACAATTACTGTCTTAGCGAATGGCTTCTTGAGGGGAAAGCTGTAACTCTGTGAGATGATTTCACAGAACACAAAGAAGTTTCTCAGAAACCTTCTTTACTTTGTTATCGGAGGATATTTCCTTTGGCCCTATAGTCTTCAAAGGGATTCGAAATATCTATTCTCAGATTACACAGAAATAAGACTAGCAAAGAGATCCACGAAATACAGATGTAACTCTGTGAGATGAATTAACAGAACACTAAGCAGTTTCTCAAAAAACTTCTTTCCAGATTTCATCTTCGGATATTTCCTTTCTCACCGTAGCCCTCTTGGAGTTACAAATATCACTTTGCCAATTCCACAAGAACTGCCTTAGCGAAAGGCGTTTTGAGGGGAAAGCTGTAACTCTGTGAGATGATTTCACAGAACACAAAGACGTTTCTCAGAAAGCTTCTTTCTCTTTGTTATCGGAGGATATTTCCTTTGGCCCTGTAGTCTTCAAAGGGATCCGAAATATCTGTTCTCAGATTCCACAGATATAAGGCTAGCAAAAACATCCACGAAATACAGATGTAACTCAGTGACATGAATTAACAGAGCACTAAGACGTTTCTCAGAACGCTTCTTTCCAGATTTCATCTGAGGATATTTCCTTTTTCACCATAGCCCTCTAAGGGCTTCCAAATATCACGTTGCCAATTCCACAAGAACTGTCTTAGCGAAAGGCTTTGAGGGGAAAGCTGTAACTCTGGGAGATGATTTCACAGAACTCCAAGAAGTTTCTCAGAAAGCTTTTTTCTCTTTGTTATCGGAGGATATTTCCTTTGGCCCTATAGTCTTCAAAGGGATCCGAAATATCCGTTCTCAGATTCCACAGAAATAAGGCTAGCAAAGAGATCCACGCAATACAGATGTAACTCTGTGAGTGGAAGTCACACATCACAGAGCAGTTTCTCAGAGCGCTTCTTTCCAGATTTCATCGGAGGATATTTCCTTTTTCACCATAGCCCTCTATGGGCTTCCAAATATCACTTTGCCAATTCCACAAGAACTGTTCTATCGAAAGGCTTCTTGAGGGGAAAGCTGTAACTCTGTGAGATGATTTCACAGAACACAAAGAAGTTTCTCTGAAAGCTTCTTTCTCTTTGTTATCGGAGGATATTTCCTTTGGCCCTATAGTCTTCAAAGGGATCCGAAATATCTGTTCTCAGATTCCACAGAAATAAGGCTAGCAAAGAGATCCACGAAATACAGATGTAACTCTGTGAGTGGAAGTCACACATCACAGAGCAGTTTCTCAGAAAGCTTCTTTCCAGATTTCATCTGAGGATATTTTCCTTTTCACCATAGCCCTCTAAGGGCTTCCAAATATCACTTTGCCAATTCCACAAGAACTGTCTTTCGAAAGGCTTCTTGAGGGGAAAGCTGTAAATCTGTGAGATGATATCACGGAACACAGAGAATTCTCTCAGAAAGCTTCTTTCTCTTTGTTATCGGAGGATATTTCCTTTGGCCCAATAGTCTTTAAAGGGATCCGAAATATCTGTTCTCAGATTCCACAGAAATAAGGCTCGCAAAGAGATCCACGAAAACAGATACAACTCTGTGAGATGAATTAACAGAACACTAAGCAGTTTCTCAGAAAGCTTCTTTCCAGATTTCATCTGAGGATATTTCCCTTTAACCATAGCCCTCTATGGTCTTCCAAATATCACTTTGCCAATTCCACAAGAACTGTCTTAGCGACAGGCTTCTTGACGGGAAAGCTGTAACTCTGTGAGATGATTTCACAGAACACAAAGAAGTTTCTCAGAAAGCTTCTTTCTCTTTGTTATCAGAGGATATTTCCTTTGGCCCTATAGTCTTCAAAGGGATCCAAAATATCTGTTCTCAGATTCCACAGAAATAAGGCTAGCAAAGAGATCCATGAAAAACAGATGTAACTCTGTGAGTGGACGTCACACATCACAGAGCAGTTTCTCAGAAAGCTTCTTTCCAGATTTCATCTGAGGATACTTCCTTTTTCACCATAGCCCTCTATGGGCTTCGTAATATCACTTTTCCAATTCCACAATTAGTGTCTTAGCGAATGGCTTCTTGAGGGGAAAGCTGTAACTCTGTGAGATGATTTCAGAGAACACAAAGAAGTTTCTCAGAAACCTTCTTTACTTTGTTATCGGAGGATATTTCCTTTGGCCCTATAGTCTTCAAAGGGATTCGAAATATCTATTCTCAGATTACACAGAAATAAGACTAGCAAAGAGATCCACGAAATACAGATGTAACTCAGTGAGATGAATTAACAGAACACTAAGCAGATTCTCAAAAAACTTCTTTCCAGATTTCATCTTCGGATATTTCCTTTCTCACCGTAGCCCTCTTGGAGTTACAAATATCCCTTTGCCAATTCCACAAGAACTGCCTTAGCGAAAGGCGTCTTGAGGGGAAAGCTGTAACTCTGTGAGATGATTTCACAGAACACAAAGAAGTTTCTCAGAAAGCTTCTTTCTCTTTGTTATCGGAGGATATTTCCTTTGGCCCTGTAGTCTTCAAAGGGATCCGAAATATCTGTTCTCAGATTCCACAGAAATAAGGCTAGCAAAAACATCCACGAAATACAGATGTAACTCAGTGACATGAATTAACAGAGCACTAAGACGTTTCTCAGAACGCTTCTTTCCAGATTTCATCTGAGGATATTTCATTTTTCACCATAGCCCTCTAAGGGCTTCCAAATATCACGTTGCCAATTCCACAAGAACTGTCTTAGCGAAAGGCTTCTTGAGGGGAAAGCTGTAACTCTGGGAGATGATTTCACAGAACTCCAAGAAGTTTCTCAGAAAGCTTTTTTCTCTTTGTTATCGGAGGATATTTCCTTTGGCCCTATAGTCTTCAAAGGGATCCGAAATATCCGTTCTCAGATTCCACAGAAATAAGGCTAGCAAAGAGATCCACGAAATACAGATGTAACTCTGTGAGTGGAAGTCACACATCACAGAGCAGTTTCTCAGAAAGCTTCTTTCCAGATTTCATCTGAGGATATTTTCCTTTTCACCATAGCCCTCTAAGGGCTTCCAAATATCACTTTGCCAATTCCACAAGAACTGTCTTTCGAAAGGCTTCTTGAGGGGAAAGCTGTAAATCTGCGAGATGATTTCACGGAACACAGAGAATTCTCTCAGAAAGCTTCTTTCTCTTTGTTATCGGAGGATATTTCCTTTGGCCCAATAGTCTTTAAAGGGATCCGAAATATCTGTTCTCAGATTCCACAGAAATAAGGCTCGCAAAGAGATCCACGAAAACAGATATAACTCTGTGAGATGAATTAACAGAACACTAAGCAGTTTCTCAGAAAGCTTCTTTCCAGATTTCATCTGAGGATATTTCCCTTTAACCATAGCCCTCTATGGTCTTCCAAATATCACTTTGCCAATTCCACAAGAACTGTCTTAGCGACAGGCTTCTTGACGGGAAAGCTGTAACTCTGTGAGATGATTTCACAGAACACAAAGAAGTTTCTCAGAAAGCTTCTTTCTCTTTGTTATCAGAGGATATTTCCTTTGGCCCTATAGTCTTCAAAGGGATCCAAAATATCTGTTCTCAGATTCCACAGAAATAAGGCTAGCAAAGAGATCCATGAAAAACAGATGTAACTCTGTGAGTGGACGTCACACATCACAGAGCAGTTTCTCAGAAAGCTTCTTTCCAGATTTCATCTGAGGATATTTCCTTTTTCACCATAGCCCTCTATGGGCTTCGTAATATCACTTTTCCAATTCCACAATTACTGTCTTAGCGAATGGCTTCTTGAGTGGAAAGCTGTAACTCTGTGAGATGATTTCAGAGAACACAAAGAAGTTTCTCAGAAACCTTCTTTACTTTGTTATCGGAGGATATTTCCTTTGGCCCTACAGTCTTCAAAGGGATTCGAAATATCAATTCTCAGATTACACAGAAATAAGACTAGCAAAGAGATCCACGAAATACAGATGTAACTCTGTGAGATGAATTAACAGAAAACTAAGCAGTTTCTCAGAAAACTTCTTTCCAGATTTCATCTGGGGATATTTCCTTTCTCACCGTAGCCCTCTTGGAGTTACAAATATCACTTTGCCAATTCCACAAGAACTGCCTTAGCGAAAGGCGTCTTGAGGGGAAAGCTGTAACTCTGTGAGATGATTTCACAGAACACAAAGAAGTTTCTCAGAAAGCTTCTTTCTCTTTGTTTTCGGAGGATATTTCCTTTGGCCCTGTAGTCTTCAAAGGGATCCGAAATATCTGTTCTCAGATTCCACAGAAATAAGGCTAGCAAAAACATCCACGAAATACAGATGTAACTCAGTGACATGAATTAACAGAGCACTAAGACGTTTCTCAGAACGCTTCTTTCCAGATTTCATCTGAGGATATTTCCTTTTTCACCATAGCCCTCTAAGGGCTTCCAAATATCACGTTGCCAATTCCACAAGAACTGTCTTAGCGAAAGGCTTTTTGAGGGGAAAGATGTAACTCTGTGAGATGAGTTCACAGAACACTAAGTAGTTTCTCAGAAAGCTTTTTTCTCTTTGTTATCGGAGGATATTTCCTTTGGCCCTATAGTCTTCAAAGGGATCCGAAATATCCGTTCTCAGATTCCACAGAAATAAGGCTAGCAAAGAGATCCACGAAATACAGATGTAACTCTGTGAGTGGAAGTCACACATCACAGAGCAGTTTCTCAGAAAGCTTCTTTCCAGATTTCATCGGAGGATATTTCCTTTTTCACCATAGCCCTCTATGGGCTTCCAAATATCACTTTGCCAATTCCACAAGAACTGTTCTATCGAAAGGCTTCTTGAGGGGAAAGCTGTAACTCTCTGAGATGATTTCACAGAACACAAAGAAGTTTCTCTGAAAGCTTCTTTCTCTTTGTTATCGGAGGATATTTCCTTTGGCCCTATAGTCTTCAACGGGATCCGAAATATCTGTTCTCAGATTCCACAGAAATAAGGCTAGCAAAGAGATCCACGAAATACAGATGTTACTCTGTGAGTGGAAGTCACACATCACAGAGCAGTTTCTCAGAAAGCTTCTTTACAGATTTCATCTGAGGATATTTTCTTTTTCACCATAGCCCTCTAAGGGCTTCCAAATATCACTTTGCCAATTCCACAAGAACTGTCTTTCGAAAGGCTTCTTGAGGGGAAAGCTGTAAATCTGTGAGATGATTTCACGGAACACAGAGAATTCTCTCAGAAAGCTTCTTTCTCTTTGTTATCGGAGGATATTTCCTTTGGCCCAATAGTCTTCAAAGGGATCAGAAATATCTATTCTCTGATACCACAGAAATAAGACTAGCAAAGAAATCCACGAAATACAGCTGTAACTCCGTGAGATGAATTAACAGAACACTAAGCAGTTTCTCAGAAAGCTTCTTTCCAGATTTCATCTGAGGATATTTCCTTTTTCACCATAGCCCACTATGGGCTCTCAAATATCACTTTGCCAATTCCACAAGAACTGTTCTAGCGAAAGGCTTCTTGAGGGGAAAGCTGTAACTCTGTGAGATGATTTCACAGAACACAAAGAAGTTTCTCAGAAAGCTTCTTTCTCTTTGTTATCGGAGGACATTTCCTTTGGCCCTATAGTCTTCAAAGGGATCCACAATATCTGTTCTCAGATTCCACAGAAATAAGGCTAGAAAAGAGGTCCATGAAATACAGATGTAACTCGGTGACTGGAAGGCACACATCACAGAGCAGTTTCTCAGATAGCTTCTTTCCAGATTTAACCTGAGGATATTTCCTTTTTCACCATAGCCCTCTAGGGGCTTCCAAATATCACTTTGCCAATTCCACAAGAACTGTTCTAGCGAAAGGCATCTTGAGGGGAAAGCTGTAACTCTGTGAGATGATTTCACAGAACACAAAGAAGTTTCTCAGAAAGCTTCTTTCTCTTTGTTATCGGAGGATATTTCCTTTGGCCCTATAGTCTTCAAAGGGATCCGAAATATCCGTTCTCAGATTCCACAGAAATAAGGCTAGCAAAGAGATCCACGAAACACAGAAGTAACACGGTGAGTAGAACTCACACATCACAGAGCAGTTTCTCAGAAAGCTTAATTCCAGATTTCATCTGAGGATATTTCCTTTTTCACCGTAGCCCTCTAGGGGCTTCCAAATATCACTTTGCCAATTCCACAGGAACTTTTCTAGCGAAAGGCTTCTTGAGTGGAAAGCTGTAACTCTGTGAGATGATTTCACAGAACACAAAGAAGTTTCTCAGAAAGCTTCTTTCTCTTTGTTAACGGAGGATATTTTCTTTGGCCCTATAGTCTTCAAAGGGATCCGAAATATCTGTTCTCAGATTCCACAGAAATAAGGCTAGCAAAGAGATCCACGAAATACACATGTATCTCTGTGAGATGAATTAACAGAACACTAAGACGTTTCTCAGAAATCTTTCCAGATTTCATCTGAGGATATTTCCCTTTCACCATAGCCCTCTATTGGCTTCCAAATATCACTTTGCCAATTCCACAAGAACTGTCTTTTCGAAAGGCTTCTTGAGGGCAAAGCTGTAACTCTGTGACATGATTTCACAGAACACAAAGAAGTTTCTCAGAATGCTTCTTTCTCTTTGTTATCTGAGGATATTTCCTTTGGCCCTATAGTTTTCAAAGGGATACGAAATATCTGTTCTCGGATTCCACAGAAATAAGGCTAGCAAAGAGATCCATGAAATACAGATGTAACTCTGTGAGTGGAAGTCACACATCACAGAGCAGTTTCTAAGAAAGCTCCTTTCCAGATTTCATCTGAGGATATTTCCTTTTTCACCATAGCCTCCGATGGGCTTCAAAATATCACTTTGCCAATTCCACAAGAACTGTTCTAGCGAAAGGCTTCTTGAGGGGAAAGCTGTAACTCTGTGAGATGATTTCACAGAACACAAAAAGTTTCTCAGAAAGCTTCTTTCTCTTTGTTATCGGAGGATATTTCCTTTGGCCCTATAGTCTTCAAAGGGATCCGAAATATCTGTTCTCAGATTCCACAGAAATAAGGCTAGCAAAGAGACCCACGAAATACAGATGTATCTCTGTGAGATGAATTAACAGAACACTAAGCCGTTTCTCAGAAAGCTTCTATCCAGATTTCATCTGAGGATATTTCCCTTTCACCATAGCCCTCTATGGGCTTCCAAATATCACTTTGCCAATTCCACAAGAACTGTCTTTTCGAAAGGCTTCTTGAGGGGAAAGCTGTAACTCTGTGAGATGATTTCACAGAACACAAAGAAGTTTCTCAGAAAGCTTCTTTCTCTTTGTTATCGGAGGATATTTCTTTGGCCCTGTAGTCTTCAAAGGGATGCGAAATATCTGTTCTCAGATTCCACAGAAATAAGGCTAGCAAAGAGATCCACGAAATACAGAGGTAACTCTGTGAGATGAATTAACAGAACACTAAGCCGTTTCTCAGAAAGCTTCTTTCCAGATTTCATCTGAGGATATTTCCTTTTTCACCATAGCCCTCTATGGGCTTCCAAATATCACTTTGCCAATTCCACAAGAACTGTTCTAGCGAAAGGCTTCTTGAGGGGAAAGCTGTAACTCTGTGAGATGATTTCACAGAACACAAAGAAATTTCTCAGAAAGCTTCTTTCTCTTTGTTATCGGAGGATATTTCCTTTGGCCCTATAGTCCTCAAAGGGATCCGAAATATCTGTTCTCAGATTCCACAGAAATAAGGCTAGCAAAGAGATCCACGAAATACAGATGTAACTCTATGAGATGAATTAACAGAACACTAAGCAGTTTCTCAGAATGCTTCCTTCCAGATTTCATCTGAGGATATTTCCTTTTTCACCATAGCCCTCTAAGGGCTTCCAAATATCACTTTCCCAATTCCACAAGAACTGTACTAGCGAAAGGCTTCCTGAGGGGAAAGCTGTAACTCTGTGAGATGATTTCACAGAACACAACGAAGTTTCTCAGAAAGCTTTTTTCTCTTTGTTATCGGAGGATATTTCCTTTGGCCCTATAGTCTTCAAAGGGATCCGAAATATCTGTTCTCAGATTCCACAGAAATAATGCTAGCAAAGAGATCCACGAAATACAGATGTATCTCTGTGTGATGAATTAACAGAACACTAAGCCGTTTCTCAGAAAGCTTCTTTCCAGATTTCATCTGAGGATATTTCCCTTTCACCATAGCCCTCTATGGGCTTCCAAATATCACTTAGCCAATTCCACAAGAAATGTCTTTTCGAAAGGCTTCTTGAGGGGAAAGCTGTAACTCTGTGAGATGATTTCACAGAACACAAAGAAGTTTCTCAGAAAGCTTCTTTCTCTTTTTTATCGGAGGATATTTCCTTTGGCCCTGTAGTCTTCAAAGGGATCCGAAATATCTGTTCTCAGATTCCACAGAAATAAAGCTAGCAAAGAGATCCAAGAAATACAGATGTAACTCTGTGAGTGGAAGTCACACATCACGGAGCAGTTTCTCAGAAAGCTACTTTCCAGATTTCATCTGAGGATATTTCCTTTTTCACCATACCCCTCTATGGCCTTCCAAATATCACTTTGCCAATTCCACAATTACTGTCTTAGAGAAAGGCTTCTTTAGGGGAAAGCTGTAACTCAGTGAGATGATTTCACAGAACACAAAAAAGTTTTTCACAAAGCTTCTTTCTCTTTTTTATCGGAGGATATTTCCTTTGGCCCCATAGTCTTCAAAGGGATCCGAAATATCTATTCTCAGATTCCACAGAAATAAGACCAGCAAAGAGATCCACGAAATACAGATGTATCTCTGTGAGATGAATTAACAGAACACTAAGCCGATTCTCAGAGAGCTTCTTTCCAGATTTCATCTGAGGATATTTCCCTTTCACCATAGCCCTCTATGGCCTTACAAATATCACTTTGCCAATTCCACAAGAACTGTCTTTCGAATGGCTTCTTGAGGGGAAAGCTGTAACTCTGTGAGATGATTTCACAGAACACAAAGAAGTTTCTCAGAAAGCTTCTTTCTCTTTGTTATCGGAGGATATTTCCTTTGGCCCTGTAGTCTTCAGAGGGATCCGAAATATCTGTTCTCAGATTCCACAGAAATAAGGCTAGCAAAGAGATCCACGAAATACAGATGTAACTCTGTGAGATGAATTAACAGAACACTAAGCCGTTTCTCAGAAAGCTTCTTTCCAGATTTCATGTGAGGATATTTCCTTTTTCACCATAGCCCTTTAAGGGCTTCCAAATATCACTTTGCCAATTCCACAAGAACTGTCTTAGCGAAAGGCTTCTTGAGGGGAAAGCTGTAACTCTGTGAGATGATTTCACAGAACTCAAAGAAGTTTCTCAGAAAGCTTCTTTCTCTCTGTTATCGGAGGATATTTCCTTTGGCCCTATAGTCTTCAAAGGGATCCGAAATATCTGTTCTCAGATTCCACAGAAATAAGGCTAGCAAAGAGATCCACGAAATACAGATGTAACTCTATGAGATGAATTAACAGAACACTAAGCAGTTTCTCAGAATGCTTCCTTCCAGATTTCATCTGAGGATATTTCCTTTTTCACCATAGCCCTCTACGGGGTTCCAAATATCACTTGGCCAATTCCACAAGAACTGTTCTAGCGAAAGGCTTCCTGAGGGGAAAGCTGTAACTCTGTGAGATGATTTCACAGAACACAAAGAAGTTTCTCAGAAAGCATTTTTCTCTTTGTTATCGGAGGATATTTCCTTTGGCCCTATAGTCTTCAAAGGGATCCGAAATATCTGTTCTCAGATTCCACAGAAATAATGTTAGCAAAGAGATCCATGAAATACAGATGTATCTCTGTGAGATGAATTAACAGAACACTAAGCCGTTTCTCAGAGAGCTTCTTTCCAGATTTCATCTGACGATATTTCCCTTTCACCATAGCCCTCTATGGGCTTCCAAACATCACTTAGCCAATTCCACAAGAAATGTCTTTTCGAAAGACTTCTTGAGGGGAAAGCTGTAACTCTGTGAGATGATTTCACAGAACACAACGAAGTTTCTCAGAAAGCTTCTTTCTCTTTGTTATCGGAGGATATTTCCTTTGGCCCTGTAGTCTTCAAAGGGATCCGAAATATCTGTTCTCAGATTCCACAGAAATAAAGCTAGCAAAGAGATCCAAGAAATACAGATGTAACTCTGTGAGTGGAAGTCACACATCACGGAGCAGTTTCGCAGAAAGCTTCTTTCCAGATTTCATCTGAGGATATTTCCTTTTTCACCATACCCCTCTATCGCCTTCCAAATATCACTTTGCCAATTCCACAATTACTGTCTTAGAGAAAGTTTTTTTTAGGGGAAAGCTGTAACTCCGTGGGATGATTTCACAGAACACAAAAAAGTTTTTCAAAAGCTTCTTTCTCTTTTTTATCGGAGGATATTTCCTTTGGCCCCATAGTCTTCAAAGGGATCCGAAATATCTATTCTCAGATTCCACAGAAGTAAGACTAGCAAAGAGATCCACGAAATACAGATGTATCCCTGTGAGATGAATTAACAGAACACTAAGCCGATTCTCAGAAAGCTACTTTCCAGATTTCATCTGAGGATATTTCCCTTTCACCATAGCCCTCTATGGGCTTACAAATATCACTTTGCCAATTCCACAAGAACTGTCTTTCGAGTGGCTTCTTGAGGGGAAAGTTGTAACTCCGTGAGATGATTTCATAGAACACAAAGAAGTTTCTCAGAAAGCTTCTTTCTCTTTGTTATTGGAGGATATTTCCTTTGGCCCTGTAGTCTTCAGAGGGATCCGAAATATCTGTTCTCAGATTCCACAGAAATAAGGCTAGCAAAGAGATCCACGAAATACAGATGTAACTCTGTGAGATGAATAAACAGAACACTAAGCCGTTTCTCAGAAAGCTTCTTTCCAGATTTCATCTGAGGATATTTCCTTTTTCACCATAGCCCTTTAAGGGCTTCCAAATATCACTTTGCCAATTCCACAAGAACTGTCTTAGCGAAAGGCTTCTTGAGGGGAAAGCTGTAACTCTGTGAGATGATTTCACAGAACTCAAAGAAGTTTCTCAGAAAGCTTCTTTCTCTTTGTTATCGGAGGATATTTCCTTTGGCCCTGTAGTCTTCAAAGGGATCCGAAATATCTGTTCTGAGATTCCACAGAAATAAGGCTAGCAAAGAGATCCACGAAATACAGATGTAACTATGTGAATGGAAGTCACACATCACAGAGCAGTTTCTCAGAAAGCTTCTTTCCAGATTTCATCTGAGGATATTTCCTTTTTCACCAGAGCCCTCTATGGGCTTCCAAATATCTCTTTGCCAATTCCACAAGAACTGTTCTAGCGAAAGGCTTCTTGAGGGGAAAGCTGTAACTCTGTGAGATGATTTCACAGAACACAAAGAAGTTTGTCAGAAAGCTTCTTTCTCTTTGTTATCGGAGGATATTTCCTTTGGCCCTGTAGTCTTCAAAGGGATCCGAAATATCTGTTCTCAGATTCCACAGAAATCAGGCTAGCAAAGAGATCCACGAAATACAGATGTAACTCTGTGAGATGAATTAACAGAACACTAAGCCGTTTCTCAGAAAGCTTCTTTCAAGATTTCATCTGAGGATATTTCCTTTTTCACCATAGCCCTCTAAGGGCTTCCAAATATCACTTTGCCAATTAAACAAGAACTGTCTTAGCGAAAGGCTTCTTGAGGGGAAAGCTGTAACTCTGTGAGATGATTTCACAGAACTCAAGGAAGTTTCTCAGAAAGCTTCTTTCTCTTTGTTATCGGAGGATATTTCCTTTGGCCCTATAGTCTTCAAAGGGATCCGAAATATCTGTTCTCAGATTCCACAGAAATAAGGCTAGCAAAGAGATCCAAGAAATACAGATGTAACTCTGTGAGTGGAAGTCACACATCACAGAGCAGTTTCTAAGAAAGCTTCTCTCCAGATTTCATCTGAGGATATTTCCTTTTTCACCATAGCCCTCTATGGGCTTCCAAATATCACTTTGCCAATTCCACAAGAACTGTTCTAGCGAAAGGCTACTTGAGGGGAAAGCTGTAACTCTGTGAGATGATTTCACAGAACAGAAAGAAATTTCTCAGAAAGCTTCTTTCTCTTTGTTATCGGAGGATATTTCCTTTGTCCCTATAGTCCTCAAAGGGATCCAAAATATCTGTTCTCAGATTCCACAGAAATAACGCTAGCAAAGAGATCCACGAAATACAGATGTAACTCTGTGAGATGAATTAACAGAACACTAAGCAGTTTCTCAGAATGCTTCCTTCCAGATTTCATCTGAGGATGTTTCCTTTTTCACCATAGCCCTCTATGGGTTCCCAAATATCCCCTTGCCAATTCCACAAGAATGTTCTAGCGAAGGACTTCTTGAGGGGAAAGCTGTAACTCTGTGTGTTGATTGCACAGAACACAAAGAAGTCTCTCAGAAAGCTTCTTTCTCTTTGTTATCGGAGGATATTTCCTTTGGCCCTATAGTCTTCAAAGGGATCCGAAATATCTGCTCTCAGATTCCACAGAAATAAGGCTAGCAAAGACATCCATGAAATACAGATGTAACTCTGTGAGTGGACGTCACACATCACAGAGCAGTTTCTCAGAAAGCTTCTTTCCAGATTTCATCTGAGGATATTTCTTTTTTCACCATAGCCCTCTATGGGCTTCGTAACATCACTTTTCCAATTCCACAATTACTGTCTTAGCGAATGGCTTCTTGAGGGGAAAGCTGTAACTCTGTGAGATGATTTCACAGAACACAAAGAAGTTTCTCAGAAAGCTTCTTTCTCTTTGTTATCGGAGGATATTTCCTTTGGCCCTGTAGTCTTCAAAGGGATCCGAAATATCTGTTCTCAGATTCCACAGAAATAAGGCTAGCAAAAACATCCACGAAATACAGATGTAACTCAGTGACATGAATTAACAGAGCACTAAGACGTTTCTCAGAACGCTTCTTTCCAGATTTCATCTGAGGATATTTCCTTTTTCACCATAGCCCTCTAAGGGCTTCCAAATATCACGTTGCCAATTCCACAAGAACTGTCTTAGCGAAAGGCTTCTTGAGGGGAAAGCTGTAACTCTGGGAGATGATTTCACAGAACTCCAGGAAGTTTCTCAGAAAGCTTTTTTCTCTTTGTTATCGGAGGATATTTCCTTTGGCCCTATAGTCTTCAAAGGGATCCGAAATATCCGTTCTCAGATTCCACAGAAATAAGGCTAGCAAAGAGATCCACGAAATACAGATGTAACTCTGTGAGTGGAAGTCACACATCACAGAGCAGTTTCTCAGAAAGCTTCTTTCCAGATTTCATCGGAGGATATTTCCTTTTTCACCATAGCCCTCTATGGGCTTCCAAATATCACTTTGCCAATTCCACAAGAACTGTTCTATCGAAAGGCTTCTTGAGAGGAAAGCTGTAACTCTCTGAGATGATTTCACAGAACACAAAGAAGTTTCTCTGAAAGCTTCTTTCTCTTTGTTATCGGAGGATATTTCCTTTGGCCCTATAGTCTTCAAAGGGATCCGAAATATCTGTTCTCAGATTCCACAGAAATAAGGCTAGCAAAGAGATCCACGAAATACAGATGTTACTCTGTGAGTGGAAGTCACACATCACAGAGCAGTTTCTCAGAAAACTTCTTTCCAGATTTCATCTGAGGATATTTTCTTTTTCACCATAGCCCTCTAAGGGCTTCCAAATATCACTTTGCCAATTCCACAAGAACTGTCTTTCGAAAGGCTTCTTGAGGGGAAAGCTGTAAATCTGTGAGATGATTTCACGGAACACAGAGAATTCTCTCAGAAAGCTTCTTTCTCTTTGTTATCGGAGGATATTTCCTTTGGCCCAATAGTCTTTAAAGGGATCAGAAATATCTGTTCTCAGATTCCACAGAAATAAGGCTCGCAAAGAGATCCACGAAAACAAATATAACTCTGTGAGATGAATTAACAGAACACTAAGCAGTTTCTCAGAAAGCTTCTTTCCAGATTTCATCTGAGGATATTTCCCTTTAACCATAGCCCTCTATGGTCTTCCAAATATCACTTTGCCAATTCCACAAGAACTGTCTTAGCGACAGGCTTCTTGACGGGAAAGCTGTAACTCTGTGAGATGATTTCACAGAACACAAAGAAGTTTCTCAGAAAGCTTCTTTCCCTTTGTTATCAGAGGATATTTCCTTTGGCCCTATAGTCTTCAATGGGATCCAAAATATCTGTTCTCAGATTCCACAGAAATAAGGCTAGCAAAGAGATCCATGAAAAACAGATGTAACTCTGTGAGTGGACGTCACACATCACAGAGCAGTTTCTCAGAAAGATTCTTTCCAGATTTCATCTGAGGATATTTCCTTTTTCACCATAGCCCTCTATGGGCTTCCAAATATCACTTTGCCAATTCCACAAGAACTGTTCTAGCGAAAGGCTTCTTGAGGGGAAAGCTGTAACTCTGTGAGATGATTGTACAGAACACAAAGAAGTTTCTCAGAAAGCTTCTTTCTCTTTGTTATCGGAGGATATTTCCTTTGGCCCTATAGTCTTCAAAGGGATCCGAAATATCTGTTCTCAGATTCCACAGAAATAAGGCTAGCAAAGAGATCCACGAAACACAGAAGTAACACGGTGAGTAGAACTCACACATCACAGAGCAGTTTCTCAGAAAGCTTAATTCCAGATTTCATCTGAGGATATTTCCTTTTTCACCGTAGCCCTCTAGGGGCTTGCAAATATCACTTTGCCAATTCCACAGGAACTTTTCTAGCGAAAGGCTTCTTGAGTGGAAAGCTGTAACTCTGTGAGATGATTTCAAAGAACACAAAGAAGTTTCTCAGAAAGCTTCTTTCTCTTTGTTAACGGAGGATATTTCCTTTGGCCCTATAGTCTTCAAAGGTATCCGAAATATCTGTTCTCAGATTCCAGAGAAATAAGGCTAGCAAAGAGATCCACGAAATACACATGTATCTCTGTGAGATGAATTAACAGAACACTAAGACGTTTCTCAGAAATCTTTCCAGATTTCATCTGAGGATATTTCCCTTTCACCATAGCCCTCTAATGGCTTCCAAATATCACTTTGCCAATTCCACAAGAACTGTCTTTTCGAAAGGCTTCTTGAGGGCAAAGCTGTAACTCTGTGACATGATTTCACAGAACACAAAGAAGTTTCTCAGAATGCTTCTTTCTCTTTGTTATCTGAGGATATTTCCTTTGGCCCTATAGTCTTCAAAGGGATCCGAAATATCTGTTCTCGGATTCCACAGAAATAAGGCTAGCAAAGAGATCCATGAAATACAGATGTAACTCTGTGAGTGGAAGTCACACATCACAGAGAAGTTTCTAAGAAAGCTCCTTTCCAGATTTCATCTGAGGATATTTCCTTTTTCACCATAGCCTCCTATGGGCTTCCAAATATCACTTTGCCAATTCCACAAGAACTGTTCTAGCGAAAGGCTTCTTGAGGGGAAAGCTGTAACTCTGTGAGATGATTTCACAGAACACAAAAAGTTTCTCAGAAAGCTTCTTTCTCTTTGTTATCGGAGGATATTTCCTTTGGCCCTATAGTCTTCAAAGGGATCCGAAATATCTGTTCTCAGATTCCACAGAAATAATGCTAGCAAAGAGATCCACGAAATACAGATGTATCTCTGTGAGATGAATTAACAGAACACTAAGCCGTTTCTCAGAAAGTTTCTTTCCAGATTTCATCTGAGGATATTTCCCTTTCACCATAGCCCTCTATGGGCTTCCAAATATCACTTAGCCAATTCCACAAGAAATGTCTTTTCGAAAGGCTTCTTGAGGGGAAAGCTGTAACTCTGTGAGATGATTTCACAGAACACAAAGAAGTTTCTCAGAAAGCTTCTTTCTCTTTTTTATCGGAGGATATTTCCTTTGGCCCTGTAGTCTTCAAAGGGATCCGAAATATCTGTTCTCAGATTCCACAGAAATAAAGCTAGCAAAGAGATCCAAGAAATACAGATGTAACTCTGTGAGTGGAAGTCACACATCACGGAGCAGTTTGTCAGAAAGCTTCTTTCCAGATTTCATCTGAGGATATTTCCTTTTTCACCACACCCCTCTATGGCCTTCCAAATATCACTTTGCCAATTCCACAATTACTGTCTTAGAGAAAGGCTTCTTCAGGGGAAAGCTGTAACTCAGTGAGATGATTTCACAGAACACAAAAAAGTTTTTCAGAAAGATTCTTTCTCTTTTTTATCGGAGGATATTTCCTTTGGCCCCATAGTCTTCAAAGGGATCCGAAATATCTATTCTCAGATTCCACAGAAATAAGACTAGCAAAGAGATCCACTAAATACAGATGTATCTCTGTGAGATGAATTAACAGAACACTAAGCCGATTCTCAGAGAGCTTCTTTCCAGATTTCATCTGAGGATATTTCCCTTTCACCATAGCCCTCTATGGCCTTACAAATATCACTTTGCCAATTCCACAAGAACTGTCTTTCGAATGGCTTCTTGAGGGGAAAGCTGTAACTCTGTGAGATGATTTCACAGAACACAAAGAAGTTTCTCAGAAAGCTTCTTTCTCTTTGTTATCGGAGGATATTTCCTTTGGCCCTGTAGTCTTCAGAGGGATCCGAAATATCTGTTCTCAGATTCCACAGAAATAAGGCTAGCAAAGAGATCCACGAAATACAGATGTAACTCTGTGAGATGAATTAACAGAACACTAAGCCGTTTCTCAGAAAGCTTCTTTCCAGATTTCATGTGAGGATATTTCCTTTTTCACCATAGCCCTTTAAGGGCTTCCAAATATCACTTTGCCAATTCCACAAGAACTGTCTTAGCGAAAGGCTTCTTGAGGGGAAAGCTGTAACTCTGTGAGATGATTTCACAGAACTCAAAGAAGTTTCTCAGAAAGCTTCTTTCTCTTTGTTATCGGAGGATATTTCCTTTGGCCCTATAGTCTTCAAAGGGATCCGAAATATCTGTTCTCAGATTCCACAGAAATAAGACTAGCAAAGAGATCCACGAAATACAGATGTAACTCTATGAGATGAATTAACAGAACACTAAGCAGTTTCTCAGAATGCTTCCTTCCAGATTTCATCTGAGGATATTTCCTTTTTCACCATAGCCCTCTACGGGCTTCCAAATATCACTTGGCCAATTCCACAAGAACTGTTCTAGCGAAAGGCTTCCTGAGGGGAAAGCTGTAACTCTGTGAGATGATTTCACAGAACACAAAGAAGTTTCTCAGAAAGCATTTTTCACTTTGTTATCGGAGGATATTTCCTTTGGCCCTATAGTCTTCAAAGGGATCCGAAATATCTGTTCTCAGATTCCACAGAAATAATGCTAGCAAAGAGATCCATGAAATACAGATGTATCTCTGTGAGATGAATTAACAGAACACTAAGCCGTTTCTCAGAGAGCTTCTTTCCAGATTTCATCTGACGATATTTCCCTTTCACCATAGTCCTCTATGGGCTTCCAAATATCACTTAGCCAATTCCACAAGAAATGTCTTTTCGAAAGGCTTCTTGAGGGGAAAGCTGTAACTCTGTGAGACGATTTCACAGAACACAACGAAGTTTCTCAGAAAGCTTCTTTCTCTTTGTTATCGGAGGATATTTCCTTTGGCCCTGTAGTCTTCAAAGGGATCCGAAATATCTGTTCTCAGATTCCACAGAAATAAAGCTAGCAAAGAGATCCAAGAAATACAGATGTAACTCTGTGAGTGGAAGTCACACATCACGGAGCAGTTTCGCAGAAAGCTTCTTTCCAGATTTCATCTGAGGATATTTCCTTTTTCACCATAACCCTCTATCGCCTTCCAAATATCACTTTGCCAATTCCACAATTACTGTCTTAGAGAAAGTTTTCTTTAGGGGAAAGCTGTAGCTCCGTGGGATGATTTCACAGAACACAAAAAAGTTTTTCAAAAGCTTCTTTCTCTTTTTTATCGGAGGATATTTCCTTTGGCCCCATAGTCTTCAAAGGGATCCGAAATATCTATTCTCAGATTCCACAGAAATAAGACTAGCAAAGAGATCCACGAAATACAGATGTATCCCTGTGAGATGAATTAACAGAACACTAAGCCGATTCTCAGAAACTTCTTTCCAGATTTCATCTGAGGATATTTCCCTTTCACCATAGCCCTCTATGGGCTTACAAATATCACTTTGCCAATTCCACAAAAACTGTCTTTCGAGTGGCTTCTTGAGGGGAAAGCTGTAACTCTGTGAGATGATTTCATAGAACACAAAGAAGTTTCTCAAAAAGCTTCTATCTCTTTGTTATCAGAGGATATTTCCTTTGGCCCTGTAGTCTTCAGAGGGATCCGAAATATCTGTTCTCAGATTCCACAGAAATAAGGCTAGCAAAGAGATCCACGAAATACAGATGTAACTCTGTGAGATGAATAAACAGAACACTAAGCCGTTTCTCAGAAAGCTTCTTTCCAGATTTCATCTGAGGATATTTCCTTTTTGACCATAGCCCTTTAAAGGCTTCCAAATATCACTTTGCCAATTCCACAAGAACTGTCTTAGCGAAAGGCTTCTTGAGGGGAAAGCTGTAACTCTGTGAGATGATTTCACAGAACTCAAAGAAGTTTCTCAGAAAGCTTCTTTCTCTTTGTTATCGGAGGATATTTCCTTTGGCCCTATAGTCTTCAAAGGGATCCGAACTATCTGTTCTGAGATTCCACAGAAATAAGGCTAGCAAAGAGATCCACGAAATACAGATGTAACTATGTGAATGGAAGTCACACATCACAGAGCAGTTTCTCAGAAAGCTTCTTTCCAGATTTCATCTGAGGATATTTCCTTTTTCACCAGAGCCCTCTATGGGCTTCCAAATATCTCTTTGCCAATTCCACAAGAACTGTTCTAGCGAAAGGCTTCTTGAGGGGAAAGCTGTAACTCTGTGAGATGATTTCACAGAACACAAAGAAGTTTGTCAGAAAGCTTCTTTCTCTTTGTTATCGGAGGATATTTCCTTTGGCCCTGTAGTCTTCAAAGGGATCCGAAATATCTGTTCTCAGATTCCACAGAAATATGGCTAGCAAAGAGATCCACGAAATACAGATGTAACTCTGTGAGATGAATTATCAGAACACTAAGCCGTTTCTCAGAAAGCTTCTTTCCAGATTTCATCTGAGGATATTTCCTTTTTCACCATAGCCCTCTAAGGGCTTCCAAATATCACTTTGCCAATTCCACAAGAACTGTCTTAGCGAAAGGCTTCTTGAGGGGAAAGCTGTAACTCTGTGAGATGATTTCACAGAACTAAAGGAAGTTTCTCAGAAAGCTTCTTTCTCTTTGTTATCGGAGGATATTTCCTTTGGCCCTATAGTCTTCAAAGGGATACGAAATATCGGTTCTCAGATTCCACAGAAATAAGGCTAGCAAAGAGATCCAAGAAATACAGATGTAACTCTGTGAGTGGAAGTCACACATCACAGAGCAGTTTCTAAGAAAGCTTCTTTCCAGATTTCATCTGAGGATATTTCCTTTTTCACCATAGCCCTCTATGGGCTTCCAAATATCACTTTGCCAATTCCACAAGAACTGTTTTAGCGAAAGGCTACTTGAGGGGAAAGCTGTAACTCTGTGAGATGATTTCACAGAACACAAAGAAATTTCTCAGAAAGCTTCTTTCTCTTTGTTATCGGAGGATATTTCCTTTGTCCCTATAGTCCTCAAAGGGATCCGAAATATCTGTTCTCAGATTCCACAGAAATAACGCTAGCAAAGAGATCCACGAAATACAGATGTAACTCTGTGAGATGAATTAACAGAACACTAAGAAGTTTCTCAGAATGCTTCCTTCCAGATTTCATCTGAGGATGTTTCCTTTTTCACCAAAGCCCTCTACGGGCCTCCAAATATCACTTTGCCAATTCCACAAGAACTGTTCTAGCGAAAGGCTTCCTGAGGGGAAAGCTGTAACTCTGTGAGATGATTTCACAGAACACAGAGAAGTTTCTCAGAAAGCTTCTTTCTCTTTGTTATCGGGGGATATTTCCTTTGGCCCTGTAGTCTTCAAAGGGATCCGAAATATCGGTTCTCAGATTCCACAGAAATAAGGCTAGCAAAGAGATGCACGAAATACAGATGTAACTCTGTGAGATGAATTAACAGAAAACTAAGCGGTTTCTCAGAAAGCTTCTTTCCAGATTTCATCTGAGGGTATTTCCTTTTTCAGCATAGCCCTCTATGGGCTTCCAAATATCACTTTGCCAATTCCACAAGAACTGTCTTAGCGAAAGGCTTCTTGAGGGGAACGTTGTAACTCTGTGAGATGATTTCACAGAACACAACGAAGTTTCTCAGAAAGCTTCTTTCTCTTTGTTATCGGAGGATATTTCCTTTGGCCCTATAGTCTTCAAAGGGATCCGAAATATCTGTTCTCTGATTCCACAGAAATAAGGCTAGCAAAGATATCCACGAAATACAGATCTAACTCTGTGAGTTGAAGTCACACACCACAGAGCAGTTTCTCAGAAAGCTTCTTTCCAGATTTCATCTGAGGATATTTCCTTTTTCACCATAGCCCTCTATGGGCTTCCAAATATCACTTTGCCAATTCCACAAGAACTGTTCTAGCGAAAGGCTTCTTGAGGGGAAAGCTGTAACTCTGTGAGATGATTTCACAGAACACAATGAAGTTTCTCAAAAAGCTTCCTTCTCTTTGTTATGGGAGGATATTTCCTTTGGCCCTATAGTCTTCAAAGCGATCCGAAATATCTGTTCTCAGATTCCACAGAAATTAGGCTAGCAAAGAGATCCACGAAATACAGATGTAACTCTGTGATATGAATTAACAGAAAACTAAGCAGTTTCTCAGAAAGCTTCTTTCCAGATTTCATCTGAGGATATTTCCCTTTCACCATACCCCTCTATGGGCTTCCAAATATCACTTTGCCAATTCCACAAGAACTGTCTTAGCGAAAGGCTTCTTGAGGGGAAAGCTGTAACTCTGTGAGATGATTTCACAGAACACAAAGAAGTTTCTCAGAAAGCTTCTTTCTCTTTGTTATCGGAGGATATTTCCCTTGGCCCTATAGTCTTCAAAGGGATCCGAAATATCTGTTCTGAGATTCCACAGATATAAGTCTATCAAAGAGATCCACGAAATACAGATGTAACTCTGTGAGATGAATTAACAGAACACTAAGCCGATTCTCAGGAAGCTTCTTTCCAGATTTCATCTGAGGATATTTCCTTTTTCACCATAACCCTCTATGGGCTTCCAAATATTACTTTGATAATTCTACAAGAACTGTCTTAGCGAAAGTCTTCTTGAGGGGAAAGCTGTAACTCTGTGGGATGATTTCACAGAACACAAAGAAGTTTCTCAGAAAGCTTCTTTCTCTTTGTTATCGGAGGATATTTCCTTTGGTCCTGTAGTCTTCAGAGGGATCCGTAATATCTGTTCTCAGATTCCACAGAAATAAGGCTAACAAAGAGATCCACGAAATACAGATGTAACACTGTGAGATGAATTAACAGAACACTAAGCCGTTTCTCAGAAAGCTTCTTTCCAGATTTCATCTGAGGATATTTCCTTTTTCACCATAGCCCTCTAAGGGCTTCCAAATATCACTTTGCCAATTCCACAAGAACTGTCTTAGCGAAAGGCTTCTTGAGGGGAAAGCTGTAACTCTGTGAGGTGATTTCACAGAACTCAAGGAAGTTTCTCAGAAAGCTTCTTTCTCTTTGTTATCGGAGGATATTTCCTTTGGCCCTATAGTCTTCAAAGGGATCCGAAATACCGGTTCTCAGATTCCACAGAAATAAGGCTGGCAAAGAGATCCACGAAATACAGATGTAACCCTGTGAATGGAAGTCACACATCACAGAGCAGTTTCTCAGAAAGCTTCTTTCCAGATTTCATCTGAGGATATTTCCTTTTTCACCATAGCCCTCTATGGGCTTCCAAATATCACTTTGCCAATTCCACAAGAACTGTTCTAGCGAAAGGCTTCTTGAGGGGAAAGCTGTAACTTTGTGAGATGATTTCAGAGAACACAATGAAGTTTCTCAAAAAGCTTCTTTCTCTTTGTTATGGGAGGATATTTCCTTTGGCCCTATAGTCTTCAAAGGGATCCGAAATATCTGTTCACAGATTCCACAGAAATAAGGCTAGCAAAGAGATCCACGAAATACAGATGTAACTCTGTGATATGAATTAACTGAAAACTAAGCAGTTTCTCAGAAAGCTTCTTTCCAGATTTCATCTGAGGATATTTCCCTTTCACCATACCCCTCTATGGGCTTCCAAATTTCACTTTGCCAATTCCACAAGAACTGTCTTAGCGAAAGGCTTCTTGAGGGGAAAGCTGTAACTCTGTGAGATGATTTCACAGAACACAAAGAAGTTTCTCAGAAAGCTTCTTTCTCTTTGTTATCGGAGGATATTCCCCTTGGCCCTATAGACTTAAAAGGGATCCGAAATATCTGTTCTGAGATTCCACAGATGTAAGGCTATCAAAGAGTTCCACGAAATCCAGATGTAACTCTGTGAGATCAATTAACAGAATACTAAGTGTTTCTCAGAAAGCTTCTTTACAGATTTTATCTGAGGATACTTCCTTTTTCACCGTAGCCCTCTACGGGCTTCCAAATATCACTATGCCAATTCCACAAGAACTGTTCTAGTGAAAGGCTTCTTTAGGGGAAAGCTGTAACTCTGTGAGATGATTTCACAGAACACAAAGAAGTTCCTCAGAAAGCTTCTTTCTCTTTGTTAACGGAGGATATTTCCTTTGGCCCTATAGTCTTCAAAGGGATCAGAAATATCTATTCTCAGATTCCACAGAAATAAGGCTAGCACTGAGATCCACGAAATACAGATGTATCTCTGTGAGATGAATTAACAGAACACTAAGCCGTTTCACAGAAAGCTTCTTTCCAGATTTCATCTGAGGATATTTCCCTTTCACCATAGCCCTCTATGGGCTTCCAAATATCACTTTGCCAATTCCACAAGAACTGTCTTTCGAAAGGCTTCTTGAGGGGAAAGCTGTAACTCTGTGAGATGATTTCACAGAACACAAAGAAGTTTCTCAGAAAGCTTCTTTCTCTTTGTTATCGGAGGATATTTCCTTTGGCCCTATAGTCTTCAAAGGAATCCGAAATATCTATTCTCAGATTGCACAGAAATAAGACTAGCAAAGAGATCCACGAAATACAGATGTAACTCTGTGAGATGAATTAACAGAACACTAAGCCGATTCTCAGGAAGCTTCTTTCCAGATTTCATCTGAGGATATTTCCTTTTTCACCATAACCCTCTATGGCTTCCAAATATTACTTTGATAATTCTACAAGAACTGTCTTAGCGAAAGTCTTCTTGAGGGGAAAGCTGTAACTCTGTGAGATGATTTCACAGAACACAAAGAAGTTTCTGAGAAAGCTTCTTTCTCTTTGTTATCGGAGGATATTTTCTTTGGCCTTATAGTCTTCAAAAGGATCCAAAATATCTATTCTCAGATTCCACAGAAATAAGGCTAGCAAGGAGATGCACGAAATACAGATGTAACTCTGTGAGTGGAAGTCACACATCACAGAGCAGTTTGTCAGAAAGCTTCTTTCCAGATTTCATCTGAGGATATTTCCTTTTTCACCACAGCCCTCTATGGGCTTCCAAATATCACTTTGCCAATTAAACAAGAACTGTTCTAGCGAAAGGCTTCTTGAGGGGAAAGCTGTAACTCTGTGAGATGATTTCACAGAACACAAAGAAGTTTCTCAGAAAGCTTCTTTCTCTTTGTTATCGGAGGATATTTCCCTTGGCCCTACAGTCTTCAAGGGGATCCGAAATATCTGTTCTGAGATTCCACAGATATAAGGCTATCAAAGAGATCCACGAAATACAGATATTACTCTGTGAGATGAATTAACAGAACACTAAGCACTTTCTCAGAAAGATTCTTTCCAGATTTCATGTGAGGATATTTCCCTTTCACCATAGCCCTCTATGGGCTTCCAAATATCACTTTGCCAATTCCACAAGAACTGTCTTAGCGAAAGGCTTCTTGAGGGGAAAGCTGTTACTCCGAGAGATGATTTCACAGAACACGAATAAGTTTCTCAGAAAGCTTCTTTCTGTTTCTTATCGGAGGATATTTCCTTTGGCCCTATAGTCTTCAAAGGGATCTGAAATATCTGTTCTCAGATTCCACAGAAATAAGGCTAGCAAAGAGATCCACGAAATACAGATGTATCTCTGTGAGATGAATTAACAGAACACTAGGCCGTTTCACAGAAAGCTTCTTTCCAGATTTCATCAGAGGATATTTCCCTTTCACCATAGCCCTCTATGGGCTTCCAAATATCACTTTGCCAATTCCAAAAGAACTGTCTTTCGAAAGGCTTCTTGAGGGGAGAGCTGTAACTCTGTGAGATGATTTCACAGAACACAAAGAAGTTTCTCAGAAAGCTTCTTTCTCTTTGTTATCGGAGGATATTTCCTTTGGCCCTATAGTCTTCAAAGGGATCCGAAATATCTATTCTCAGATTGCACAGAAATAAGACTAGCAAAGAGATCCACGAAATACAGATGTAACTCTGTGAGATGAATTAACAGAACACTAAGCCGATTCTCAGGAAGCTTCTTTCCAGATTTCATCTGAGGATATTTCCTTTTTCACCATAACCCTCTATGGCTTCCAAATATTACTTTGATAATTCTACAAGAACTGTCTTAGCGAAAGTCTTCTTGAGGGGAAAGCTGTAACTCTGTGAGATGATTTCACAGAACACAAAGAAGTTTCTGAGAAAGCTTCTTTCTCTTTGTTATCGGAGGATATTTTCTTTGGCCTTATAGTCTTCAAAGGGATCCAAAATATCTATTCTCAGATTCCACAGAAATAAGGCTAGCAAGGAGATGCACGAAATACAGATGTAACTCTGTGAGTGGAAGTCACACATCACAGAGCAGTTTGTCAGAAAGCTTCTTTCCAGATTTCATCTGAGGATATTTCCTTTTTCACCATAGCCCTCTATGGGCTTCCAAATATCACTTTGCCAATTAAACAAGAACTGTTCTAGCGAAAGGCTTCTTGAGGGGAAAGCTGTAACTCTGTGAGATGATTTCACAGAACACAATGAAGTTTCTCAGAAAGCTTCTTTCTCTTTGTTATCGGAGGATATTTCCTGTGGCCCTATAGTCTTCAAAGGGATCCGAAATATCTGTTCTCAGTTCCACAGATATAAGGCTATCAAAGAGACCCACGAAATACAGATGTAACTCTGTGAGATGAATTAACAGAACACTAAGCAGTTTCTCAATAAGCTTCTTTCCACATTTCATCTGAGGATATTTCCCTTTCACCATAGCCCTCTATGGGCTTCCAAATATCACTTTGCCAATTCCACAAGAACTGTCTTAGCGAAAGGCTTCCTGAGGGGAAAGCTGTAACTCTCTGAGATGATTTCACAGAACACGATGAAGTTTCTCAGAAAGCTTCTTTCTCTTTGTTATCGGAGGATATTTCCTTTGGCCCTTTAGTCTTCAAAGGGATCCGAAATATCTGTTCTCAGATTCCACAGAAATAAGGCTAGCAAAGAGATCCAAGAAATACAGATGTAACTCTGTGAGTGGAAGTCACACATCACAGAGCAGTTTCTAAGAAAGCTTCTTTCCAGATTTCATGTGAGGATATTTCCTTTTTCACCTTAGCCCTCTATGGGCTTCCAAATATCACTTTGCCAATTCCACAAGAACTGTTTTAGCGAAAGGCTTCTTGAGGGGAAAGCTGTAACTCTGTGAGATGATTTCACAGAACACAAAGAAGTTTGTCAGAAAGCTTCTTTCTCTTTGTTATCGGAGGATATTTCCTTTGGCCCTGTAGTCTTCAAAGGGATCCGAAATATCTGTTCTCAGATTCCACAGAAATAAGGCTAGCAAAGAGATCCACGAAATACAGATGTAACTCTGTGAGATGAATTAACAGAACACTAAGCAGTTTCTCAGAATGCTTCCTTCCAGATTTCATCTGAGGATGTTTCCTTTTTCACCATAGCTCTCTACGGGCTTCCAAATATCACTTTGCCAATTCCACAAGAACTGTTCTAGCGAAAGGCTTCCTGAGGGGGAAGCTGTAACTCTGTGAGATGATTTCACAGAACACAAAGAAGTTTCTCAGAAAGCATTTTTCTCTTTGTTATCGGAGAATATTCCCTTTGGCCCTATAGTCTTCAAAGGGATCCGAAATATCTGTTCTCAGATTCCACAGAAATAAGGCGAGCAAAGAGATCCACGAAATACAGATGTATCTCTGTGAGATGAATTAACAGAACACTAAGCCGTTTCTCAGAAAGCTTCATTCCAGATTTCATCTGAGGATATTTCCCTTTCACCATAGCCCTCTATGGGCTTCCAAATATCACTTGGCCAATTCCACAAGAAATGTCTTTTCGAAAGGCTTCTTGAGGGGAAAGCTGCAATTCTGTTATATGATTTCACAGAACACAAAGTAGTTTCTCAGAAAGCTTCCTTCTCTTTGTTATCGGAGGATATTTCCTTTGGCCCTGTAGTCTTCAAAGGGATTCGAAATATCTGTTCTCAGATTCCACAGAAATAAGGCTAGCAAAGAGATCCACGAAATACAGATGTAACTCTGTGAGAAGAATTAACACACACTAAGCAGTTTCTCAGAAAGCTTCTTTCCAGGTTTCATCTGAGGATATTTCCTTTTTCACCATAGCCCTCTAAGGGCTTCCTAATATCACTTTGCCAATTCCACAAGAACTGTCTTAGCGAAAGGCTTATTGAGGGGAAAGTTGTAACTCTGTAAGGTGATTTCAAAGAACTCAAGGAAGTTTCTCAGAAAGCTTCTTTCTCTTTGTTGTCGGAGGATATTTCCTTTGGCCCTATAGTCTTCAAAGGGATCCGAAATATCGGTTCTCAGATTCCACAGAAATAAGGCTAGCAAAGAGATCCTAGAAATACAGATGTAACTCTGTGAGTGGAAGTCACACATCACGGAGCAGTTTCTCAGAAAGTTTCTTTCTAGATTTCATCTGAGGATATTTCCTTATTCACCATAGCCCTCTACGGGCTAACAAATATCACTTTGCCAATTCCACAAGAACAGTTCTAGTGAAAGGCTTCTTGAGGGGAAAGTTGTAACTCTGTGAGATGATTTCACAGAACACAACGAAGTTTCTCAGAAAGCTTCTTTCTCTTTGTTATCGGAGGATATTTCCTTTGGCCCTATAGTCTTCAAAGGGATCCGAAATATCTGTTCTCAGATTCCACAGAAATAAGGCTAGCAAAGATATCCACGAAATACAGATGTAACTCTGTGAGTGGAAGTCACACATCACAGAGCAGTTTCTCAGAAAGCTTCTTTCCAGATTTCATCTGAGGATATTTCCTTTTTCACCATAGCCCTCTATGGGCTTCCAAATATCACTTTTCCAATTCCAGAATTGGTGTCTTAGCCAAAGGCTTCTTGAGGGGAGAGCTGTAACTCTGTGAGATGATTTCACAGAACACAAAGAAGTTTCTCAGAAAGCTTCTTTCTCTTTTTTTTCGGAGGATATTTCCTTTGGCCCTATAGTCCTCAATGGGATCAGAAATATCTATTCTCTGATTCCACAGAAATAAGACTAGCAAAGAGATCCACGAAATACAGATGTAACTCTGTGAGATGAATTAACAGAACACTAAGCCGATTCTCAGAAATCTTCTTTCCAGATTTCATCTGAGGATATTTCCTTTTTCACCATAACCCTCTATGGGCTTCCAAATATTACTTTGATAATTCTACAAGAACTGTCTTAGCGAAAGGCTTCTTGAGGGGAAAGCTGTAACTCTGTGAGATGATTTCACAGAACACAAAGAAGTTTCTGAGAAAGATTCTTTCTCTTTGTTATCGGAGGATATTTTCTTTGGCCTTATAGTCTTCAAGGGATCCAAAATATCTGTTCTCAGATTCCACAGAAATAAGGCTAGCAAGGAGATCCACGAAATACAGATGTAACTCTGTGAGTGGAAGTCACACATCACAGAGCAGTTTGTCAGAAAGCTTCTTTCCAGATTTCATCTGAGGATATTTCCTTTTTCACCATAGCCCTCTATGGGCTTCCAAATATCACTTTGCCAATTAAACAAGAACTGTTCTAGCGAAAGGCTTCTTGAGGGGAAAGCTGTAACTCTGTGAGATGATTTCACAGAACACAATGAAGTTTCTCAGAAAGCTTCTTTCTCTTTGTTATCGGAGGATATTTACTTTGGCCCTATAGTCTTCAAAGGGATCCGAAATATCTGTTCTCAGTTTCCACAGATATAAGGCTATCAAAGAGACCCACGAAATACAGATGTAACTCTGTGAGATGAATTAACAGAACACTAAGTGTTTCTCAGAAAGCTTCTTTCCAGATTTTATCTGAGGATATTTCCTTTTTCACCGTACCCTCCACGGGCTTAAAAATATCACTTTGCGAATTCCACAAGAACTGTTCTAGTGAAAGGCTTCTTGAGGGGAAAGCTGTAACTCTGTGAGATGATTTCACAGAACACAAAGAAGTTCCTCAGAAAGCTTCTTTCTCTTTGTTATCGGGGGATATTTCCTTTGGCCCTGTAGTCTTCAAAGGGATCCGAAATATCTGTTCTCAGATTCCACAGAAATAAGGCTAGCAAAGAGATCCACGAAATACAGATGTATCTCTTTGAGATGAATTAACAGAACACTAAGCCGTTTCACAGAAAGCTTCTTTCCAGATTTCATCTGAGGATATTTCCCTTTCACAATAGCCCTCTATGGGCTTCCAAATATCACTTTGCCAATTCCACAAGAACTGTCTTTCGAAAGGCTTCTTGAGGGGAAAGCTGTAACTCTGTGAGATGATTTCACAGAACACAGAGAAGTTTCTCAGAAAGCTTCTTTCTCTTTGTTATCGGGGGATATTTCCTTTGGCCCTGTAGTCTTCAAAGGGATCCGAAATATCGCTTCTCAGATTCCACAGAAATAAGGCTAGCAAAGAGATCCACGAAATACAGATGTAACTCTGTGAATGGAAGTCACACATCACAGAGCAGTTTCTCAGAAAGCTTCTTTCCAGATTTCATCTGAGGATATTTCCTTTTTCACCATACCCCTCTATGGGCTTCCAAATATCACTTTGCCAATTCCACAATTACAGTCTTAGAGAAAGGCTTCTTTAGGGGAAAGCTGTAACTCAGTGAGATTATTTCACAGAACACAAAAAAGTTTTTCAGAAACCTTCTTTCTCTTTTTTATCGGAGGATATTTCCTTTGGCCCTATAGTCTTCAAAGGGATCCGAAATATCTATTCTCACATTCCACAGAAATAAGACTAGCAAAGAGATCCACGAAATACAGATGTATCTCTGTGAGATGAATTAACAGAACACTAAGCAGATTCTCAGAAAGCTTCTTTCCAGATTTCATCTGAGGATATTTCCCTTTCACCATAGCCCTCTATGGGCTTACAAATATCACTTTGCCAATTCCACAAGAACTGTCTTAAGAATGGCTTCTTGAGGGGAAAGCTGTAACTCTGTGAGATGATTTCACAGAACACAAAGAAGTTTCTCAGAAAGCTTCTTTCTCTTTGTTATCGGAGGATATTTCCTTTGGCCCTGTAGTCTTCAGAGGGATCCGTAATATCTGTTCTCAGATTCCACAGAAATAAGGCTAGCAAAGAGATCCACGAAATACAGATGTAACTCTGTGAGATGAATTAACAGAACACTAAGCCGTTTCTCAGAAGGCTTCTTTCCAGATTTCATCTGAGGATATTTCCTTTTTCACCATAGCCCTTTAAGGGCTTCCAAATATCACTTTTCCAATTCCTCAAGAACTGTCTTAGCGAAAGGCTTCTTGAGGGGAAAGCTGTAACTCTGTGAGATGATTTCACAGAACTCAAAGAAGTTTCTCAGAAAGCTTCTTTCTCTTTGTTATCGGAGGATATTTCCTTTGGCCCTATAGTCTTCAAAGGGATCCGAAATATCTGCTCTCAGATTCCACAGAAATAAGGCTAGCAAAGAGATCCACGAAATACAGATGTAACTCTGTGAGTGGAAGTCACACATCACAGAGCAGTTTCTCAGAAAACTTCTTTCCAGATTTCATCTGAGGATATTTCCTTTTTCACCAGAGCCCTCTATGGGCTTCCAAATATCACTTTGCCAATTCCACAAGAACTGTTCTAGCGAAAGGCTTCTTGAGGGGAAAGCTGTAACTCTGTGAGATGATTTCACAGAACACAATGAAGTTTCTCAAAAAGCTTCTTTCTCTTTGTTATGGGAGGATATTTCCTTTGGCCCTATAGTCTTCAAAGGGATCCGAAATATCTGTTCTCAGATTCCACAGAAATAAGGCTAGCAAAGAGATCCACGAAATACAGATGTAACTCTGTGATATGAATTAACAGAAAACTAAGCAGTTTCTCAGAAAGCTTCTTTCCAGATTTCATCTGAGGATATTTCCCTTTCACCAGAGCCCTCTATGGGCTTCCAAATAACACTTTGCCAATTCCACAAGAACTGTCTTAGCGAAAGGCTTCTTGAGGGGAAAGCTGTAACTTTGTGAGATGATTTCACAGAACACAAAGAAGTTTCTCAGACGGCATCTTTCTCTTTGTTATCGGAGGATATTTCCCTTGGCCCTATAGTCTTCAAAGGGATCCGAAATATCTGTTCTGAGATTCCACAGATATAAGGCTATCAAAGAGATCCACGACATACAGATGTAACTCTGTGAGATGAATTAACAGAACACTAAGCACTTTCTCAGAACGATTCTTTCCAGATTTCATGTGAGGATATTTCCCTTTCACCATAGCCCTCTATGGGCTTCCAAATATCACTTTTCCAATTCCACAATTGGTGTCTTAGCGAAAGGCTTCTTGAGGGGAGAGCTGTAACTCTGTGAGATGATTTCACAGAACACAAAGAAGTTTCTCAGAAAGCTTCTTTCTCTTTTTTTTCGGAGGATATTTCCTTTGGCCCTATAGTCCTCAATGGGATCAGAAATATCTATTCTCTGATTCCACAGAAATAAGACTAGCAAAGAGATCCACGAAATACAGATGTAACTCTGTGAGATGAATTAACAGAATACTAAGCCGATTCTCAGAAATCTTCTTTCCAGATTTCATCTGAGGATATTTCCTTTTTCACCATAAACCTCTATGGGCTTCCAAATATTACTTTGATAATTCTACAAGAACTGTCTAAGCGAAAGTCTTCTTGAGGGGAAAGCTGTAACTCTGTGAGATGATTTCACAGAACACAAAGAAGTTTCTGAGAAAGCTTCTTTCTCTTTGTTATCGGATGATATTTTCTTTGTCCTTATAGTCTTCAAAGGGATCCAAAATATCTGTTTTCAGATTCCACAGAAAAAGGCTAGCAAAGAGATCCACGAAATACAGATGTAACTCTGTGAGTGGAAGTCACACATCACAGACCAGTTTGTCAGAAAGCTTCTTTCCAGATTTCATCTGAGGATATTTCCTTTTTCACCATAGCCCTCTATGGGATTCCAAATATCACTTTGCCAATTAAACAAGAACTGTTCTAGAGAAAGGCTTCTTGAGGGGAAAGCTGTAACTCTGTGAGATGATTTCACAGAACACAATGAAGTTTCTCAGAAAGCTTCTTTCTCTTTGTTATCGGAGGATATTTCCTTTGGCCCTATAGTCTTCAAAGGGATCCGAAATATCTGTTCTCAGATTCCACAGAAATAAGGCTAGCAAAGATATCCACGAAATACAGATGTAACTCTGTGAGTGGAAGTCACACATCACAGAGCAGTTTCTCAGAAAGCTTCTTTCCAGATTTCATCTGAGGATATTTCCTTTTTCACCATAGCCCTCTATGGGCTTCCAAATATCACTTTTCCAATTCCACAATTGGTGTCTTAGCCAAAGGCTTCTTGAGGGGAGAGCTGTAACTCTGTGAGATGATTTCACAGAACACAAAGAAGTTTCTCAGAAAGCTTCTTTCTCTTTTTTTTCGGAGGATATTTCCTTTGGCCCTATAGTCCTCAATGGGATCAGAAATATCTATTCTCTGATTCCACAGAAATAAGACTAGCAAAGAGATCCACGAAATACAGATGTAACTCTGTGAGATGAATTAACAGAACACTAAGCCGATTCTCAGAAATCTTCTTTCCAGATTTCATCTGAGGATATTTCCTTTTTCACCATAACCCTCTATGGGCTTCCAAATATTACTTTGATAATTCTACAAGAACTGTCTTAGCGAAAGGCTTCTTGAGGGGAAAGCTGTAACTCTGTGAGATGATTTCACAGAACACAAAGAAGTTTCTGAGAAAGATTCTTTCTCTTTGTTATCGGAGGATATTTTCTTTGGCCTTATAGTCTTCAAGGGATCCAAAATATCTGTTCTCAGATTCCACAGAAATAAGGCTAGCAAGGAGATCCACGAAATACAGATGTAACTCTGTGAGTGGAAGTCACACATCACAGAGCAGTTTGTCAGAAAGCTTCTTTCCAGATTTCATCTGAGGATATTTCCTTTTTCACCATAGCCCTCTATGGGCTTCCAAATATCACTTTGCCAATTAAACAAGAACTGTTCTAGCGAAAGGCTTCTTGAGGGGAAAGCTGTAACTCTGTGAGATGATTTCACAGAACACAATGAAGTTTCTCAGAAAGCTTCTTTCTCTTTGTTATCGGAGGATATTTACTTTGGCCCTATAGTCTTCAAAGGGATCCGAAATATCTGTTCTCAGTTTCCACAGATATAAGGTTATCAAAGAGACCCACGAAATACAGATGTAACTCTGTGAGATGAATTAACAGAACACTAAGTGTTTCTCAGAAAGCTTCTTTCCAGATTTTATCTGAGGATATTTCCTTTTTCACCGTACCCTCCACGGGCTTAAAAATATCACTTTGCCAATTCCACAAGAACTGTTCTAGTGAAAGGCTTCTTGAGGGGAAAGCTGTAACTCTGTGAGATGATTTCACAGAACACAAAGAAGTTCCTCAGAAAGCTTCTTTCTCTTTGTTATCGGGGGATATTTCCTTTGGCCCTGTAGTCTTCAAAGGGATCCGAAATATCTGTTCTCAGATTCCACAGAAATAAGGCTAGCAAAGAGATCCACGAAATACAGATGTATCTCTTTGAGATGAATTAACAGAACACTAAGCCGTTTCACAGAAAGCTTCTTTCCAGATTTCATCTGAGGATATTTCCCTTTCACAATAGCCCTCTATGGGCTTCCAAATATCACTTTGCCAATTCCACAAGAACTGTCTTTCGAAAGGCTTCTTGAGGGGAAAGCTGTAACTCTGTGAGATGATTTCACAGAACACAGAGAAGTTTCTCAGAAAGCTTCTTTCTCTTTGTTATCGGGGGATATTTCCTTTGGCCCTGTAGTCTTCAAAGGGATCCGAAATATCGCTTCTCAGATTCCACAGAAATAAGGCTAGCAAAGAGATCCACGAAATACAGATGTAACTCTGTGAATGGAAGTCACACATCACAGAGCAGTTTCTCAGAAAGCTTCTTTCCAGATTTCATCTGAGGATATTTCCTTTTTCACCATACCCCTCTATGGGCTTCCAAATATCACTTTGCCAATTCCACAATTACAGTCTTAGAGAAAGGCTTCTTTAGGGGAAAGCTGTAACTCAGTGAGATTATTTCACAGAACACAAAAAAGTTTTTCAGAAACCTTCTTTCTCTTTTTTATCGGAGGATATTTCCTTTGGCCCTATAGTCTTCAAAGGGATCCGAAATATCTATTCTCACATTCCACAGAAATAAGACTAGCAAAGAGATCCACGAAATACAGATGTATCTCTGTGAGATGAATTAACAGAACACTAAGCAGATTCTCAGAAAGCTTCTTTCCAGATTTCATCTGAGGATATTTCCCTTTCACCATAGCCCTCTATGGGCTTACAAATATCACTTTGCCAATTCCACAAGAACTGTCTTAAGAATGGCTTCTTGAGGGGAAAGCTGTAACTCTGTGAGATGATTTCACAGAACACAAAGAAGTTTCTCAGAAAGCTTCTTTCTCTTTGTTATCGGAGGATATTTCCTTTGGCCCTGTAGTCTTCAGAGGGATCCGTAATATCTGTTCTCAGATTCCACAGAAATAAGGCTAGCAAAGAGATCCACGAAATACAGATGTAACTCTGTGAGATGAATTAACAGAACACTAAGCCGTTTCTCAGAAGGCTTCTTTCCAGATTTCATCTGAGGATATTTCCTTTTTCACCATAGCCCTTTAAGGGCTTCCAAATATCACTTTGCCAATTCCACAAGAACTGTCTTTCGAAAGGCTTCTTGAGGGGAAAGCTGTAACTCTGTGAGATGATTTCACAGAACACAGAGAAGTTTCTCAGAAAGCTTCTTTCTCTTTGTTATCGGGGGATATTTCCTTTGGCCCTGTAGTCTTCAAAGGGATCCGAAATATCGCTTCTCAGATTCCACAGAAATAAGGCTAGCAAAGAGATCCACGAAATACAGATGTAACTCTGTGAATGGAAGTCACACATCACAGAGCAGTTTCTCAGAAAGCTTCTTTCCAGATTTCATCTGAGGATATTTCCTTTTTCACCATACCCCTCTATGGGCTTCCAAATATCACTTTGCCAATTCCACAATTACAGTCTTAGAGAAAGGCTTCTTTAGGGGAAAGCTGTAACTCAGTGAGATTATTTCACAGAACACAAAAAAGTTTTTCAGAAACCTTCTTTCTCTTTTTTATCGGAGGATATTTCCTTTGGCCCTATAGTCTTCAAAGGGATCCGAAATATCTATTCTCACATTCCACAGAAATAAGACTAGCAAAGAGATCCACGAAATACAGATGTATCTCTGTGAGATGAATTAACAGAACACTAAGCAGATTCTCAGAAAGCTTCTTTCCAGATTTCATCTGAGGATATTTCCCTTTCACCATAGCCCTCTATGGGCTTACAAATATCACTTTGCCAATTCCACAAGAACTGTCTTAAGAATGGCTTCTTGAGGGGAAAGCTGTAACTCTGTGAGATGATTTCACAGAACACAAAGAAGTTTCTCAGAAAGCTTCTTTCTCTTTGTTATCGGAGGATATTTCCTTTGGCCCTGTAGTCTTCAGAGGGATCCGTAATATCTGTTCTCAGATTCCACAGAAATAAGGCTAGCAAAGAGATCCACGAAATACAGATGTAACTCTGTGAGATGAATTAACAGAACACTAAGCCGTTTCTCAGAAGGCTTCTTTCCAGATTTCATCTGAGGATATTTCCTTTTTCACCATAGCCCTTTAAGGGCTTCCAAATATCACTTTTCCAATTCCTCAAGAACTGTCTTAGCGAAAGGCTTCTTGAGGGGAAAGCTGTAACTCTGTGAGATGATTTCACAGAACTCAAAGAAGTTTCTCAGAAAGCTTCTTTCTCTTTGTTATCGGAGGATATTTCCTTTGGCCCTATAGTCTTCAAAGGGATCCGAAATATCTGCTCTCAGATTCCACAGAAATAAGGCTAGCAAAGAGATCCACGAAATACAGATGTAACTCTGTGAGTGGAAGTCACACATCACAGAGCAGTTTCTCAGAAAACTTCTTTCCAGATTTCATCTGAGGATATTTCCTTTTTCACCAGAGCCCTCTATGGGCTTCCAAATATCACTTTGCCAATTCCACAAGAACTGTTCTAGCGAAAGGCTTCTTGAGGGGAAAGCTGTAACTCTGTGAGATGATTTCACAGAACACAATGAAGTTTCTCAAAAAGCTTCTTTCTCTTTGTTATGGGAGGATATTTCCTTTGGCCCTATAGTCTTCAAAGGGATCCGAAATATCTGTTCTCAGATTCCACAGAAATAAGGCTAGCAAAGAGATCCACGAAATACAGATGTAACTCTGTGATATGAATTAACAGAAAACTAAGCAGTTTCTCAGAAAGCTTCTTTCCAGATTTCATCTGAGGATATTTCCCTTTCACCAGAGCCCTCTATGGGCTTCCAAATAACACTTTGCCAATTCCACAAGAACTGTCTTAGCGAAAGGCTTCTTGAGGGGAAAGCTGTAACTTTGTGAGATGATTTCACAGAACACAAAGAAGTTTCTCAGACGGCATCTTTCTCTTTGTTATCGGAGGATATTTCCCTTGGCCCTATAGTCTTCAAAGGGATCCGAAATATCTGTTCTGAGATTCCACAGATATAAGGCTATCAAAGAGATCCACGACATACAGATGTAACTCTGTGAGATGAATTAACAGAACACTAAGCACTTTCTCAGAACGATTCTTTCCAGATTTCATGTGAGGATATTTCCCTTTCACCATAGCCCTCTATGGGCTTCCAAATATCACTTTTCCAATTCCACAATTGGTGTCTTAGCGAAAGGCTTCTTGAGGGGAGAGCTGTAACTCTGTGAGATGATTTCACAGAACACAAAGAAGTTTCTCAGAAAGCTTCTTTCTCTTTTTTTTCGGAGGATATTTCCTTTGGCCCTATAGTCCTCAATGGGATCAGAAATATCTATTCTCTGATTCCACAGAAATAAGACTAGCAAAGAGATCCACGAAATACAGATGTAACTCTGTGAGATGAATTAACAGAATACTAAGCCGATTCTCAGAAATCTTCTTTCCAGATTTCATCTGAGGATATTTCCTTTTTCACCATAAACCTCTATGGGCTTCCAAATATTACTTTGATAATTCTACAAGAACTGTCTAAGCGAAAGTCTTCTTGAGGGGAAAGCTGTAACTCTGTGAGATGATTTCACAGAACACAAAGAAGTTTCTGAGAAAGCTTCTTTCTCTTTGTTATCGGATGATATTTTCTTTGTCCTTATAGTCTTCAAAGGGATCCAAAATATCTGTTTTCAGATTCCACAGAAAAAGGCTAGCAAAGAGATCCACGAAATACAGATGTAACTCTGTGAGTGGAAGTCACACATCACAGACCAGTTTGTCAGAAAGCTTCTTTCCAGATTTCATCTGAGGATATTTCCTTTTTCACCATAGCCCTCTATGGGATTCCAAATATCACTTTGCCAATTAAACAAGAACTGTTCTAGAGAAAGGCTTCTTGAGGGGAAAGCTGTAACTCTGTGAGATGATTTCACAGAACACAATGAAGTTTCTCAGAAAGCTTCTTTCTCTTTGTTATCGGAGGATATTTCCTTTGGCCCTATAGTCTTCAAAGGGATCCGAAATATCTGTTCTCAGATTCCACAGAAATAAGGCTAGCAAAGATATCCACGAAATACAGATGTAACTCTGTGAGTGGAAGTCACACATCACAGAGCAGTTTCTCAGAAAGCTTCTTTCCAGATTTCATCTGAGGATATTTCCTTTTTCACCATAGCCCTCTATGGGCTTCCAAATATCACTTTTCCAATTCCACAATTGGTGTCTTAGCCAAAGGCTTCTTGAGGGGAGAGCTGTAACTCTGTGAGATGATTTCACAGAACACAAAGAAGTTTCTCAGAAAGCTTCTTTCTCTTTTTTTTCGGAGGATATTTCCTTTGGCCCTATAGTCCTCAATGGGATCAGAAATATCTATTCTCTGATTCCACAGAAATAAGACTAGCAAAGAGATCCACGAAATACAGATGTAACTCTGTGAGATGAATTAACAGAACACTAAGCCGATTCTCAGAAATCTTCTTTCCAGATTTCATCTGAGGATATTTCCTTTTTCACCATAACCCTCTATGGGCTTCCAAATATTACTTTGATAATTCTACAAGAACTGTCTTAGCGAAAGGCTTCTTGAGGGGAAAGCTGTAACTCTGTGAGATGATTTCACAGAACACAAAGAAGTTTCTGAGAAAGATTCTTTCTCTTTGTTATCGGAGGATATTTTCTTTGGCCTTATAGTCTTCAAGGGATCCAAAATATCTGTTCTCAGATTCCACAGAAATAAGGCTAGCAAGGAGATCCACGAAATACAGATGTAACTCTGTGAGTGGAAGTCACACATCACAGAGCAGTTTGTCAGAAAGCTTCTTTCCAGATTTCATCTGAGGATATTTCCTTTTTCACCATAGCCCTCTATGGGCTTCCAAATATCACTTTGCCAATTAAACAAGAACTGTTCTAGCGAAAGGCTTCTTGAGGGGAAAGCTGTAACTCTGTGAGATGATTTCACAGAACACAATGAAGTTTCTCAGAAAGCTTCTTTCTCTTTGTTATCGGAGGATATTTACTTTGGCCCTATAGTCTTCAAAGGGATCCGAAATATCTGTTCTCAGTTTCCACAGATATAAGGTTATCAAAGAGACCCACGAAATACAGATGTAACTCTGTGAGATGAATTAACAGAACACTAAGTGTTTCTCAGAAAGCTTCTTTCCAGATTTTATCTGAGGATATTTCCTTTTTCACCGTACCCTCCACGGGCTTAAAAATATCACTTTGCCAATTCCACAAGAACTGTTCTAGTGAAAGGCTTCTTGAGGGGAAAGCTGTAACTCTGTGAGATGATTTCACAGAACACAAAGAAGTTCCTCAGAAAGCTTCTTTCTCTTTGTTATCGGGGGATATTTCCTTTGGCCCTGTAGTCTTCAAAGGGATCCGAAATATCTGTTCTCAGATTCCACAGAAATAAGGCTAGCAAAGAGATCCACGAAATACAGATGTATCTCTTTGAGATGAATTAACAGAACACTAAGCCGTTTCACAGAAAGCTTCTTTCCAGATTTCATCTGAGGATATTTCCCTTTCACAATAGCCCTCTATGGGCTTCCAAATATCACTTTGCCAATTCCACAAGAACTGTCTTTCGAAAGGCTTCTTGAGGGGAAAGCTGTAACTCTGTGAGATGATTTCACAGAACACAGAGAAGTTTCTCAGAAAGCTTCTTTCTCTTTGTTATCGGGGGATATTTCCTTTGGCCCTGTAGTCTTCAAAGGGATCCGAAATATCGCTTCTCAGATTCCACAGAAATAAGGCTAGCAAAGAGATCCACGAAATACAGATGTAACTCTGTGAATGGAAGTCACACATCACAGAGCAGTTTCTCAGAAAGCTTCTTTCCAGATTTCATCTGAGGATATTTCCTTTTTCACCATACCCCTCTATGGGCTTCCAAATATCACTTTGCCAATTCCACAATTACAGTCTTAGAGAAAGGCTTCTTTAGGGGAAAGCTGTAACTCAGTGAGATTATTTCACAGAACACAAAAAAGTTTTTCAGAAACCTTCTTTCTCTTTTTTATCGGAGGATATTTCCTTTGGCCCTATAGTCTTCAAAGGGATCCGAAATATCTATTCTCACATTCCACAGAAATAAGACTAGCAAAGAGATCCACGAAATACAGATGTATCTCTGTGAGATGAATTAACAGAACACTAAGCAGATTCTCAGAAAGCTTCTTTCCAGATTTCATCTGAGGATATTTCCCTTTCACCATAGCCCTCTATGGGCTTACAAATATCACTTTGCCAATTCCACAAGAACTGTCTTAAGAATGGCTTCTTGAGGGGAAAGCTGTAACTCTGTGAGATGATTTCACAGAACACAAAGAAGTTTCTCAGAAAGCTTCTTTCTCTTTGTTATCGGAGGATATTTCCTTTGGCCCTGTAGTCTTCAGAGGGATCCGTAATATCTGTTCTCAGATTCCACAGAAATAAGGCTAGCAAAGAGATCCACGAAATACAGATGTAACTCTGTGAGATGAATTAACAGAACACTAAGCCGTTTCTCAGAAGGCTTCTTTCCAGATTTCATCTGAGGATATTTCCTTTTTCACCATAGCCCTTTAAGGGCTTCCAAATATCACTTTTCCAATTCCTCAAGAACTGTCTTAGCGAAAGGCTTCTTGAGGGGAAAGCTGTAACTCTGTGAGATGATTTCACAGAACTCAAAGAAGTTTCTCAGAAAGCTTCTTTCTCTTTGTTATCGGAGGATATTTCCTTTGGCCCTATAGTCTTCAAAGGGATCCGAAATATCTGCTCTCAGATTCCACAGAAATAAGGCTAGCAAAGAGATCCACGAAATACAGATGTAACTCTGTGAGTGGAAGTCACACATCACAGAGCAGTTTCTCAGAAAACTTCTTTCCAGATTTCATCTGAGGATATTTCCTTTTTCACCAGAGCCCTCTATGGGCTTCCAAATATCACTTTGCCAATTCCACAAGAACTGTTCTAGCGAAAGGCTTCTTGAGGGGAAAGCTGTAACTCTGTGAGATGATTTCACAGAACACAATGAAGTTTCTCAAAAAGCTTCTTTCTCTTTGTTATGGGAGGATATTTCCTTTGGCCCTATAGTCTTCAAAGGGATCCGAAATATCTGTTCTCAGATTCCACAGAAATAAGGCTAGCAAAGAGATCCACGAAATACAGATGTAACTCTGTGATATGAATTAACAGAAAACTAAGCAGTTTCTCAGAAAGCTTCTTTCCAGATTTCATCTGAGGATATTTCCCTTTCACCAGAGCCCTCTATGGGCTTCCAAATATCACTTTGCCAATTCCACAAGAACTGTCTTAGCGAAAGGCTTCTTGAGGGGAAAGCTGTAACTTTGTGAGATGATTTCACAGAACACAAAGAAGTTTCTCAGAAGGCATCTTTCTCTTTGTTATCGGAGGATATTTCCCTTGGCCCTATAGTCTTCAAAGGGATCCGAAATATCTGTTCTGAGATTCCACAGATATAAGGCTATCAAAGAGATCCACGACATACAGATGTAACTCTGTGAGATGAATTAACAGAACACTAAGCACTTTCTCAGAACGATTCTTTCCAGATTTCATGTGAGGATATTTCCCTTTCACCATAGCCCTCTATGGGCTTCCAAATATCACTTTTCCAATTCCACAATTGGTGTCTTAGCGAAAGGCTTCTTGAGGGGAGAGCTGTAACTCTGTGAGATGATTTCACAGAACACAAAGAAGTTTCTCAGAAAGCTTCTTTCTCTTTTTTTTCGGAGGATATTTCCTTTGGCCCTATAGTCCTCAATGGGATCAGAAATATCTATTCTCTGATTCCACAGAAATAAGACTAGCAAAGAGATCCACGAAATACAGATGTAACTCTGTGAGATGAATTAACAGAATACTAAGCCGATTCTCAGAAATCTTCTTTCCAGATTTCATCTGAGGATATTTCCTTTTTCACCATAACCCTCTATGGGCTTCCAAATATTACTTTGATAATTCTACAAGAACTGTCTAAGCGAAAGTCTTCTTGAGGGGAAAGCTGTAACTCTGTGAGATGATTTCACAGAACACAAAGAAGTTTCTGAGAAAGCTTCTTTCTCTTTGTTATCGGATGATATTTTCTTTGTCCTTATAGTCTTCAAAGGGATCCAAAATATCTGTTTTCAGATTCCACAGAAAAAGGCTAGCAAAGAGATCCACGAAATACAGATGTAACTCTGTGAGTGGAAGTCACACATCACAGACCAGTTTGTCAGAAAGCTTCTTTCCAGATTTCATCTGAGGATATTTCCTTTTTCACCATAGCCCTCTATGGGATTCCAAATATCACTTTGCCAATTAAACAAGAACTGTTCTAGAGAAAGGCTTCTTGAGGGGAAAGCTGTAACTCTGTGAGATGATTTCACAGAACACAATGAAGTTTCTCAGAAAGCTTCTTTCTCTTTGTTATCGGAGGATATTTCCTTTGGCCCTATAGTCTTCAAAGGGATCCGAAATATCTGTTCTCAGATTCCACAGATATAAGGCTATCAAAGAGACCCACGAAATACAGATGTAACTCTGTGAGATGAATTAACAGAACACTAAGCAGTTTCTCAATAAGCTTCTTTCCACATTTCATCTGAGGATATTTCCCTTTCACCATAGCCCTCTCTGGGCTTCCAAATATCACTTTGCCAATACCACAAGAACTGTCTTAGCGAAAGGCTTCCTGAGGGGAAAGCTGTAACTCTCTGAGATGATTTCACAGAACACGAAGAAGTTTCTCAGAAAGCTTCTTTCTCTTTGTTATCGGAGGATATTTCCTTTGGCCCTATAGTCTTCAAAGGGATCCGAACTATCTGTTCTCAGATTCCACAGAAATAAGGCTAGCATAGAGATCCACGAAATACAGATGTAACTCTGTTAGATGAATTAACAGAACACTAAGTGTTTCTCAGAAAGCTTCTTTCCAGATTTTATCTGAGGATATTTCCTTTTTCACCGTACCCTCCACCGGCTTAAAAATATCACTTTGCCAATTCCACAAGAACTGTTCTAGTGAAAGGCTTCTTGAGGGGAAAGCTGTAACTCTGTGAGATGATTTCACAGAACACAAAGAAGTTCCTCAGAAAGCTTCTTTCTCTTTGTTAACGGAGGATATTTCCTTTGGCCCTATAGTCTTCAAAGGGATCAGAAATATCTGTTCTCAGATTCCACAGAAATAAGGCTAGCAAAGAGATCCACGAAATACAGATGTATCTCTTTGAGATGAATTAACAGAACACTAAGCCGTTTCACAGAAAGCTTCTTTCCAGAATTCATCCGAGGATATTTCCTTTTTCACCATAACCCTCTATGGGATTCCAAATATTACTTTGATAATTCTACAAGAACTGTCTTAGCGAAAGTCTTCTTGAGGGGAAAGCTGTAACTCTGTGAGATGATTTCACAGAACACAAAGAAGTTTCTCAGAAAGCTTCTTTCTCTTTGTTATCGGAGGATATTTCCTTTGGCCCTATACTCTTCAAAGGGATCCGAAATATCAGTTCTCAGATTCCACAGAAATAAGGCTAGCAAAGAGATGCAAGAAATACAGATGTAACTCTGTGAGTGGAAGTCACACATCACGGAGCAGTTTCTCAGAAAGCTTCTTTCCAGATTTCATCTGAGGATATTTCCTTTTTCACCATACCCCTCTATGGGCTTCCAAATATCACTTTGCCAATTCCACAATTACAGTCTTAGAGAAAGGCTTCTTTAGGGGAAAGCTGTAACTCAGTGAGATGATTTCACAGAACACAAAAAAGTTTTTCAGAAAGCTTCTTTCTCTTTTTTATCGGAGGATATTTCCTTTGGCCCTATAGTCTTCAAAGGGATCCGAAATATCTATTCTCACATTCCACAGAAATAAGACTAGCAAAGAGATCCACGAAATACAGATGTATCTCTGTGAGATGAATTAATAGAACACTAAGCAGATTCTCAGAAAGCTTCTTTCCAGATTTCATCTAAGGATATTTCCCTTTCACCATAGCCCTCTATGGGCTTACAAATATCACTTTGCCAATTCCACAAGAACTGTCTTTCGAATGGCTTCTTGAGGGGAAAGCTGTAACTCTGTGAGATGATTTCACAGAACACAAAGAAGTTTCTCAGAAAGCTTCTTTCTCTTTGTTATCGGAGGATATTTCCTTTGGCCCTGTAGTCTTCAGAGGGATCCGTAATATCTGTTCTCAGATTCCACAGAAATAAGGCTAGCAAAGAGATCCACGAAATACAGATGTAACTCTGTGAGATGAATTAACAGAACACTAAGCCGTTTCTCAGAAGGCTTCTTTCCAGATTTCATCTGAGGATATTTCCTTTTTCACCATAGCCCTTTAAGGGCTTCCAAATATCACTTTTCCAATTCCACAAGAACTGTCTTAGCGAAAGGCTTCTTGAGGGGAAAGCTGTAACTCTGTGAGATGATTTCACAGAACTCAAAGAAGTTTCTCAGAAAGCTTCTTTCTCTTTGTTATCTGAGGATATTTCCTTTGGCCCTATAGTCTTCAAAGGGATCCGAAATATCTGTTCTCAGATTCCACAGAAATAAGGCTAGCAAAGAGATGCACGAAATACAGATGTAACTCTGTGATATGAATTAACAGAAAACTAAGCAGTTTCTCAGAAAGCTTCTTTCCAGATTTCATCTGAGGATATTTCCCTTTCACCATAGCCCTCTATGGGCTTCCAAATATCACTTTGCCAATTCCACAAGAACTGTCTTAGCAAAAGGCTTCTTGAGGGGAAAGCTGTAACTCCGTGATATGATTTCACAGAACACAAAGAAGTTTCTCAGAAAGCTTCTTTCTCTTTGTTATCGGAGGATATTTCCCTTGGCCCTATAGTCTTCAAAGGGATCCGAAATATCTGTTCTGAGATTCCACAGATATAAGGCTTTCAAAGAGATCCACGAAATACAGATGTAACTCTGTGAGATGAATTAACAGAACACTAAGTGTTTCTCAGAAAGCTTCTTTCCAGATTTTATCTGAGGATATTTCCTTTTTCACCGTAGCCCTCGACGGGCTTCCAAATATCACTTTGCCAATTCCACAAGAACTGTTCTAGTGAAAGGCTTCTTGAGCGGAAAGCTGTAATTCTGTGAGATGATTTCACAGAACACAAAGAAGTTTCTCAGAAAGCTTCTTTCTCTTTGTTATCGGAGGATATTTCCTTTGGCCCTATAGTCTTCAAAGGGATCCGAAATATCTATTCTCAGATTGCACAGAAATAAGACTAGCAAAGAGATCCACGAAATACAGATGTAAATCTGTGAGATGAATTAACAGAACACTAAGCCGATTCTCAGGAAGCTTCTTTCCAGATTTCATCCGAGGATATTTCCTTTTTCACCATAACCCTCTATGGGATTCCAAATATTACTTTGATAATTCTACAAGAACTGTGTTAGAGAAAGTCTTCTTGAGGGGAAAGCTGTAACTCTGTGACATGATTTCACAGAACACAAAGAAGTTTCTCAGAAAGCTTCTTTCTCTTTGTTATCGGAGGATATTTCCTTTGGCCCTATAGTCTTCAAAGGGATCCGAAATATCGGTTCTCAGATTCCACAGAAATGAGGCTAGCAAAGAGATCCAAGAAATACAGATGTAACTCTGTGAGTGGAAGTCACACATCACGGAGCAGTTTCTCGGAAAGCTTCTTTCCAGATTTCATCTGAGGATATTTCCTTTTTCACCATACCCCTCTATGGGCTTCCAAATATCACTTTGCCAATTCCACAATTACAGTCTTAGAGAAAGGCTTCTTTAGGGGAAAGCTGTAACTCAGTGAGATGATTTCACAGAAAACAAAAAAGTTTTTCAGAAAGCTTCTTTCTCTTTTTTATCGGAGGATATTTCCTTTGGCCCTATAGTCTTCAAAGGGATCCGAAATATCTATTCTCACATTCCACAGAAATAAGACTAGCAAAGAGATCCACGAAATACAGATGTATCTCTGTGAGATGAATTAACAGAACACTAAGCAGATTCTCAGAAAGCTTCTTTCCAGATTTCATCTGAGGATATTTCCCTTTCACCGTAGCCCTCTATGGGCTTACAAATATCACTTTGCCAATTCCACAAGAACTGTCTTTCGAATGGCTTCTTGAGGGGAAAGCTGTAACTCTGTGAGATGATTTCACAGAACTCAAAGAAGTTTCTCAGAAAGCTTCTTTCTCTTTGTTATCTGAGGATATTTCCTTTGGCCCTATAGTCTTCAAAGGGATCCGAAATATTTGTTCTCAGAATCCACAGAAATAAGGCTAGCAAAGAGATCCACGAAATACAGATGTAACTCTGTGAATGGAAGTCACACATCACAGAGCAGTTTCTCAGAAAGCTTCTTTCCAGATTTCATCTGAGGATATTTCCTTTTTCACCAGAGCCCTCTATGGGCTTCCAAATATCACTTTGCCAATTCCACAAGAACTGTTCTAGCGAAAGGCTTCTTGAGGGGAAAGCTGTAACTCTGTGAGATGATTTCACAGAACACAAAGAAGTTTCTCAGAAAGCTTCTTTCTCTTTGTTATGGGAGGATATTTCCTTTGGCCCTATAGTCTTCAAAGGGATCCGAAATATCTGTTCTCAGATTCCACAGAAATAAGGCTAGCAAAGAGATCCATGAAAAACAGATGTAACTCTGTGATATGAATTAACAGAAAACTAAGCAGTTTCTCAGAAAGCTTCTTTCCAGATTTCATCTGAGGATATTTCCCTTTCACCATACCCCTCTATGGGCTTCCAAATATCACTTTGCCAATTCCACAAGAACTGTCTTAGCGAAAGGCTTCTTGAGGGGAAATCTGTAACTCTGTGAGATGATTTCACAGAACACAAAGAAGTTTCTCAGAAAGCATCTTTCTCTTTGTTATCGGAGGATATTTCCCTTGGCCCTATAGTCTTCAAAGGGATCCGAAATATCTGTTCTGAGATTCCACAGATATAAGGCTATCAAAGAGATCCACGAAATACAGATGTAACTCTGTGAGATGAATTAACAGAACACTAAGCACTTTCTCAGAAAGATTCTTTCCAGATTTCATGTGAGGATATTTCCCTTTCACCATAGCCCTCTATGGGCTTCCAAATATCACTTTGCCAATTCCACAAGAACTGTCTTAGCGAAAGGCTTCTTGAGGGGAAAGCTGTAACTCCGTGAGATGATTTCACAGAACACGAAGAAGTTTCTCAGAAAGCTTCTTTCTCTTTCTTATCGGAGGATATTTCCTTTGGCCCTATAGTCTTCAAAGGGATCTGAAATATCTGTTCTCAGATTCCACAGAAATAAGGCTAGCAAAGAGATCCACGAAATACAGATGTAACTCTGTGAGATGAATTAACAGAACACTAAGTGTTTCTCAGAAAGCTTCTTTCCAGATTTTATCTGAGGATATTTCCTTTTTCACCGTAGCCCTCTACGGGCTTCCAAATTTCACTTTGCCAATTCCACAAGAACTGTTCTAGTGAAAGGCTTCTTGAGGGGAAAGCTGTAACTCTGTGAGATGATTTCACAGAACACAAAGAAGTTCCTCAGAAAGCTTCTTTCTCTTTGTTAACGGAGGATATTTCCTTTGGCCGTATAGTCTTCAAAGGGATCCGAAATATCTGTTCTCAGATTCCACAGAAATAAGGCTAGCACAGAGATCCACGAAATACAGATGTATCTCTGTGAGATGAATTAACAGAACACTAAGCCGTTTCACAGAAAGCTTCTTTCCAGATTTCATCTGAGGATATTTCCCTTTCACCATAGCCCTCTATGGGCTTCCAAATATCACTTTTCCAATTCCACAAGAACTGTCTTTCGAAAGGCTTCTTGAGGGGAAAGCTGTAACTCTGTGAGATGATTTCACAGAACACAAAGAAGTTTCTCAGAAAGCTTCTTTCTCTCTGTTATCGGAGGATATTTCCTTTGGCCCTATACTCTTCAAAGGGATCCGAAATATCTATTCTCAGATTGCACAGAAATAAGACTAGCAAAGAGATCCACGAAATACAGATGTAACTCTGTGAGATGAATTAACAGAACACTAAGCCGATTCTCAGAAAGCTTCTTTCCAGATTTCATCTGAGGATATTTCCTTTTTCACCATAACCCTCTATGGGCTTGCAAATATTACTTTGATAATTCTACAAGAACTGTCTTAGCGAAAGTCTTCTTGAGGGGAAAGCTGTAACTCTGTGAGATGATTTCACAGAACACAAAGAATTTTCTGAGAAAGCTTCTTTCTCTTTGTTATCAGAGGATATTTTCTTTGGCCTTATAATCTTCAAAGGGATCCAAAATATCTGTTCTCAGATTCCACAGAAAAAAGGCTAGCAAGGAGATCCACGAAATACAGATGTAACTCTGTGAGATGAATTAACAAAACACTAAGCAGTTTCTCAGAAAGCTTCTTTCGAGATTTCATCTGTGGATATTTCCTTTTTCACCAGAGCCCTCTATGGGCTTCCAAATATCAATTTGCCAATTCCACAAGAACTGTTCTAGCGAAAGGCTTCTTGAGGGGAAAGCTGTAACTCTGTGAGATGATTTCACAGAACACAATGAAGTTTCTCAGAAAGCTTCTTTCTCTTTGATATCGGAGGATATTTCCTTTGGCCCTATAGTCTTCCAAGGGATCCGAAATATCTGTTCTCAGATTCCACAGAAATAAGGCTAGCAAAGAGATCCACGAAATACAGATGTAACTCTGTGAGATGAATTAACAGAACACTAAGCACTTTCTCAATAAGCTTCTTTCCAGATTTCATCTGAGGATATTTCCCTTTCACCATAGCCCTCTTTGGGCTTCCAAATATCACTTTGCCAATTCCACAAGAACTGTCTTAGCGAAAGGCTTCTTGAGGGGAAAGCTGTAACTCTGTGAGATGATTTCACAGAACACGAAGAAGTTTCTCAGAAAGCTTCTTTCTCCTTCTTTTCGGAGGATATTTCCTTTGGCCCTATAGTCTTCAAAGGGATCCGAAATATCTGTTCTCAGATTCCACAGAAATAAGGCTAGCAAAAGATTCACGAAATACAGATGTAACTCTGTGAGATGAATTAACAGAACACTAAGTGTTTCTCAGAAAGCTTCTTTCCAGATTTTATCTGAGGATATTTCCTTTTTCACCGTAGCCTCCACGGGCTTCCAAATATCACTTTGCCAATTCCACAAGAACTGTTCCAGTGAAAGGCTTCTTGAGGGGAAATCTGTAACTCTGTGAGATGATTTCACAGAACACAAAGAAGTTTCTCAGAAAGCTTCTTTCTCTTTGTTAACGGAGGATATTTCCTTTGGCCCTGTAGTCTTCCACGGGATCCGAAATATCTGTTCTCAGATTCCACAGAAATAAGGCTAGCAAAGAGATCCACGAAATACAGGTGTAACTCTGTGAGATGAATTAACAGAACACTAAGCACTTTCTCAAAAAGCTTCTTTCCAGATTTCATCTGAGGATATTTCCCTTTCACCATAGCCCTCTATGGGCTTCCAAATATCACTTTGCCAATTCCACAAGAACTGTCTTAGCGAAAGGCTTCTTTAGGGGAAAGCTGTAACTCTGTGAGATGATTTCACAGAACACGAAGAAGTTTCTCAGAAAGCTTTTTTTCTCTTTCTTATCGGAGGATATTTCCTTTGGCCCTATAGTCTTCAAAGGGATCCGAATTATCTGTTCTCAGATTCCACAGAAATAAGGCTAGCAAAAGATCCACGAAATACAGATGTAACTCTGTGAGATGAATTAACAGAACACTAAGTGTTTCTCAGAAAGCTTCTTTCCAGATTTTATCTGAGGATATTTCCTTTTTCACAGTACCCTCCACGGGATTCCAAATATCACTTTGCCAATTCCACAAGAACTGTCTTTCGAAAGGCTTCTTGAGGGGAAAGCTGTAACTCTGTGAGATGATTTCACAGAACACAAAGAAGTTTCTCAGAAAGCTTCTTTCTCTTTGTTATCGGGGGATATTTCCTTTGGCCCTGTAGTCTTCAAAGGGATCCGAAATATCTGTTCTCAGATTCCACAGAAATAAGGCTAGCAAAGAGATCCACGGAATACAGATGTAACTCCGTGAGATGAATTAAGACAACACTAAGCAGTTTCTCAGAAAGCTTCTTTCCAGTTTACATCTGAGGATATTTTCTTTTTCACCATAGCCCTCTATGGGCTTCCAAATATCACTTTGCCAATTCCACAAGAACTGTCTTAGCGAAAGGCCTCTTGAGGACCAAGTTGTAACTCTGTGAGATGATTTCACAGAACACAACGAAGTTTCTAAGAAAGCTTCTTTCTCTTTGTTATCGGAGGATATTTCCTTTGGCCCTGTAGTCTTCAAAGAGATCCGAAATATCTGTTCTCAGATTCCACAGAAATAAGGCTAGCAAAGATATCCAAGAAATACAGATGTAACTCTGTGAGTGGAAGTCACACATCACAGAGCAGTTTCTCAGAAAGCTTCTTTCCAGATTTCATCTGAGGATATTTCCTTTTTCACCATAGCCCTCTATGCGCTTCCAAATATCACTTTGCCAATTCCACAATTACTGTCTTAGCGAAAGGATTCTTCAGTGGAAAGCTGAAACTCTGTGAGATGATTTCACAGAACACAAAGAAGTTTTTCAGAAAGCTTCTTTCTCTTTGTTATCGGAGGATATTTCCTTTGGCCCTATAGTCTTCAATGGGATCAGAAATATCTATTCTCTGATTCCACAGAAATAAGACTAGCAAAGAGATCCACGAAATACAGATGTAACTCTGTGAGATGAATTAACAGAACACTAAGCAGTTTCACAGAAAGCTTCTTTCCAGATTTCATCTGAGGATATTTCCTTTTTCACCATAGCCCTCTATGGGCTTCCAAATATCACTTTGCCAATTCCACAAGAACTGTCTTAGCGAAAGGCTTCTTCTGACGAAAGGTGTAACTCTGAGAGATGATTTCACAGAACACAAAGAAGTTTCTCAGTAAACTTCTTTCTATTTGTTATCGGACGATATTTCCTTTGGCCCTATAGTATTCAAAGGGATCCGAAATATCTGTTCTCAGATTCCACAGAAACAAGGCTAGCAAAGAGACCCACGAAATACAGATGTATCTCTGTGAGATGAATTAACGGAACACTAAGCCGTTTCTCAGAAAGCTTCTTTCCAGATTTCATCTGAGGATATTTCCCTTCCACCGTAGCCCTCTATGGGCTTCCAAATATCACTTTGACAATTCCACAAGAACTGTCTTTTTGAAAGGCTTCTTGAGGGGAAAGCTGTAACTCTGTCAGATGATTTCACAGAACACACAGAAGTTTCTCAGAAAGTTTCTTTCTCTTTGTTATCGGAGGATATTTCCTTTGGCCCTGAGGTCCTCAAAGGGAACCGAAATATCTGTTTTCAGATTCCACAGAAATAAGGCTAGCAAAGAGATCCATGAAATACAGATGTAACTCTGTGAGATGAATTAACAGAACACTAAGCCGTTTCTCAGAAAGCTTCTTTCCAGATTTCATCTGAGGTTATTTCCTTTTTCACCATAGCCCTCTATGGGCTTCCAAATATCACTTTGCCAATTCCACAAGAACTGTCTTAGCTAAAGGATTCTTGAGGGGAAAGCTGTAATTCTGTGAGATGATTTCACCCAAAACTAAGAAGTTTCTCATAAAGCTTCTTTCTCTTTGTTATCGGAGGATATTTCCTTTGGCCCTATAGTCTTAAAAGGGATCCAAAATATCTGTTCTCAGATTCCACAGAAATAAGGCTAGCAAAGAGATAAACGAAATACAGATGTGACTCTGTGAGTGGAAGTCACACATCACAGAGCAGTTTCTCAGAAAGCTTCTTTCCAGATTTCATCTGAGGATGTTTCCTTTTTCACCATAGCCCTCTATGGGCTTCCAAATATCACTTTGCCAATTCCACAAGAACTGTTCTAGCGAAAGGCTTCTTGAGGGGAAAGCAGTAACTCTATGAGATGATTTCACAGAACACTAAGAAGTTTCTCAGAAAGCTTCTTTCTCTTTGTTATCGGAGGATATTTCCTTTGGCCCTGTAGTCTTCAAAGGGATCCGAAATATCTGTTCTCAGATTCCACAGAAATAAGGCTAGCCAAGAGATCCACGAAATACAGATGTAACTCTGTGAGTGGAAGTCACACATCACAGAGCAGTTTCTCAGAAATCTTCTTTCCAGATTTCATCTGAGGATATTTCCTTTTTCACCATAGCCCTCTATGGGCTTCCAAATATCACTTTGCCAATTCCACAAGAACTGTCTTAGCGAAAGGCTTCTTGAGGGGAAAGCTGTAACTCTGTGAGATGATTTCACAGAACACAAAGAAGTTTGTCAGAAATCTTCTTTCTCTTTTTTATCGGAGGATATTTCCTTTGGCCCTATAGTCTTCAAAGGGATCAGAAATATCTATTCTCTGATAACACATAAATAAGACTAGCAAAGAGATCCACGAAATACAGATGTAGTTGTGTAAGATGAATTAACAGAACACTAAGCAGTTTCTCAGAAAGCTTCTTTCCAGATTTCATCTGAGGATATTTCCTCTTTCACCGTAGCCCTCTATGGGCTTCCAAATATCACTTTGCCAATTCCACAAGAACTGTCTTAGCGAAAGGCTTCTTGAGGGGAAAGCTGTAACTCTGTGAGATGATTTCACAGAACACAAAGAAGTTTCTCAGAAATCTTCTTTCTCTTTGTTATCGGAGGATATTTCCTTTGGCCCTATCCCCTTCAAAGAGATCCAAAATATCTGTTCTCAGATTAAACAGAAATAAGGCTAGCAAGGATATCCACGAAATACAGATGTAACTCTGTGAGTGGAAGTCACACATCGCAGAGCAGTTTCTCAGAAAGCTTCTTTCCAGATTTCATCTGAGGATATTTCCTTTTTCACCATAGCCCTCTATGGGCTTCCAAATATCACTTTGCCAATTCCACAAGAACTGTTCTAGCGAAAGGCTTCTTGAGTGGAAAGCTGTAACTCTGTGAGATGATTTCACAGAACACAAAGAAGTTTCTCAGAAAGCTTCTTACTCTTTGTTAACGGAGGATATTTCCTTTGGCCCTATAGTCTTCAAAGGGATCCGAAATATCTGTTCTCAGATTCCACAGAAATAAGGCTAGCAAAGAGATCCATGAAATACAGATGTAACTCTGTGAGATGAATTAACAGAACACTAAGCCGTTTCTCAGAAAGCTTCTTTCCAGATTTCATCTGAGGTTACTTCCTTTTTCACCATAGCCCTCTATGGGCTTCCAAATATCACTTTGCCAATTCCACAAGAACTGTCTTAGCTAAAGGATTCTTGAGGGGAAAGCTGTAATTCTGTGAGATGATTTCACAGAACACTAAGAAGTTTCTCATAAAGCTTCTTTCTCTTTGTTATCAGAGGATATTTCCTTTGGCCCAATAGTCTTCAAAGGGAATCGAAATATCTGTTCTCAGATTCCACAGAAATAAGGCTAGCAAAGAGATCAACGAAATACAGATGTGACTCTGTGAGTGGAAGTCACACATCACAGAGCAGTTTCTCAGAAAGCTTCTTTCCAGATTTCATCTGAGGATATTTCATTTTTCACCATAGCCCTCTATGGGCTTCCAAATATCACTTTTCCAATTCCACAATTACTGTGTTAGCGAAAGGCTTCTTGAGGGGAAAGCTGTAACTCTGTGAGATGATTTCACAGAACACAAAGAAGTTTCTCAGAAAGCCTCTTTCTCTTTGTTATCGGAGGATATTTCCTTTGGCCATATATTCTTCAATGGGATCAGAAATATCTATTCTCTGATTCCACAGAAATAAGACTAGCAAAGAGATCCATGAAATACAGATGTAACTCTCTGAGATGAATTAATAGAACACTAAGAAGTTTCTCAGAAAGCTTCTTTCCAGATTTCATCTGAGGATATTTCCTTTTTCAGCATAGCCCTCTATGGGCTCCCAAATATCACTTTGCCAATTCCACAAGGACTGTTCTAGCGAAAGGCTTCTTGAGGGGAAAGCTGTAACTCTGTGAGATGATTTCACAGAACACAAAGAAGTTTCTCAGAAAGCTTCTTTCTCTTTGTTATCGGAGAATATTTTCTTTGGCCCTATATTCTTCAACGGGATCCAAAATATCTGTTCTCAGATTCCACAGAAATAAGGCTAGCAAAGAGATCCACGAAATACAGATGTATCTCTGTGAGGTGAATTAACAGAACACTAAGCAGTTTCTCAGAAAGCTTCTTCCCAGATTTCATCTGAGGATATTTCCCTTTCACCATAGCCCTCTATGGGCTTCCAAATATCACTTTGCCAATTCCAAAAGAACTGTCTTAGAGAAAGGCTTCTTGAGGGGAAAGCTGTAACTCTGTGAGATGATTTCACAGAACACAAAGAAGTTTCTCAGAAAGCTTCTTTCTCTTTGTTATCGGAGGATATTTCCTTTGGCCCTATAGTCTTCAATGGGATCAGAAACATCTATTCTCTGATTCCACAGAAATAAGACTAGCAAAGAGATCCACGAAATACAGATGTAACTCTGTGAGATGAATTAACAGAACACTAAGCAGTTTCACAGAAAGCTTCTTTCCAGATTTCATCTGAGGATATTTCCTTTTTCACCATAGCCCTCTATGGGCTTCCAAATATCACTTTGCCAATTCCACAAGAACTGTCTTAGCGAAAGGCTTCTTCTGACGAAAGGTGTAACTCTGTGAGATGATTTCACAGAACTCAAAGAAGTTTCTCAGAAAGCTTCTTTGTCTTTGTTATCCGAGGATATTTCCTTTGGCCCTATAGTCTTAAAAGGGATCCAAAATATCTGTTCTCAGATTCCACAGAAATAAGGCTAGCAAAGAGATCCACGAAATACAGATGTAACTCTGAGAGTGGAAGTCACACATCACAGAGCAGTTTCTCAGAAACCTTCTTTCCAGATTTCATCTATGGATATTTCCTTTTTCACCATAACCCTCTATGGGCTTCCAAATATCACTTTGCCAATTCCACAAGAATTGTTTTAGCGAAAGGCTTCTTGAGGGGAAAGCTGTAACTCTGTGACATGATTTCACAGAACACAAAGAAGTTTCTCAGTAAGCTTCTTTCTATTTGTTATCGGACGATATTTCCTTTGGCCCTATAGTATTCAAAGGGATCCGAAATATCTGTTCTCAGATTCCACAGAAATAAGGTTAGCAAAGATATCCACGAAATACAGATGTAACTCTGTGAGTGGAAGTCACACATCACACAGCAGTTTATCAGAAAGCTTCTTTCCAGATTTCATCTGAGGATATTTCCTTTTTCACCATAGCCCTCTATGGGCTTCCAAATATCACTTTTCCAATTCCACAATTACTGTCTTAGCGAAAGGCTTCTTGAGGGGAAAGCTGTAACTCTGTGAGATGATTTCACAGAACACAAAGAAGTTTGTCAGAAAGCTTCTTTCTCTTTTTTATCGGAGGATATTTCCTTTGGCCCTATAGTCTTCAAAGGGATCAGAAATATCTATTCTCTGATACCACATAAATAAGACTAGCAAAGAGATCCACGAAATACAGATGTAATTGTGTAAGATGAATTAACAGAACACTAAGCAGTTTCTCAGAAAGCTTCTTTCCAGATTTCATCTGAGTATATTTCCTCTTTCACCGTAGCCCTCTATGGGCTTCCAAATATCACTTTGCCAATTCCAAAAGAACTGTCTTAGCGAAAGGCTTCTTGAGGGGAAAGCTGTAACTCTGTGAGATGATTTCCCAGAACACAAAGAAGTTTCTCAGAAATCTTCTTTCTCTTTGTTGTCGGAGGATATTTCCTTTGGCCCTATCCTCTTCAAAGGGATCCGAAATATCTGTTCTCAGATTCCACAGAAATAAGGCTAGCAAAGAGATCCACGAAATAAAGATGTAACTCTGTGAGATGAATTAACAGAACACTAAGCCGTTTCTCAGAAAGCTTCTTTCCAGATTTCATCTGAGGATATTTCCTTTTTCCCCATAGCCCTCTAAGGGCTTCCAAATATCACTTTGCCAATTCTACAAGAAGTGTCTTAGCGAAAGGCTTCTTGAGGGGAAAGCTGTAACTCTGTGAGATGATTTCACAGAACACAAAGAAGTTTCTCACAAAGCTTCTTTCTCTTTGTTATCGTACTAGATGTCCTTTGGCCCTATAGTCTTCAAAGGGATCCGAAATATCTGTTCTCAGATTCCACAGAAATAAGGCTAGCAAAGAGATCCACGAAATACAGATGTAACTCTGTGAGATGAATTAACAGAACACTAAGCAGTTTCTCAGAAATCTTCTTTCCAGATTTAATCTGAGGATATTTCCCTTTCACCGTAGCCCTCTATGGGCTTCCAAATATCATTTTGCCAATTCCACAAGAACGGTTCTAGCGAAAGGTTTATTGAGGGGAAGCTGTAACTCTGTGAGATGATTTCACAGAACACAAAGAAGTTTCTCAGAAAGCTTCTTTCTCTTTGTTATCGGAGGATATTTCCTGTGGCCCTAGAGTCTTCAAAGGGATCCGAAATATCTGTTCTCAGATTCCACAGAAATAAGGCTAGCAAAGATATCCACGAAATACAGATGTAACTCTGTGAGATGAATTAACAGAACACAAAGCAGTTTCACAGAAAGCTTATTTCCAGATTTCATCTGAGGATATTTCCTTTTTCACCATAGCCCTCTATGGGCTTCTTATATCACTTTGCCAATTCCACAAAAACTGTCTTAGCGAAAGGCTTCTTCTGGCGAAAGGTGTAACTCTGTGAGATGATTTCACAGAACACTAAGAAGTTTCTCAGAAAGCTTCTTTCTCTTTGTTATCGGAGGATATTTCCTTTGGCCCTATAGACTTAAAAGGGATCCGAAATATCTGTTCTCAGATTCCACAGAAATAAGGCTAGCAAAGAGATCCACGAAATACAGATGTAACTGTGTAAGTGGAAGTCACACATCACAGAGGAGTTTCTCAGAAAGCTTCTTTCCAGATTTCATCTGAGGATATTTCCTTTTTCACCATAACCCTCTATGGGCTTCCAAATATCACTTTGCCAATTGCACAAGAACTATCTTAGCGAAAGGATTCTTGAGGGGAAAGCTGTAACTCTGTAAGATGATTTCACAAAACACAAAGAAGTTTCTCAGTAAGCTTCTTTCTCTTTGTTATCGGAGGATATTTCCTTTGGCCCTATAGTCTTCAAAGGAATCCGAAATATCTGTTCTCAGATTCCACAGAAATAAGGCTAGCAAAGATATCCACGAAATACAGATGTAACTCTGTGAGTGGAAGTCAAACATCACAGAGCAGTTTCTCAGAAAGCTTCCTTCCAGATTTCCTCTGAGGATATTTCCTTTTTCACCATAGCCCTCTACGGCTTGCAAATATCACGTTGCCAATACCACAAGAACTATCTTAGCGAAAGGCTTCTTGAGGGGAAAGCTGTAACTCTGTGAGATGGTTTCAAAGAACACAAAGAAGTTTCTCAGAAAGCTTCTTTCTCTTTGTTATCGGAGGATATTTCCTTTGGCCCTATAGTCATCAAAGGGATCCGAAATATCTGTTCTCAGATTCCACAGAAATATGGCTAGCAAAGAGATCCACGAAATACAGATGTAACTCTGTGAGTGTAAGTCACATATCACAGGGCAGTTTCTCAGAAAGCTTCTTTTCAGATTTCATCTGAGGATATTTCCTTTTTCACCATAGCCCTCTACGGGCTTCCAAATATCACTTTGCCAATTCCACAAGAACTGTCTTAGCGAAAGGCTTCTTGAGGGGAAAGCTGTAACTCTGTGAGATGGGTTCAAAAACACAAAGAAATTTCTCTGAAAGCTTATGTCTCTTTGTTATCAGAGGATATTTCCTTTGGCCCTATAATCATCAAAGGGATCCGAAATATCTGTTCTCAGATTCCACAGAAAGAAGGCTAGCAAAGAGATCCACGAAATACAGATGTAACTCTGTGAGATGAATTAACAGAACACTAAGCAGTTTCTCAGAAATCTTCTTTCCAGATTTAATCTGAGGATATTTCCCTTTCACCGTAGCCCTCTATGGGCTTCCAAATATCACTTTGCCAATTCCACAAGAACGGTTCTAGCGAAAGGTTTATTGAGGGGAAGCTGTAACTCTGTGAGATGATTTCACAGAACACAAAGAAGTTTCTCAGAAAGCTTCTTTCTCTTTGTTATCGGAGGATATTTCCTGTGGCCCTAGAGTCTTCAAAGGGATCCGAAATATCTGTTCTCAGATTCCACAGAAATAAGGCTAGCAAAGAGATCCACGAAATACAGATGAAACTCTGTGAGATGAATTAACAGAACACAAAGCAGTTTCACAGAAAGCTTATTTCCAGATTTCATCTGAGGATATTTCCTTTTTCACCATAGCCCTCTATGGGCTTCTTATATCACTTTGCCAATTCCACAAAAACTGTCTTAGCGAAAGGCTTCTTCTGGCGAAAGGTGTAACTCTGTGAGATGATTTCACAGAACACTAAGAAGTTTCTCAGAAAGCTTCTTTCTCTTTGTTATCGGAGGATATTTCCTTTGGCCCTATAGACTTAAAAGGGATCCGAAATATCTGTTCTCAGATTCCACAGAAATAAGGCTAGCAAAGAGATCCACGAAATACAGATGTAACTCTGTAAGTGGAAGTCACACATCACAGAGGAGTTTCTCAGAAAGCTTCTTTCCAGATTTCATCTGAGGATATTTCCTTTTTCACCATAACCCTCTATGGGCTTCCAAATATCACTTTGCCAATTGCACAAGAACTATCTTAGCGAAAGGATTCTTGAGGGGAAAGCTGTAACTCTGTAAGATGATTTCACAAAACACAAAGAAGTTTCTCAGTAAGCTTCTTTCTCTTTGTTATCGGAGGATATTTCCTTTGGCCCTATAGTCTTCAAAGGAATCCGAAATATCTGTTCTCAGATTCCACAGAAATAAGGCTAGCAAAGATATCCACGAAATACAGATGTAACTCTGTGAGTGGAAGTCAAACATCACAGAGCAGTTTCTCAGAAAGCTTCCTTCCAGATTTCCTCTGAGGATATTTCCTTTTTCACCATAGCCCTCTACGGCTTGCAAATATCACGTTGCCAATACCACAAGAACTATCTTAGCGAAAGGCTTCTTGAGGGGAAAGCTGTAACTCTGTGAGATGGTTTCAAAGAACACAAAGAAGTTTCTCAGAAAGCTTCTTTCTCTTTGTTATCGGAGGATATTTCCTTTGGCCCTATAGTCATCAAAGGGATCCGAAATATCTGTTCTCAGATTCCACAGAAATATGGCTAGCAAAGAGATCCACGAAATACAGATGTAACTCTGTGAGTGTAAGTCACATATCACAGGGCAGTTTCTCAGAAAGCTTCTTTTCAGATTTCATCTGAGGATATTTCCTTTTTCACCATAGCCCTCTACGGGCTTCCAAATATCACTTTGCCAATTCCACAAGAACTGTCTTAGCGAAAGGCTTCTTGAGGGGAAAGCTGTAACTCTGTGAGATGGGTTCAAAGAACACAAAGAAATTTCTCTGAAAGCTTATGTCTCTTTGTTATCAGAGGATATTTCCTTTGGCCCTATAATCATCAAAGGGATCCGAAATATTTGTTCTCAGATTCCACAGAAAGAAGGCTAGCAAAGAGATCCACGAAATACAGATGTAACTCTGTGAGTGGAAGTCACACATCGCAGAGCAGATTCTCAGAAAGCTTCTTTCCAGATTTCATCTGAGGATATTTCCTTTTACACCATAGGCCTCTATGGGCTTCCAAATACCACTTTGCCAATTCCACAAGAACTGTTCTAGCGAAAGGCTTCTTGAGTGGAAAGCTGTAACTCTGTGAGATGATTTCACAGAACACAAAGAAGTTTCTCAGAAAGCTTCTTACTCTTTGTTAACGGAGGATATTTCCTTTGGTCCTATAGTCTTCAAAGGGATCCGAAATATCTGTTCTCAGATTCCACAGAAATAAGGCTAGCAAAGAGATCCAGGAAATACAGATGTATCTCTGTGAGATGAATTAACGGAACACTAAGCCGTTTCTCAGAAATCTTCTTTCCAGATTTCATCTGAGGATATTTCCCTTTCACCGTAGCCCTCTATGGGCTTCCAAATATCACTTTGACAATTCCACAAGAACTGTCTTTTCGAAAGGCTTCTTGAGGGGAAAGCTGTAACTCTGTGAGATGATTTCAGAGAACACAAAGAAGTTTCTCAGAAAGCTTCTTTCTCTTTGTTATCAGAGGATATTTCCTTTGACCCTGAGGTCCTCAAAGGGAACCGAAATATCGGTTCTCAGATTCCACAGAAATAAGGCTAGCAAAGAGATCCATGAAATACAGATGTAACTCTGTGAGATGAATTAACAGAACACTAAGCCGTTTCTCAGAAAGCTTCTTTCCAGATTTCATCTGAGGTTATTTACTTTTTCACCATAGCCCTCTATGGGCTTCCAAATATCACTTTGACAATTCCACAAGAACTGTCTTAGGTAAAGGATTCTTGAGGGGAAAGCTGTAACTCTGTGAGATGATTTCACAGAACACTAAGAAGTTTGTCAGAAAGCTTCTTTCTCTTTGTTATCGGAGGATATTTCCTTTGGCCCTATATTCTTAAAAGGGATCCAAAATATCTGTTCTCAGATTCCACAGAAATAAGGCTAGCAAAGAGATCAACGAAATACAGATGTGACTCTGTGAGTGGAAGTCACACATCACAGAGCAGTTTCTCAGAAAGCTTCTTTCCAGATTTCATGTGAGGATATTTCCTTTTTCACCAGAGCCCTCTATGGGCTTCCAAATATCACTTTGCCAATTCCACAAGAACTGTTCTAGCGAAAGGCTTCTTGAGGGGAAAGCAGTAACTCTGTGAGATGATTTCACAGAACACTAAGAAGTTTCACAGAAAGCTTCTTTCTCTTTGTTATCGGAGGATATTTCCTTTGGCCCTGTAGTCTTCAAAGGGATCCGAAATATCTGTTCTCAGATTCCACAGAAATTAGGCTAGCAAAGAGATCCACGAAATACAGATGTAACTCTGTGAGAGGAAGTCACACATCACAGAGCAGTTTCTCAGAAAGCTTCTTTCCAGATTTCATCTGAGGATATTTCCTTTTTCACCATAGCCCTCTATGGGCTTCCAAATATCACTTTTCCAATTCCACAATTACTGTGTTAGCGAAAGGCTACTTGAGGGGAAAGCTGTAACTCTGTGAGATGATTTCACAGAACACAAAGAAGTTTCTCAGAAAGCTTCTTACTGTTTGTTATCGGAGAATATTTCCTTTGGCCCTATAGTCTTCAAAGGGATCCAAAATCTCTGTTCTCAGATTCCACAGAAATAAGGCTAGCAAAGAAATCCACGAAATACAGATGTATCTCTGTGAGGTGAATTAACAGAACACTAAGCAGTTTCTCAGAAAGCTTCTTCCCAGATTTCATCTGAGGATATTTCCCTTTCACCATAGCCCTCTATGGGCTTCCAAATATCACTTTGCCAATTCCACAAGAACTGTCTTTTCGAAAAGCTTCTTGAGGGGAAAGCTGTAACTCTGTGAGATGATTTCACAGAACACAAAGAAGTTTCTCAGAAAGCTTCTTTCTCTTTGTTATCGGAGGATATTTCCTTTGGCCCTAGAGTCTTCAAAGGGATCCGAAATATCTGTTCTCAGATTCCACAGAAATAAGGCTAGCAAACAGGTCCACGAAATACAGATGTAACTCTGCGAGAGGAAGTCACACATCACAGAGCAGTTTCTCAGAAAGCTTCTTTCCAGATTTCATCTGAGGATATTACCTTTTTCACCATAGCCCTCTATGGGCTTCCAAATATCACTTTGGCAATTCCACAAGAACTGTTCTAGCGAAAGGCTTCTTAAGGGGAAAGCTGTAACTCTGTGAGATGATTTCACAGAACACAAAGAAGTTTCTCAGAAAGCTTCTTTCTCTTTGTTATCAGAGGATATTTCCTTTGGCCCTCTAGTCTTCAATGGGATCAGAAATATCTATACTCTGATTCCGATGAAATAAGACTAGCAAAGAGATCCACGAAATACAGACGTATCTCTGTGAGATGAATTAACAGAACACTAAGCAGTTTCTCAGAAAGCTTCTTTCAAGATTTCATCTGAGGATATTTCCTTTTTCACCAGAGCCCTCTATGGGCTTCCAAATATCACTTTGCCAATTCCACAAGAACTGTTCTAGCGAAAGGCTTCTTGAGGGGAAAGCAGTAACTCTGTGAGATGATTTCACAGAACACTAAGAAGTTTCTCAGAAAGCTTCTTTCTCTTTTTTATCGGAGGATATTTCCTTTGGCCCTGTAGTCTTCAAAGGGATCCGAAATATCTGTTCTCAGATTACACAGAAATAAGGCTAGCAAAGAGATCCACGAAATACAGATGTAACTCTGTGAGAGGAAGTCACACATCACAGAGCAGTTTCTCAGAAAGCTTCTTTCCAGATTTCATCTGAGGATATTTCATTTTTCAACATAGCCCTCTATGGGCTTCCAAATATCACTTTTCCAATTCCACATTACTGTGTTAGCGAAAGGCTTCTTGAGGGGAAAGCTGTAACTCTGTGAGATGATTTCACAGAACACAAAGAAGTTTCTCAGAAAGCTTCTTTCTCTTTGTCATCGGAGGATATTTCCTATGGCCATATATTCTTCAATGGGATCAGAAATATCTATTCTCTGATTCCACAGAAATAAGACTAGCAAAGAGATCCATGAAATACAGATGTAACTCTGTGAGATGAATTAACAGAACACTAAGCAGTTTCTCAGAAAGCTTCTTTCCAGATTTCATCTGAGGATATTTCCTTTTTCAGCATAGCCCTCTATGGGCTCCCAAATATCACTTTGCCAATTCCACAAGGACTGTTCTAGCGAAAGGCTTCTTGAGGGGAAAGCTGTAACTCTGTGAGATGATTTCACAGAACACAAAGAAGTTTCTCAGAAAGCTTCTTTCTCTTTGTTATCGGAGAATATTTTCTTTGGCCCTATAGTCTTCAAAGGGATCCAAAATATCTGTTCTCAGATTCCACAGAAATAAGGCTAGCAAAGAGATCCACGAAATACAGATGTATCTCTGTGAGGTGAATTAACAGAACACTAAGCAGTTTCTCAGAAAGCTTCTTCCCAGATTTCATCTGAGGATATTTCCCTTTCACCATAGCCCTCTATGGGCTTCCAAATATCACTTTGCCAATTCCACAAGAACTGTCTTAGAGAAAGGCTTCTTGAGGGGAAAGCTGTAACTCTGTGAGATGATTTCACAGAACACAAAGAAGTTTCTCAGAAAGCTTCTTTCTCTTTGTTATCGGAGGATATTTCCTTTGTCCCCATAGTCTTCAATGGGATCAGAAATATCTATTCTCTGATTCCACAGAAATAAGACTAGCAAAGATATCCACGAAATACAGATGTAACTCTGTGAGATGAATTAACAGAACACTAAGCAGTTTCACAGAAAGCTTCTTTCCAGATTTCATCTGAGGATATTTACTTTTTCACCATAGCCCTCTATGGGCTTCCAAATATCACTTTGCCAATTCCACAAGAACTGTCTTAGCGAAAGGCTTCTTCTGACGAAAGGTGTAACTCTGTGAGATGATTTCACAGAACTCAAGGAAGTTTCTCAGAAAGCTTCTTTCTCTTTGTTATCGGAGGATATTTCCTTTGGCCCTATAGTCTTAAAAAGGATCCAAAATGTCTGTTCTCAGATTCCACAGAAATAAGGCTAGCAAAGAGATCCACGAAATACAGATGAAACTCTGAGAGTGGAAGTCACACATCACAGAGCAGTTTCTCAGAAAGCTTCTTTCCAGATTTCATCTATGGATATTTCCTTTTTCACCATAACCCTCTATGGGCTTCCAAATATCACTTTGCCAATTCCGCAAGAATTGTCTTAGCGAAAGGCTTCTTGAGGGGAAAGCTGTAACTCTGTGAGATGATTTCACAGAACACAAAGAAGTTTCTCAGTAAGCTTCTTTCTATTTGTTATCGGACGATATTTCCTTTGGCCCTATAGTATTCAAAGGGATCCGAAATATCTGTTCTCAGATTCCACAGAAATAAGGCTAGCAAAGATATCCACGAAATACAGATGTAACTCTGTGAGTGGAAGTCACACATCACAGAGCAGTTTCTCAGAAAGCTTCTTTCCAGATTTCATCTGAGGATATTTCCTTTTTCACCATAGCCCTCTATGGGCTTCCAAATATCACTTTGCCAATTCCACAAGAACTGTCTTAGCGAAAGGCTTCTTGAGGGGAAAGCTGTAACTCTGTGAGATGATTTCACAGAACACAAAGAAGTTTGTCAGAAAGCTTCTTTCTCTTTTTTATCGGAGGATATTTCCTTTGGCCCTATAGTCTTCAAAGGGATCAGAAATATCTATTCTCTGATACCACATAAATAAGACTAGCAAAGAGATCCACGAAATACAGATGTAACTCTGTGAGTGGAAGTCACACATCACAGAGCAGTTTCTCAGAAAGCTTCTTTCCAGATTTCATCTGAGGATATTTCCTTTTTCACCATAGCCCTCTATGGGCTTCCAAATATCACTTTGCCAATTCCACAATTACTGTCTTAGCGAAAGGCTTCTTGAGGGGAAAGCTGTAACTCTGTGAGATGATTTCACAGAACACAAAGAAGTTTGTCAGAAAGCTCCTTTCTCTTTTTTATCGGAGGATATTTCCTTTGGCCCTATAGTCTTCAAAGGGATCAGAAATATCTATTCTCTGATACCACATAAATAAGACTAGCAAAGAGATCCACGAAATACAGATGTAATTGTGTAAGATGAATTAACAGAACACTAAGCAGTTTCTCAGAAAGCTTCTTTCCAGATTTCATCTGAGGATATTTCCTCTTTCACCGTAGCCCTCTATGGGCTTCCAAATATCACTTTGCCAATTCCACAAGAACTATCTTAGCGAAAGGCTTCTTGAGGGGAAAGCTGTAACTCTGTGAGATGATTTCACAGAACACAAAGAAGTTTCTCAGAAATCTTCTTTCTCTTTGTTATCGGAGGATATTTCCTTTGGCCCTATCCTCTTCAAAGAGATCCAAAATATCTGTTCTCAGATTCCACAGAAATAAGGCTAGCAAGGATATCCACGCAATACAGATGTAACTCTGTGAGTGGAAGTCACACATCGCAGAGCAGTTTCTCAGAAAGCTTCTTTCCAGATTTCATCTGAGGATATTTCCTTTTTCACCATAGCCCTCTATGGGCTTCCAAATATCACTTTGCCAATTCCACAAGAACTGTTCTAGCGAAAGGCTTCTTGAGTGGAAAGCTGTAACTCTGTGAGATGATTTCACAGAACACAAAGAAGTTTCTCAGAAAGCTTCTTACTCTTTGTTAACGGAGGATATTTCCTTTGGCCCTATAGTCTTCAAAGGGATCCGAAATATCTGTTCTCAGATTCCACAGAGATAAGGCTAGCAAAGAGATCCAGGAAATACAGATGTATCTCTGTGAGATGAATTAACGGAACACTAAGCCGTTTCTCAGAAAGCTTCTTTCCAGATTTCATCTGAGGATATTTCCCTTTCACCGTAGCCCTCTATGGGCTTCCAAAAATCACTTTGACAATTCCACAAGAACTGTCTTTTCGAAAGGCTTCTTGAGGGGAAAGCTGTAACTCTGTGAGATGATCTCACAGAACACAAAGAAGTTTCTCAGAAAGCTTCTTTCTCTTTGTTATCGGAGGATATTTCCTTTGGCCCTGAGGTTCTCAAAGGGAACCGAAATAGCTGTTCTCAGATTCCACCGAAATAAGGCTAGCATAGAGATCCATGAAATACAGATGTAACTCTGTGAGATGAATTAACAGAACACTAAGCCGTTTCTCAGAAAGCTTCTTTCCAGATTTCATCTGAGGTTATTTCCTTTTTCACCATAGCCCTCTATGGGCTTCCAAATATTACTTTGCCAATTCCACAAGAACTGTCTTAGCTAAAGGATTCTTGAGGGGAAAGCTGTAATTATGTGAGATGATTTCACAGAACACTAAGAAGTTTCTCATAAAGCTTCTTTCTCTTTGTTATCGGAGGATATTTCCTTTGGCCCTATAGTCTTCAAAGGGAATCGAAATATCTGTTCTCAGATTCCACAGAAATAAGGCTAGCAAAGAGATCAACGAAATACAGATGTGACTCTGTGAGTGGAAGTCACACATCACAGAGCCGTTTCTCAGAAAGCTTCTTTCCAGATTTCATCTGAGGATATTTCCTTTTTCACCATAGCCCTCTATGGGCTTCCAAATATCACTTTGCCAATTCCACAAGAACTCTTCTAGCGAAAGGCTTCTTGAGGGGAAAGCAGTAACTCTGTGAGATGATTTCACAGAACACTAAGAAGATTCTCAGAAAGCTTCTTTCTCTTTGTTATCGGAGGATATTTCCTTTGGCCCTGTAGTCTTCAAAGGGATCCGAAATATCTGTTCTCAGATTCCACAGAAATAAGGCTAGCAAACAGATCCACGAAATACAGATGTAACTCTGTGAGAGGAAGTCACACATCACAGAGCAGTTTCTCAGAAAGCTTCTTTCCAGATTTCATCTGAGGATATTTCATTTTTCACCATAGCCCTCTATGGGCTTCCAAATATCACTTTTCCAATTCCACAATTACTGTGTTAGCGAAAGGCTTCTTGAGGGGAAAGCTGTATCTCTGTGAGATGATTTCACAAAACACAAAGAAGTTTCTCAGAAAGCTTCTTACTGTTTGTTATCGGAGAATATTTCCTTTGGCCCTATATTCTTCAAAGGGATCCGAAATCTCTGTTCTCAGATTCCACAGAAATAAGGCTAGCAAAGAGATCCACGAAATACAGATGTATCTCTGTGAGGTGAATTAACAGAACACTAAGCAGTTTCTCAGAAAGCTTCTTCCCAGATTTCATCTGAGGATATTTCCCTTTCACCATAGCCCTCTATGGGCTTCCAAATATCACTTTGCCAATTCCACAAGAACTGTCTTTTCGAAAAGCTTCTTGAGGGGAAAGCTGTAACTCTGTGAGATGATTTCACAGAACACAAAGAAGTTTCTCAGAAAGCTTCTTTCTCTTTGTTATCGGAGGATATTTCCTTTGGCCCTAGAGTCTTCAAAGGGATCCGAAATATCTGTTCTCAGATTCCACAGAAATAAGGCTAGCAAAGAGGTCCACGAAATACAGATGTAACTCTGTGAGAGGAAGTCACACATCACAGAGCAGTTTCTCAGAAAGCTTCTTTCCAGATTTCTTCTGAGGATATTACCTTTTTCACCATAGCCCTCTATGGGCTTCCAAATATCACTTTGGCAATTCCACAAGAACTGTTCTAGCGAAAGGCTTCTTAAGGGGAAAGCTGTAACTCTGTGAGATGATTTCACAGAACACAAAGAAGTTTCTCAGAGAGCTTCTTTCTCTTTGTTATCAGAGGATATTTCCTTTGGCCCTATAGTCTTCAATGGGATCAGAAATATCTATACTCTGATTCCGAAGAAATAAGACTAGCAAAGAGATCCTCGAAATAGAGATGTAACTCTGTGAGATGAATTAACAGAACACTAAGCAGTTTCTCAGAAAGCTTCTTTCCAGATTTCATCTGAGGATATTTCCTTTTTCACCATAGCCCTCTATGGGCTTCTAATATCACTTTGCGAATTCCACAAGAACTGTTCTAGCGAAAGGCTTCTTGATGGGAAAGTTGTAACTCCGTGAGATGATTTCACAGAACACAAAGAAGTTTCTCAGAAAGCTTCTTTCTCTTTGTTATCGGAGGATATTTCCTTTGGCCCTATAGTCTTCAAAGGGATCCGAAATATCTGTTCTCAGATTCCACAGAAATAAGGCTAGCAAAGAGATCCACGAAATAAAGATGTAACTCTGTGAGATGATTTAACAGAACACTAAGCCGTTTCTCAGAAAGCTTCTTTCCAGATTTCATCTGAGGATATTTCCTTTTTCCCCATAGCCCTCTAAGGGCTTCCAAATATCACTTTGCCAATTCTACAAGAAGTGTCTTAGCGAAAGGCTTCTTGAGGGGAAAGCTGTAACTCTGTGAGATGATTTCACAGAACACAAAGAAGTTTCTCACAAAGCTTCTTTCTCTTTGTTATCGTACTAGATGTCCTTTGGCCCTATAGTCTTCAAAGGGATCCGAAATATCTGTTCTCAGATTCCACAGAAATAAGGCTAGCAAAGAGATCCACGAAATACAGATGTAACTCTGTGAGATGAATTAACAGAACACTAAGCAGTTTCTCAGAAATCTTCTTTCCAGATTTAATCTGAGGATATTTCCCTTTCACCGTAGCCCTCTATGGGCTTCCAAATATCACTTTGCCAATTCCACAAGAACGGTTCTAGCGAAAGGTTTATTGAGGGGAAGCTGTAACTCTGTGAGATGATTTCACAGAACACAAAGAAGTTTCTCAGAAAGCTTCTTTCTCTTTGTTATCGGAGGATATTTCCTGTGGCCCTAGAGTCTTCAAAGGGATCCGAAATATCTGTTCTCAGATTCCACAGAAATAAGGCTAGCAAAGAGATCCACGAAATACAGATGTAACTCGGTGAGATGAATTAACAGAACACAAAGCAGTTTCACAGAAAGCTTATTTCCAGATTTCATCTGAGGATATTTCCTTTTTCACCATAGCCCTCTATGGGCTTCTTATATCACTTTGCCAATTCCACAAGAACTGTCTTAGCGAAAGGCTTCTTCTGGCGAAAGGTGTAACTCTGTGAGATGATTTCACAGAACACTAAGAAGTTTCTCAGAAAGCTTCTTTCTCTTTGTTATCGGAGGATATTTCCTTTGGCCCTATAGACTTAAAAGGGATCCGAAATATCTGTTCTCAGATTCCACAGAAATAAGGCTAGCAAAGAGATCCACGAAATACAGATGTAACTCTGTAAGTGGAAGTCACACATCACAGAGGAGTTTCTCAGAAAGCTTCTTTCCAGATTTCATCTGAGGATATTTCCTTTTTCACCATAACCCTCTATGGGCTTCCAAATATCACTTTGCCAATTGCACAAGAACTATCTTAGCGAAAGGATTCTTGAGGGGAAAGCTGTAACTCTGTAAGATGATTTCACAAAACACAAAGAAGTTTCTCAGTAAGCTTCTTTCTCTTTGTTATCGGAGGATATTTCCTTTGGCCCTATAGTCTTCAAAGGAATCCGAAATATCTGTTCTCAGATTCCACAGAAATAAGGCTAGCAAAGATATCCACGAAATACAGATGTAACTCTGTGAGTGGAAGTCAAACATCACAGAGCAGTTTCTCAGAAAGCTTCCTTCCAGATTTCCTCTGAGGATATTTCCTTTTTCACCATAGCCCTCTACGGCTTGCAAATATCACGTTGCCAATACCACAAGAACTATCTTAGCGAAAGGCTTCTTGAGGGGAAAGCTGTAACTCTGTGAGATGGTTTCAAAGAACACAAAGAAGTTTCTCAGAAAGCTTCTTTCTCTTTGTTATCGGAGGATATTTCCTTTGGCCCTATAGTCATCAAAGGGATCCGAAATATCTGTTCTCAGATTCCACAGAAATATGGCTAGCAAAGAGATCCACGAAATACAGATGTAACTCTGTGAGTGTAAGTCACATATCACAGGGCAGTTTCTCAGAAAGCTTCTTTTCAGATTTCATCTGAGGATATTTCCTTTTTCACGATAGCCCTCTACGGGCTTCCAAATATCACTTTGCCAATTCCACAAGAACTGTCTTAGCGAAAGGCTTCTTGAGGGGAAAGCTGTAACTCTGTGAGATGGGTTCAAAGAACACAAAGAAATTTCTCTGAAAGCTTATGTCTCTTTGTTATCAGAGGATATTTCCTTTGGCCCTATAAACATCAAAGGGATCCGAAATATCTGTTCTCAGATTCCACAGAAAGAAGGCTAGCAAAGAGATCCACGAAATACAGATGTAACTCTGTGAGTGGAAGTCACACATCACAGAGCAGTTTCTCAGAATGCTTCTTTCCAGATTTCATCTTAGGATATTTCCTTTTTCACCATAGCCCTCTACAGGCTTCCAAATATCACTTTGCCAATACCACAAGAACTGTCTTAGCGAAAGGCTTCTTGAGGGGAAAGCTGTAACTCTGTGAGATGATTTCAAAGAACACAAAGAAGTTTCTCAGAAAGCTTCTTTCTCTTTCTTATCGGAGGATATTTCCTTTGGCCCTATAGTCATCAAAGGGATCCGAAATATCTGTTCTCATATTCCACAGAAATAAGGCTATCAAAGAGACCCACGAAATACAGATGTAACTCTTTGAGATGAATTAACAGAACACTAAGCAGTTTCTCAGAAAGCTTCTTTCCAGATTTCATCTGAGGATATTTCCTTTCTCAACATAGCCCTCTATGGGCTTCCAAATATCACTTTGCCAATTCCACAAGAACTGCCTTAGCGAAAGGCTTCTTCAGGGGAAAGCTGTAACTCTGTGAGATGATTTCACAGAATACAAAGAAGTTTCTCAGAAAGCTTCTTTCCCTTGTTATCGGAGGATATTTCCTTTGGCCCTATAGTCTTCAAAGGGATCCGAAATATCTGTTCTCAGATTCCACAGAAATAAGGCTAGCAAAGAGATCCACGAAATACAGATGTAACTCTGTGAGTGCAAGTCAGAAATCACAGAGCAGTTTCTCAGAAAGCTTTTCCAGATTACATCTGAGGATATTTCCATATTCACCCTAGCCCTCTATGGGCTTCCAATTATCACTTTGCCAATTCCACAAGAACTGTGTTAGCGATAGGCTTCTAGAGGTAATAGCTGTAACTCTGTCAGATGATTTCACAGAACACAGAGTAGTTTCTCAGAAAGCTTCTTTCTCTTTGTTCTCGGAGGATATTTCCTTCGGCCCCATAGTCTTCAAAGGGATCCGAAATATCTGTTCTCAGATTCCACAGAAATAAGGCTAGCAAAGAGATCCACGAAATACAGATGTAACTCTGTGAGTGCATGTCACACATCACAGAGCAGTTTTTCAGAGAGATTCTTTCCAGATTTCATCTGAGGATATTTCCTTTTTCACCATAGCCCTCTATGGGCTTCCAAATATCACTTTGCCAATTCCACAACAGCTGTCTTAGCGAAAGGCTTCTTGAGGGGAAAGCTGTAACTCTGTGAGATGTTTTCACATAACACATAGTACTTTCTCAGAAAGCTTCTTTCTCTTTGTTATCGGAGGATATTTCCATTGGCCCTGTAGTCTTCAAAGGGATCCGAAATATCTGTTCTCAGATTCCACAGAAATAAGGCTAGCAAAGAGATCCACGAAATACAGATGTAACTCTGTGAGAGCAAGTCACACATCACAGAGCAGTTTCTCAGAAAGCTTCTTTCCAAATTTCATCTGAGGATATTTCCTTTTTCACCATAGCCCTCTATGGGCTTCTTATATCACTTTGCCAATTCCACAAGAACTGTCTTAGCGAAAGGCTTCTTCTGGCGAAAGGTGTAACTCTGTGAGATGATTTCACAGAACACTAAGAAGTTTCTCAGAAAGCTTCTTTCTCTTTGTTATCGGAGGATATTTCCTTTGGCCCTATAGACTTAAAAGGGATCCGAAATATCTGTTCTCAGATTCCACAGAAATAAGGCTAGCAAAGAGATCCACGAAATACAGATGTAACTCTGTAAGTGGAAGTCACACATCACAGAGGAGTTTCTCAGAAAGCTTCTTTCCAGATTTCATCTGAGGATATTTCCTTTTTCACCATAACCCTCTATGGGCTTCCAAATATCACTTTGCCAATTGCACAAGAACTATCTTAGCGAAAGGATTCTTGAGGGGAAAGCTGTAACTCTGTAAGATGATTTCACAAAACACAAAGAAGTTTCTCAGTAAGCTTCTTTCTCTTTGTTATCGGAGGATATTTCCTTTGGCCCTATAGTCTTCAAAGGAATCCGAAATATCTGTTCTCAGATTCCACAGAAATAAGGCTAGCAAAGATATCCACGAAATACAGATGTAACTCTGTGAGTGGAAGTCAAACATCACAGAGCAGTTTCTCAGAAAGCTTCCTTCCAGATTTCCTCTGAGGATATTTCCTTTTTCACCATAGCCCTCTACGGCTTGCAAATATCACGTTGCCAATACCACAAGAACTATCTTAGCGAAAGGCTTCTTGAGGGGAAAGCTGTAACTCTGTGAGATGGTTTCAAAGAACACAAAGAAGTTTCTCAGAAAGCTTCTTTCTCTTTGTTATCGGAGGATATTTCCTTTGGCCCTATAGTCATCAAAGGGATCCGAAATATCTGTTCTCAGATTCCACAGAAATATGGCTAGCAAAGAGATCCACGAAATACAGATGTAACTCTGTGAGTGTAAGTCACATATCACAGGGCAGTTTCTCAGAAAGCTTCTTTTCAGATTTCATCTGAGGATATTTCCTTTTTCACCATAGCCCTCTACGGGCTTCCAAATATCACTTTGCCAATTCCACAAGAACTGTCTTAGCGAAAGGCTTCTTGAGGGGAAAGCTGTAACTCTGTGAGATGGGTTCAAAGAACACAAAGAAATTTCTCTGAAAGCTTATGTCTCTTTGTTATCAGAGGATATTTCCTTTGGCCCTATAATCATCAAAGGGATCCGAAATATCTGTTCTCAGATTCCACAGAAAGAAGGCTAGCAAAGAGATCCACGAAATACAGATGTAACTCTGTGAGTGGAAGTCACACATCACAGAGCAGTTTCTCAGAATGCTTCTTTCCAGATTTCATCTTAGGATATTTCCTTTTTCACCATAGCCCTCTACAGGCTTCCAAATATCACTTTGCCAATACCACAAGAACTGTCTTAGCGAAAGGCTTCTTGAGGGGAAAGCTGTAACTCTGTGAGATGATTTCAAAGAACACAAAGAAGTTTCTCAGAAAGCTTCTTTCTCTTTCTTATCGGAGGATATTTCCTTTGGCCCTATAGTCATCAAAGGGATCCGAAATATCTGTTCTCATATTCCACAGAAATAAGGCTATCAAAGAGACCCACGAAATACAGATGTAACTCTTTGAGATGAATTAACAGAACACTAAGCAGTTTCTCAGAAAGCTTCTTTCCAGATTTCATCTGAGGATATTTCCTTTCTCAACATAGCCCTCTATGGGCTTCCAAATATCACTTTGCCAATTCCACAAGAACTGCCTTAGCGAAAGGCTTCTTCAGGGGAAAGCTGTAACTCTGTGAGATGATTTCACAGAATACAAAGAAGTTTCTCAGAAAGCTTCTTTCCCTTGTTATCGGAGGATATTTCCTTTGGCCCTATAGTCTTCAAAGGGATCCGAAATATCTGTTCTCAGATTCCACAGAAATAAGGCTAGCAAAGAGATCCACAAAATACATATGTAACTCTGTGAGTGCAAGTCAGAAATCACAGAGCAGTTTCTCAGAAAGCTTTTCCAGATTACATCTGAGGATATTTCCATATTCACCCTAGCCCTCTATGGGCTTCCAATTATCACTTTGCCAATTCCACAAGAACTGTGTTAGCGATAGGCTTCTAGAGGTAATAGCTGTAACTCTGTCAGATGATTTCACAGAACACAGAGTAGTTTCTCAGAAAGCTTCTTTCTCTTTGTTCTCGGAGGATATTTCCTTCGGCCCCATAGTCTTCAAAGGGATCCGAAATATCTGTTCTCAGATTCCACAGAAATAAGGCTAGCAAAGAGATCCACGAAATACAGATGTAACTCTGTGAGTGCATGTCACACATCACAGAGCAGTTTTTCAGAGAGATTCTTTCCAGATTTCATCTGAGGATATTTCCTTTTTCACCATAGCCCTCTATGGGCTTCCAAATATCACTTTGCCAATTCCACAACAGCTGTCTTAGCGAAAGGCTTCTTGAGGGGAAAGCTGTAACTCTGTGAGATGTTTTCACATAACACATAGTACTTTCTCAGAAAGCTTCTTTCTCTTTGTTATCGGAGGATATTTCCATTGGCCCTGTAGTCTTCAAAGGGATCCGAAATATCTGTTCTCAGATTCCACAGAAATAAGGCTAGCAAAGAGATCCACGAAATACAGATGTAACTCTGTGAGAGCAAGTCACACATCACAGAGCAGTTTCTCAGAAAGCTTCTTTCCAAATTTCATCTGAGGATATTTCCTTTTTCACCATAGCCCTCTATGGGCTTCTTATATCACTTTGCCAATTCCACAAGAACTGTCTTAGCGAAAGGCTTCTTCTGGCGAAAGGTGTAACTCTGTGAGATGATTTCACAGAACACTAAGAAGTTTCTCAGAAAGCTTCTTTCTCTTTGTTATCGGAGGATATTTCCTTTGGCCCTATAGACTTAAAAGGGATCCGAAATATCTGTTCTCAGATTCCACAGAAATAAGGCTAGCAAAGAGATCCACGAAATACAGATGTAACTCTGTAAGTGGAAGTCACACATCACAGAGGAGTTTCTCAGAAAGCTTCTTTCCAGATTTCATCTGAGGATATTTCCTTTTTCACCATAACCCTCTATGGGCTTCCAAATATCACTTTGCCAATTGCACAAGAACTATCTTAGCGAAAGGATTCTTGAGGGGAAAGCTGTAACTCTGTAAGATGATTTCACAAAACACAAAGAAGTTTCTCAGTAAGCTTCTTTCTCTTTGTTATCGGAGGATATTTCCTTTGGCCCTATAGTCTTCAAAGGAATCCGAAATATCTGTTCTCAGATTCCACAGAAATAAGGCTAGCAAAGATATCCACGAAATACAGATGTAACTCTGTGAGTGGAAGTCAAACATCACAGAGCAGTTTCTCAGAAAGCTTCCTTCCAGATTTCCTCTGAGGATATTTCCTTTTTCACCATAGCCCTCTACGGCTTGCAAATATCACGTTGCCAATACCACAAGAACTATCTTAGCGAAAGGCTTCTTGAGGGGAAAGCTGTAACTCTGTGAGATGGTTTCAAAGAACACAAAGAAGTTTCTCAGAAAGCTTCTTTCTCTTTGTTATCGGAGGATATTTCCTTTGGCCCTATAGTCATCAAAGGGATCCGAAATATCTGTTCTCAGATTCCACAGAAATATGGCTAGCAAAGAGATCCACGAAATACAGATGTAACTCTGTGAGTGTAAGTCACATATCACAGGGCAGTTTCTCAGAAAGCTTCTTTTCAGATTTCATCTGAGGATATTTCCTTTTTCACCATAGCCCTCTACGGGCTTCCAAATATCACTTTGCCAATTCCACAAGAACTGTCTTAGCGAAAGGCTTCTTGAGGGGAAAGCTGTAACTCTGTGAGATGGGTTCAAAGAACACAAAGAAATTTCTCTGAAAGCTTATGTCTCTTTGTTATCAGAGGATATTTCCTTTGGCCCTATAATCATCAAAGGGATCCGAAATATCTGTTCTCAGATTCCACAGAAAGAAGGCTAGCAAAGAGATCCACGAAATACAGATGTAACTCTGTGAGTGGAAGTCACACATCACAGAGCAGTTTCTCAGAATGCTTCTTTCCAGATTTCATCTTAGGATATTTCCTTTTTCACCATAGCCCTCTACAGGCTTCCAAATATCACTTTGCCAATACCACAAGAACTGTCTTAGCGAAAGGCTTCTTGAGGGGAAAGCTGTAACTCTGTGAGATGATTTCAAAGAACACAAAGAAGTTTCTCAGAAAGCTTCTTTCTCTTTCTTATCGGAGGATATTTCCTTTGGCCCTATAGTCATCAAAGGGATCCGAAATATCTGTTCTCATATTCCACAGAAATAAGGCTATCAAAGAGACCCACGAAATACAGATGTAACTCTTTGAGATGAATTAACAGAACACTAAGCAGTTTCTCAGAAAGCTTCTTTCCAGATTTCATCTGAGGATATTTCCTTTCTCAACATAGCCCTCTATGGGCTTCCAAATATCACTTTGCCAATTCCACAAGAACTGCCTTAGCGAAAGGCTTCTTCAGGGGAAAGCTGTAACTCTGTGAGATGATTTCACAGAATACAAAGAAGTTTCTCAGAAAGCTTCTTTCCCTTGTTATCGGAGGATATTTCCTTTGGCCCTATAGTCTTCAAAGGGATCCGAAATATCTGTTCTCAGATTCCACAGAAATAAGGCTAGCAAAGAGATCCACGAAATACAGATGTAACTCTGTGAGTGCAAGTCAGAAATCACAGAGCAGTTTCTCAGAAAGCTTTTCCAGATTACATCTGAGGATATTTCCATATTCACCCTAGCCCTCTATGGGCTTCCAATTATCACTTTGCCAATTCCACAAGAACTGTGTTAGCGATAGGCTTCTAGAGGTAATAGCTGTAACTCTGTCAGATGATTTCACAGAACACAGAGTAGTTTCTCAGAAAGCTTCTTTCTCTTTGTTCTCGGAGGATATTTCCTTCGGCCCCATAGTCTTCAAAGGGATCCGAAATATCTGTTCTCAGATTCCACAGAAATAAGGCTAGCAAAGAGATCCACGAAATACAGATGTAACTCTGTGAGTGCATGTCACACATCACAGAGCAGTTTTTCAGAGAGATTCTTTCCAGATTTCATCTGAGGATATTTCCTTTTTCACCATAGCCCTCTATGGGCTTCCAAATATCACTTTGCCAATTCCACAACAGCTGTCTTAGCGAAAGGCTTCTTGAGGGGAAAGCTGTAACTCTGTGAGATGTTTTCACATAACACATAGTACTTTCTCAGAAAGCTTCTTTCTCTTTGTTATCGGAGGATATTTCCATTGGCCCTGTAGTCTTCAAAGGGATCCGAAATATCTGTTCTCAGATTCCACAGAAATAAGGCTAGCAAAGAGATCCACGAAATACAGATGTAACTCTGTGAGAGCAAGTCACACATCACAGAGCAGTTTCTCAGAAAGCTTCTTTCCAAATTTCATCTGAGGATATTTCCTTTTTCACCATAGCCCTCTATGGGCTTCCAAATATCACTTTGCCAATTCCACAACAACTGTGTTAGCGAAAGTCTTCTTGAGGGGAAAGCTGTAACTCTGTGAGATGATTTCACAGAACAAAAAGAAGTTTCTCAGACAGCTTCTTTCTCTTTGTTTTCGGAGGATATTTCCTTCGGCCCTATAGACTTCAAAGGGATCCGAAATATCTGTTCTCAGATTCCACAGAAATACGGCTAGCTAAGAGATCCACGAAATACAGATATAACTCTGAGAGTGGAAGTCACACATCACATAGCAGTTTCTCAGAAAGCTTCTTTCCAGATTTCATCTGAGGACATTTCCTTTTTCACCATAGCCCTCTATGGCCTTCCAAATATCACTTTGCCAATTCCACAAGAACTGTCCTAGCGAAAGGCTTTTTGACGGGAAAGCTGTTACTCTGTGATATGATTTCACAGAACACAAAGAAGTTTCTCAGAAAGCTTCTTTCTCTTTGTTACCGGAGGATATTTCCTTTGGCCCTATAGTCTTCAAAGGGATCCGAAATATCTGTTGTCAGATTCCCCAGAAATAAAGCTAGCAAAGAGATCCACGAAATGCACATGTAACTCTGTGAGATGAATTAACAGAACACTAAGCAGTTTCTCAGATAGCTCCTTTCCAGATTTCATCTGAGGATATTTCCTTTTTCAGCTTAGCACTCTATGGGCTTCCAAATATCACTTTGCCAATTCCACAAGAACTGTCTTAGCGAAAGGCTTCTTGAGTGGAAAGTTGTAACTCTGTGAGATGATTTCACAGAACACAAATAAGTTTCTCAGACAGCTTCTTTCTCTTTGTTATCGGAGGATATTTCTTTGGCCCTATATTCTTCAAAGGGATCCGACATATCTGTTCTCAGATTCCACAGAAATAAGGCTAGCAAAGAGATCCACGAAATACAGATGTAACTCTGTGAGATGAATTAACAGAACACTAAGCAGTTTCTCAGAAAGCTTCTTTCCAGATTTCATCTGAGGATATTTCCTTTTTCACCATAGCCCTCTATGGGCTTCCAAATATTACTTTGCCGATATCACAAGAACTGTCTTTGCGAAAGACTTCTTTAGGGGAAAGCTCTAACTCTGTGAGATGATTTCAAAGAACACAAAGAAGTTTCTCAGAAAGCTTCTTTCTGTTTGTTATCGGAGGATATTTCTTTTGACCCTATAGTCATCAAAGGGATCCGAAATATCTGTTCTCAGATTCCACAGAAATAAGGCTAGCAAAGAGATCCACGAAATACAGATGTAACTCTGTGAGGGCAAGTCACACATCACAGAGCAGTTTCTCAGAAAGCATCTTTCCAGATTTCATCTGAGTATATTTCCTTTTTCACCATAGCCCTTTATGGGCTTCCAAATATCACTTGGCCCATTCCACAGGAACTGTATTACGTAAAGGCTTCTTGAGCGGAATGCTGTAACTCTGTGAGACGATTTCACAGAACACAAAGAAGTTTCTCAGAAAGCTTCTTTCTCTTTGTTATCGCAGGATATTTCCTTTGGCCCTATTCTCTTCAAAGGGATCCGAAATATCTGTTCTCAGATTCCACAGAAGTAAGGCTAGCAAAGAGATCCACGAAATAGAGATGTAACTCTGTGAGTGCAAGTCACACATCACAGAGCAGTTTCTCAGAAAACTTCTTTCCAGATTTCATCTGAGGATATTTCCTTTTTCACCATAGCCCTCTACAGCTTCCAAATATCACGGTGCCAATACCACAAGAACTATCTTAGCGAAAGGCTTCTTGAGGGGAAAGCTGTAACTCTGTGAGATGGTTTCAAAGAACACAAAGAAGTTTCTCAGAAAGCTTCTTTCTCTTTGTTATCGGAGGATATTTCCTTTGGCCCTATAGTCATCGAAGGGATCCGAAATATCTGTTCTCAGATAACAAAGAAAGAAGGCTAGCAAAGAGATCCACGAAATACAGATGTAACTCTGTGAGTAGAAGTCACACATCACAGAGCAGTTTCTCAGAAAGCTTCTTTCCAGATTTCATCTGAGGATATTTCCTTTTTCACCATAGCCCTCTACGGGCTTCCAAATATCATTTTGCCAATACCACAAGAACTGTCTTAGCGAAAGGCTTCTTGTGGGGAAAGCTGTAACTCTGTGAGATGATTTCAAAGAACACAAAGAAGTTTCTCAGAAAGCTACTTTCTCTTTGTTATCGGAGGATATTTCCTTTGGCCCTATAGTCTTCAAAGGGATCCGAAATATCTGTTCTCAGATTCCACAGAAATAAGGCTATCAAAGAGATCCACGAAATACAGATATAAGTCTGTGAGTAGAAGTCACACATAACAGAGCAGTTTCTCAGAAAGTTTCTTTCCAGATTTCATCTGAGGATATTTCCATTTTCACCATAGGCCTCGATGGTCTTCCAAATATCACTTTGCCAATTCCACAAGAACTGTCTAAGAGAAAGGCTTCTTGAGGGGAAAGCTGTAACTCTGTGAGATGATTTCACAAAACACAAAGAAGTTTCTCAGAAAGCTTCTTTCTCTTTCTTATCGGAGGATATTTCCTTTGGCCCTATAGTCTTCAAAGGTATCCGAAATATCTGTTCTCAGATTCCAGAGAAATAAGGCTAACAAAGAGATCCACAAAAAACAGATGTAACTCTTTGAGTGGAAGTGACACATCACAGAGCAGTTTCTCAGAAAGCTTCTTTCCAGATATCATCTGAGGATATTTCCTTTTTAACAATAGCCCTCTATGGACTTCCAAATATCACTTTGCCAATTCCACAAGAACTGTCTTAGCGAAAGGCTTCTTGAGGGGAAAGCTGTAACTCTGTGAGATGATTTCACAGAACACAAAGAAGTTTCTCAGTAAGCTTCTTTCTCTTTGTTATCGGAGGATATTTCATTTGGCCCTCTAGTCTTCAAAGGGATCCGAAATATCTTTCTCAGATACCACAGAAATAAGGCTAGCAAAGAGTTCCACGAAATACAGATGTAACTCTGTGAGATGAATTAACAGAACACTAAGCCTTTTCTCAGAAAGCTTCTTTCCAGATTTCATCTGAGGATATTTCCTTTTTCACCATAGCCCTCTATGGGCTTCCAACTATCACTTTGCCAATGCCACAAGAACTTTCTTAGCGAAAGGCTTCTTGTGGGGAAAGCTGTATCTCTGTGAGATGATTTCACAGAACACAAAGAAGATTCTCAGAAAGCTTCTTTCTGTTTGTTATCGGAGTATATTTCCTCTGGCCCTATAGTCTTCAAAGGGATCCGAAATATCTGTTCTCAGATTCCACAGAAATAAGGCTAGCAAAGAGATACACGACATACAGATGTAACTCTGTGAGTGGAAGCCACACATAACAGAGCAGTTTCTCAGAAAGCTTCTTTCCAGATTTCATCTGAGGATATTTCCTTTTTCACCATAGCCCTCTATGGGCTTCCAAATATCACTTTGCCAATTTCAAAGAACTGAATTAGCGAAAGGCTTCTTGAGGGGAAAGCTGTAACTCTGTGAGATGATTTCACAGAACACACAGAAGTTTCTCAGAAAGCTTCTTTCTCTTTGTTATCGGAGGATATTTCCATTGGCCCTATAGTTTTCAAGGGCATCCGAAATATCTCTTCACAGATTCCACAGAAAGAAGGCAAGCCAAGAGACCCACGAAACACAGATGTAACTCTGTGAGATGAATTAACAGAACACTAAGCAGTTTCTCAGAAAGCTTCTTTCCAGATTTCATCAGAGGTTACTTCCTTTTTCACCATAGCCTTCTAGGGGCTTCCAATTATCACTTTGCCAATTCCACAAGAACTGAATTAGCGAAAGGCTTCTTGAGGGGAAAGCTGTAACTCTGTGAGATTATTTCACAGAACACAAAGAAGTTTCTCAGAAAGCTTCTTTCTCTTTTTTATCGGAGGATATTTCCTTTGGCCCTATAGTCTTCATAGGGATCCGAAATATATTTTCTCTGATTCCACACAAATAAGACTAGCAAAGAGATCCACGAAATACACATGTAACTCTGTGAGATGAATTAACAGAACACTAAGCAGTTTCTCAGAAAGCTTCTTTCCAGATTTCATCTGAGGATATGTCCTTTTTCACCATAGCCCTCTATGGGCTTCCAAATATCACTTTGCCAATTCCACAAAACTGTCTTAGCAAAAGGCTTCTATAGGGGAAAGCTGTAACTCTGTGAGATGATTTCACAGAACACAAAGAAGTTTCTCAGAAAGCTTCTTTCTCTTTGTTATGAGAGGATATTTCCTTTGGCCCTATAGTCTTCAAAGGGATCCGAAATATCTGTTCTCAGATTCCACAGAAATAAGGCTAGCAAAGAGATCCACGAAATAGAGATGTAACTATGTGAAATGAATTAACAGAACACTAAGCAGTTTCTCAGAAAGCTTCTTTCCAGATTTCATCTGAGGATATTTCCTTTTTTAACCATTGCCCTGTTTAGGCTTCAAATATCACTTTGCCAATTACAAAGAACTGTCTTAGCGAAAGGTTTCTTAAGGTGAAAGCTGTAACTCTGTGATATGATTTCTCAGAACACAAAGAAGTTTCTCAGAAAGCTTCCTTCTCTTTTTTATCGGAGGATATTTACTTTGGCCCTATAGTCTTCAAAGTGATCCGAAACAACTGTTCTCAAGTTCCACAGAAATAAGGCTAGCAAAGAGATCCACGAAATACAGATGTAGCGCTGTGAGATGAATTAACAGAACACTAAGCAGTTTCTCATAAAGCTTCTTTCAGATTTCATCTGAGGATGTTTCCTTTTTCACCATAGCCCTCTCTGGGCTTCCAAATATCACTTTGCCAATTCCATAAGAACTGTCTTAGCGCAAGGCTTCTTGAGGGGAATGCTGTACCTCTGTGAGATGATTTCACAGAACACAAAGAAGTTTCTCAGAAAGCTTCTTTCTCTTTGTTATCAGAGGATATTTCCTTTGGCCCTATAGTCTGCAAAGGATCCGAACCATCTGTTCTCAGATTCCTCAGTAATAAGGCTAGCAAAGAGATCCATGAAATACAGATGTAACTCTGTTAGTGGAAGTCACTCATCACAGAGCAGTTTCTCAAAAAGCTTCTTTCCAGATTTCATCTGACGATATTTCCTTTTTCACCATAGCCCTCTATGGGCTTCCAAATATCACTTTGCCAATTCCACAAGAACGGTCTTAGCGAAAGGCTTCTTGAGGGGAAAGCTGTAACATTGTGAGATGATTTCACAGAACACAAAGAAGTTTCTCAGAAAGCTTCTTTCTCTTTGTTATCGGAGGATATTTCCTTTGGCCGTACAGACTTCAAAGGGATCCGAAATATCTCTTCTCAGATTCCACAGAAATAAGGCTAGCAAAGAAATCCACGAAATACAGATGTAACACTGTGAGATGAAATAACAGAACACTAAGCAGTTTCTCAGAAACCTTCTTTCCAGATTTCATCTGAGGATACTTCCTTTTTCACCATAGCCCTCTATGGGCTTCCAAATATCACTTTGCCAATTCCACAAGAACTGAATTAGCGAAAGGCTTCTTGAGGGGAAAGCAGTAAATCGGTGAGATGATTTCTCAGAACACAAAGAAGTTTCTCAGAAAGCTTCTTTCTCTTTGTTATTGGAGGATATTTCCTTTGGCCCTATAGTCTTCATAGGGATCCGAAATATCTGTTCTCAGATTCCACAGAAATAAAGCTAGCAAAGAGATCCACGAAATACAGATGTAACTCAGTGAGATGAATTAACAGAACACTAAGCCGTTTCTCAGAAAGCTTCTTTCCAGATTTCATCTGAGGATATTTCCTTTTTCAGCATAGGCCTCGATGGTCTTCCAAATATCACTTTGCCAATTCCACAAGAACTGTCTTAGAGAAAGGCTTCTTGAGGGGAAAGCTGTAACTCTGTGAGATGATTTCACAAAACACAAAGAAGTTTCTCAGAAAGCTTCTTTCTCTTTCTTATCGGAGGATATTTCCTTTGGCCCTATAGTCTTCAAAGGTATCCGAAATATCTGTTCTCAGATTCCAGAGAAATAAGGCTAACAAAGAGATCCACAAAAAACAGATGTAACTCTTTGAGTGGAAGTGACACATCACAGAGCAGTTTCTCAGAAAGCTTCTTTCCAGATATCATCTGAGGATATTTCCTTTTTAACAATAGCCCTCTATGGACTTCCAAATATCACTTTGCCAATTCCACAAGAACTGTCTTAGCGAAAGGCTTCTTGAGGGGAAAGCTGTAACTCTGTGAGATGATTTCACAGAACACAAAGAAGTTTCTCAGAAAGCTTCTTTCTCTTTGTTATCGGAGGATATTTCCTTTGGCCCTCTAGTCTTCAAAGGGATCCGAAATATCTTTCTCAGATACCACAGAAATAAGGCTAGCAAAGAGTTCCACGAAATACAGATGTAGCTCTGTGAGATGAATTAACAGAACACTAAGCCTTTTCTCAGAAAGCTTCTTTCCAGATTTCATCTGAGGATATTTCCTTTTTCACCATAGCCCTCTATGGGCTTCCAACTATCACTTTGCCAATTCCACAAGAACTTTCTTAGCGAAAGGCTTCTTGTGGGGAAAGCTGTATCTCTGAGAGATGATTTCACAGGACACAAAGAAGATTCTCAGAAAGCTTCTTTCTGTTTCTTATCGGAGTATATTTCCTCTGGCCCTATAGTCTTCAAAGGGATCCGAAATATCTGTTCTCAGATTCCACAGAAATAAGGCTAGCAAAGAGATACACGACATACGGATGTAACTCTGTGAGTGGAAGCCACACATAACAGAGCAGTTTCTCAGAAAGCTTCTTTCCAGATTTCATCTGAGGATATTTCCTTTTTCACCATAGCCCTCTATGGGCTTCCAAATATCACTTTGCCAATTTCAAAGAACTGTCTTAGCGAAAGGCTTCTTGAGGGGAAAGCTGTAACTCTGTGAGATGATTTCACAGAACACACAGAAGTTTCTCAGAAAGCTTCTTTCTCTTTGTTATCGGAGGATATTTCCTTGGCCCTATAGTTTTCAAGGGCATCCGAAATATCTCTTCTCAGATTCCACAGAAATAAGGCAAGCCAAGAGACCCACGAAATACAGATGTAACTCTGTGAGATGAATTAACAGAACACTAAGCAGTTTCTCAGAAAGCTTCTTTCCAGATTTCATCTGAGGTTACTTCCTTTTTCACCATAGCCTTCTTGGGGTTTCCAATTATCACATTGCCAATTCCACAAGAACTGAATTAGCGAAAGGCTTCTTGAGGGGAAAGCTGTAACTCTGTGAGATGATTTCACAGAACACAAAGAAGTTTCTCAGAAAGCTTCTTTCTCTTTTTTATCGGAGGATATTTCCTTTGGCCCTATAGTCTTCATAGGGATCCGAAATATCTGTTCTCAGATTCCACAGAAATAAGGCTAGCAAAGAGATCCACGAAATAGAGATGTAACTATGTGAAATGAATTAACAGAACACTAAGCAGTTTCTCAGAAAGCTTCTTTCCAGATTTCATCTGAGGATATTTCCTTTTTTAACCATTGCCCTGTTTAGGCTTCAAATATCACTTTGCCAATTACAAAGAACTGTCTTAGCGAAAGGTTTCTTAAGGTGAAAGCTGTAACTCTGTGATATGATTTCTCAGAACACAAAGAAGTTTCTCAGAAAGCTTCTTTTTCTTTGTTATCGGAGGATATTTCCTTTGGCCGTACAGTCTTCAAAGGGATCCGAAATATCTCTTCTCAGATTCCACAGAAATAAGGCTAGCAAAGAGATCCACGAAATACAGGTGTGACTCTGTGAGATGAATTAACAGAACACTAAGCAGTTTCTCAGAAAGCTTCTTTCCAGATTTCATCTGAGGATATTTCCTTTTTCTCCATAGCCCTCTATGGGCTTCCAAATATCACTTTGCCAATTCCACAAGAACTGTCTTTGCCAAAGCCTTCTCGAGGGGAAAGCTGTAACTCTATTAAATAATTTCACAGAATACAAAGAAGTTTCTCAGAAAGCTTCTTTCTCTTTCTTATCGGAGGATATTTCCTTTGGCCCTATAGTCTTCAAAGGAATCCGAAATATCTGTTCTCAGATTCCACAGAAATACGGCTAGCAAGGAGATCCACGAACTACAGATGTAACTCTGTGAGTGGAAGTCACACATCACAAAGCAGTTTCTCAGAAAGCTTCTTTCCAGATTTCATCTGAGGATATTTCCTTTTTCACCATAGCCCTCTATGGGTTTCCAAATATCACTTTGCCTATTCCACAATAGCTGTCTTAGCGAAAGGCTTCTTGAGGGGAAAGCTGTAACTCTTTGAGATGACTTCACAGAACACCAGGATGTTTCTCAGAAAGCTTCTTTCTCTTTGTTATCAGAGGATATTTCCTTTGGCCCTATAGTCTTCAAAGGGATCGAAATATGTGTTCTCAGATTCCACAGAAATAAGGCTAGCAAAGGGGTCCACGAAATACAGATGTAACACTGTGAGATGAATTAACAGAACACTAAGCAGTTCCTCAGAAATTTTATATCCAGATTTCATCTGAGGATATTTTCTTTTTCACTTTAGCCCTCTATGGGCTACCAAATATCACTTTGTCAATTCCACAAGAACTGTCTTATCGAAAGGCTTCTTGAGGGGAAAGCTGTAACTCTGTGAGATGATTTCACAGAACACCAGGAAGTTTCTCAGAAAGCTTCTTTCTCTTTGTTTTTGGAGGATATTTCATTTGGCCCAATAGTCTCCAAAGGGATCCGAAACATCTGTTCTCAGATCCCACAAAAATAAGGCTAGCAAAGAGATCCACGAAATACAGATGTCACTCTGTGAGATGAATTAACAGAACTAAGCAGTTTCTCAGAAAGCTTCTTTCCAGATTTCATCTGAGGATATTTCCTTTTTCACAGTAGCCCTCTATGGGCTTCCAAATATCACTTTGCCAATTCGACAGGAACTGCCATAGCGAAAGGCTTATTGAGGGGAAAGCTGTAACTCTTTGAGATGATTTCACAGAACACCAGCATGTTTCTCAGAAAGCTTCTTTCTCTTCGTTATCGGAGGATATTTCATTTGGCCCTATAGTCTTCAAAGGGATCCGAAATCTCTGTTCTCAGATTCCACAGAAATAAGGCTAGCAAAGAGTTCCACGAAATACAGATGTAACTCTGTGAGTGGATGTCACACATCACAGAGCGGTTTCTCAGAAAGCTTCTTTCCAGATTTCATCTGAGGATATTTCCTTTTTTACCATAGCCCTCTTTGAGCTTCCAAATATCACTTTGCCAATTCCACAAGAACTGTCTTAGCGAAGGCTTCTTGAGGGGAAAGCTGTAACTCTGTGAGATGATTACACAGAACACAAAGAAGTTTCTCAGAAAGCTTCTTTCTCTTTGTTATCGGAGGATATTTCCTTTGGCCCTATAGTCTTCAAAGGGATCCGAAACATCTGTTCTCAGATTCCACAGAAATAAGGCTAGCAAAGAGATCCACGAAATATAGATGTAACTCTGTGAGATGATTTCACAGAACACAAAGAAGGTTCTCAGAAAGCTTCTTTCTCTTTGTTATCAGAGGATATTTCCTTTGACCCTATAGTGTTCAAAGGGATCCGAAATATCTGTTCTCAGATTCCACAGAAATAAGGCTAGCAAAGAGATCCACGAAATATAGATGTAACTCTGTGAGATGAATTTACAGAACACTAAGCAGTTTCTCAGAAAGCTTCTTTCCAGATTTCATCTGAGGATATTCCCTTTTTCACCGTATCCATCTAAGGGCAACCAAATATCACTTTGCCAATTCCACAAGAAGTGTCTTAGCGAAAGGCATCTTGAGGGGAAAGCTGTAACTCTGTGAGATGATTTCACAGAACACCGGGAGTTTCTCAGAAAGCTTCTTTCTCTTTTATATCGGAGGATAGTTCCTTTGGCCCTATTGTCTTCAAAGGGATCCGAAATATCTGTTCTCAGATTCCACAAAAATAAGGCTAGCAAAGAGATCAAGGAAATACAGATGTAACTCTGTGAGATGAATTAACAGAACACTAAGCAGTTTCTCAGAAAGCTTCTTTCCAGATTTCATCCGAGAATACTTCCTTTTTCACCATAGCCCTCTATGGGCTTCCAAATATCACTTTGACAATTCCACAAGAACTGTCTTAGCGAAAGGCTTCTTCAGGGGAAATCTGAAACTCTGTGACATGATATCACAGAACCCAAGGAAGTTTCTCAGAAAGCTTCTTTCTCTTTGTTATCGGTGGATATTTCCTTTGGCCCTATAGTCCTCAAAGGGTTCCGAAATAAGTGTTCTCAGATTCCACCGAAATAAGGCTAGTAAAGAGATCCACGAAATACAGATGTAACTCTGTGAGTGGATGTCACACATCACAGAGCAGCTTCTAAGAATGCTTCCTTCCAGATTTCATCTGAGGATATTTCGTTTTTCACCATAGCCCTCCTTCGGCTTCCAAATATCACTTTGCCAATTCCAAAAGAACTGTCTTAGCGAAAGGCTACTTGAGGGGAAAGCTGTGACTCTCTGAGATGATTTCACAGAACACAAAGAAGTTTCTCGGAAAGCTTCTTTCACTTTGTTATCAGAGGATATTTCCTTTGGCCCTATAGTCTTCAAAGGAATCCGAAATATCAGTTCTCAGATTCGACAGAAATAAGGATAGCAAAGATTTCCACGAAATACAGATGTAACTCTGTGAGATGAATTTGCAGAACACTAAGCATTTTCTCAGAAAGCTTCTTTCCAGATTTCATCTGAGGATATTTCCTTTTTCACCATAGCCCTCTATGGGCTTCCAAATATCACCTTGCCAATTCCACAAGAACTGTCTTAGCGAAAGTCTTCTAGAGGGGAAAGCTGTAATTCTGTGAGATGATTTCACAGAACACAAAGAAGTTTCTCAGAAATCTTCTTTCTCTTTGTTATGGGAGGATATTTCCTTTGGCCCTATAGTCTTCCAAGGGATCCGAAATATCTGTTCTCAGATTCCACAAAATAAGGCTAGCAAAGAGATTCACGAAATTCAGATGTAACTCTGTGAGATGAATTAACAGAACACTAAGCAGTTTCTCAGAAAGCTTCTTTCCAGATTTCATCTGAGGATATTTCCTTTTTCACCATAGCCCTCTATGGGCTTCCAAATATCACTTTGCCAATACCACAAGCACTGTCTTAGCGAAAGGCATCTTCAGGGGAACGGTGAAACTCTGTGAGATGATATCACAGAACACCAGGAAGTTTCTCAGAATGCTTCTTTCTCTTTGTTAATGGAGGATATTTCCTTTGGCGCTATAGTCTTCAAAGGGTTCCGAAATATCCGTTCTCATGTCGCACAGACATAAGGCTACCAAAGAGATCCATGAAATACAGATGTAACTCTGAGAGATGAATTAACAGAAAACTAAGCACTTTCTCAGAAAGCTTCTTTCCAGGTTTCATCTGAGGATACTTCCTTTTTCACCATAGCCCTGTATGGGCTTCCAAATATCACTTTGCCAATTCCACAAGAACTGTCTTAGCGAATGGCTTATTGAGGGGAAAGCTGTAACTCTGTCAGATGAATTCAGAGAACACGAAGAAGTTTCTCGGAAACCTTCTTTCTATTTGTTATCCGAGGATATTTCCTTTGGCCCTATAGTCTTCAAAGGAATCCGATATATGTGTTCTCAGATTCCACAGAAATAAGGCTAGCAAAGAGATCCACGAAATACAGATGGAACACTCTGAGTGGATGTCACACATCAAAGAGCAGTTTCTCAGAAAGCTTCCTTCCAGATTTCATCGGAGGATATTTCCTTTTTCACCATAGCCCTCTAGGGGCTTCTAAATATCACTTTGCCAATTTCACAAGAAATGTCGTAGCGAAAAGCTTCTTGAGGGGAAAGCTGTAACTCTGTGAGATGATTTCACAGAACACAAAGAAGCTTGTCAGAAAGCTTCTTTCTCTTTATTATCAGAAGCTATTTTCTCTGACCCTATAGTTTTCAAAGGGATCCGAAATATCTGTTCTAAGATTCCACAGAAATAAGGCTAGCAAAGAGATCCACGAAACACAGATGTAACTCTGTGAGATGAATGAAGAGAACACTAAGCAGTTTCTCAGAAAGCTTCTTTCCAGATTTCATCTGAGGATATTTCCTTTTTCACTATAGCCCTCTATGGGCTTCCTAATATCACTTTGCCAATTTCACAGGAACTGTCTTAGCGAAAGGCTTCTTCGGGGGAAAGCTGTAACTCTGTGAGATGATTTCACAGAAAACAAAGAAGTTTCTCAGAAAGCTTCTTTCTCTTTGTTATCGCAGGATATTTCCTTTGGCCCTATAGTCTTCAAAGGGATCCGACATATCTATTCTCAGATTCCACAGAAATAAGGCTAACAAAGGGATCCAGGAAATACAGATGTAACTCTGTGAGGTGAATTAACAGAACAATAAGCAGTTTCTCAGAAAGCTTCTTTCCAGATTTCACCTGAGGATACTTCCTTTTTCACCATAGTCCTCTAAGGGCTTCCAAATATCACTTTGCCAATTCCACAAGAACTGTGTTAGCCAAAGGCTTCTTGAGGGGAATGCTGTAACTCTGTGAGATGATTTCACAGAACACAAAGAAGTTTCTCAGAAAGCTTCTTTCTCTTTGATATCGGAGGATATTTCCATTGGCCCTAAAGTCTTCAAAGGGATCCGAAATATCTGTTCTAAGATTCCACAGAAATAAGGCTAGCAAAGAGATCCACGAAATACAGATGTAACACTGTGAGATGAATTAACAGAACACTAAGCAGTTTCTCAGTAAGCTTCTTTCCAGATTTCATCTGAGGATATTTCCTTTTTCACTATAGCCCTCTATGGGCTTCCAAATATCACTTTGCCAATTCCACAAGAACTGTCTTAGTGAAAGGCTTCTTCAGTGGAAAGGTGTAACTCTGTGAGATGATTTCACAGAACACAAAGAAGTTTCTCAGAAAGCTTCTTTCTCTTTGATATCGGAGGATATTTCCTTTGGCCCTATAGTTTTCAAAGGGATCCGAATTATCGGTTCTCAGATTCCACTGAAATAAGGCTAGCCATGAGATCCACGAAATACAGATGTAACTCTGTGAGATGAATTAACAGAACACTAAGCAGTTTCTCAGAAAGCTTCTTTCCAGATTTCATCTGAGGATATTTCCTTTTTCACCATAGCCCTGTATGGGCTTCCAAATATCACTTTGCCAATTCCTCAAGAACTGTCTTAGCGAAAGGCTTCTTGGGGGGAAAGCTGTAACTCCGTGAGATGATTTCACAGAACACGAAGGAGTTACTCAGAAAGCTTCTTTCTCTTTGTTATCGGAGGATATTTCCTTTCGCCCTGAAGTCTTCTAAGGGATCCGAAATATCTCTTCTCAGATTCCACAGAAATAAGGGAAGCAAAGAGATCCACGAAATACAGATGTAACTCTGTGAGCGGATGTCACACATCACAGAGCAGTTTCTCAGAAAGCTTCTTTCCAGATTTCATCTGAGGATATTTCCTTTTTCACCATAGCCCTCTATGGGCTTCCAAATATCACATTGCCAATTCCCCAAGAACTGTCTTAGCGTAAGGCTTCTTGAGGGGAAAGTTGTAAATCTGTGAAAGGATTTCACAGAACACAAAGAAGTTTCACAGAAAGCTTCTTTCTCTTCGTTATCGCAGGATATTTCCTTTGGCCCTATAGTCTTCAAAGGGATCCGAAATATCTCTTCTCAGATTCCACAGAAATAAGGCTAGCAAAGAGTTCCACGAAATACAGATGTAACTCTATGAGCGGATGTCACACTTCACAGAGCAGTATCTCAGAAAGCTTCTTTCCAGATTTCATCTGAGGATATTTCCTTTTTCACCATAGCCCTCTATGGGCTTCCAAATATCACTTTGCCCATTCCACAAGAACTGTCTTAGCGTAAGGCTTCTTGAGGGGAAAGCTGTAAATCTGTGAGATGATTTCACAGAACACAAAGAAGTTTCACAGAAAGCTTCTTTCTCTTCGTTATCGGATGATATTGCCTTTGGCCCTATAGCCTTCAAAGGGATCCGAAATATCTGTTCTCAGATTCCACAGAAATAAGGCTAACAAACAGATCCACGATATACAGATGTAACTCTGTGAGATGAATTAACAAAACATTAAGCAGTTTCTCAGAAATCTTCTTTCCAGATTTCATCTGAGGAAATTTCCTTTTTCACCATAGCCCTCTATGGGCTTCCAAATATCACTTTGCCAATTCCACAAGAACTGTCTTAGCGAAAGACTTCTTGAGGCGAACGCTGTAACTCTGTGAGATGATTTCACAGAACACAAAGAGGTTTCTCAGAAAGCTTCTTTCTCTTTGTTCTCGGAGGATATTTCCTTTGGCCCTATAGTCTTCAAAGGGATCCGAAATATCTGTTCTCAGATTCCAGAGAAATAAGGCTAGCAAAGTGATCCGCGAAATACAGATGTAACACTGTGAGATGAATTAACAGAACACTAAGCAGTTTCTCAGAAAGCTTCTTTCCAGATTTCATCTGAGGATATTTCCTTTTTCATCATAGCCCTCTATGGGTTTCCAAATATCACTTTGCCTATTCCACAATAGCTGTCTTAGCGAAAGGCTTCTTGAGGGGAAAGCTGTAACTCTCTGAGATGATTGCACAGAACACAAAGAAGTTTCTCAGAAAGCTTCTTTCTCTTTGTTATCTTAGGATATTTCCTTTGGCCCTATAGTCTTCAGAGGGATCCGAAGTATCTGTTCTCAGATTCCACGGAAATAAGGCTAACAAAGAGATCCACGAAATACAGATGTAACTCTGTGAGTGGATGTCACACATCACAGAGCAGTTTCTCAGAAGGCTTCTTTCCAGATTTCATCTGAGGATATTTCCTTTCTCAACATAGCCCTCTATGGGCTTCCAAATATCACTTTGCCAATTCCACAAGAACTGTCTTAGCGAAAGGCTTCTTCAGGGGAAAGCTGTAACTCTGTGAGATGATTTCACAGAACACCAGGACGTTTCTCAGAAAGCTGCTTTCTTTTTGTTATCGGAGGATATTTCCTTTGGCCCTATGGTCTTCAAAGGGATCTGAAATATCTGTTCTCAGATCCCACCGAAATAAGGCTAGCAAAGAGATCCACTAAAAATACAGATATACCTCTGTGAGATGAATTAACAGAACTCTAAGCAGATTCTATGAAAGCTTCTTTCCAGATTTCATCTTAGGATATTTCCTTTTTCACCATATCCCTCTATGGGCTTCCAAATATCACTTTGCCAATTCCACAAAAACTGTCTTAGCGAAAGGCTTCTTGAGGGGAAAGCTGTACCTCTGTGAGATGATTTCACAGAACACAAAGAAGTTTCTCAGAAAGCTTCTTTCTCTTTGTTATCGGAGGATATTTCCTTTGGCTCTATAGTCTTCAAAGGGATCCGAAATATCTGTTCTCAGATACCACAGAAATAAGGCTAGCAAAGAGATCCACGAAATACAGATGTAACTCAGTGAGATGAATTAACAGAACACTAAGCAGTATCTCAGAAAGCTTCTTTCCAGATTTCATCTGAGGATATTTCCTTTTTAACCATAGCCCTTTATGGGCTTCCAAATATCACTTTGCCAATTCCACAAGAACTGTCTTAGAGAAAGGCTTCTTGAGGGGAAAGCTGTAACTCTGTGAGATGATTTCACAGAACACCAGGAAGTTTCCCAGAAACCTTCTTTCTCTTTGTTATCGGAGGATATTTCCTTTGGCCCTATAGTCTTCAAAGGGATCCTAAATATGTGTTCTCAGATTCCACAGAAATAAGGCTAGAAAGAGATCCACGAAATACAGATGTAACTCTGTGAGATGAATTAACAGAACACTAAGCAGTTCCTCAGAAATTTTATTTCCAGATTTCATCTGAGGATATTTTCTTTTTCACTTTAGCCCTCTATGGGCTACCAAATATCACTTTGTCAATTCCACAAGAACTGTCTTATCGAAAGGCTTCTTGAGGGGAAAGCTGTAACTCTGTGAGATGATTTCACAGAACACCAGGAAGTTTCTCAGAAAGCTTCTTTCTCTTTGTTTTTGGAGGATATTTCATTTGGCCCAATAGTCTCCAAAGGGATCCGAAACATCTGTTCTCAGATCCCACAAAAATAAGGCTAGCAAAGAGATCCACGAAATACAGATGTAACTCTGTGAGATGAATTAACAGAACTAAGCAGTTTCTCAGAAAGCTTCTTTCCAGATTTCATCTGAGGATATTTCCTTTTTCACAGTAGCCCTCTATGGGCTTCCAAATATCACTTTGCCAATTCGACAGGAACTGCCATAGCGAAAGGCTTATTGAGGGGGAAGCTGTTACTCTGTGAGATGATTTCACAGAACACAAAGAAGTTTCTCAGAAAGCTTCTTTCTTTTTGTTATCGGAGGATATTTCCTTTGGCCCTATAGTCTTCAAAGGGATCCGAAATACCTGTTCTCCGTTCCACAGAAATAAGCTAGCAAAGATATCCACGAAATATAGATGTAACTCTGTGAGATGAATTAACAGAACACTAAGCAGTTTCGCAGAAAGCTTCTTTCCAGATTTCATCTGAGGATATTTCCTTTTTCACCATAGCCCTCTATGTTCTTCCAAATATCACCTTGCCAATTACACAAGAACTGTCTTAGCGAAAGGCTTCTTCAGGGGAAAGCTGTAACTCTGTGAGATGATTTCACAGAACACAAAGAAGTTTCTCAGAAAGCTTCTTTCTCTTTGTTATCGGAGGATATTTCCTTTGGCTCTATAGTCTTCAAAGGGATCCGAAATATCTCTTCTCAGATTCCACAGAAATAAGTCTAGCAAAGAGATCCACGAAATACAGATGTAACTCTGTGAGTGTATGTCACACATCACAGAGCACTTTCTCCGAAAGCTTCTTTCCAGATTTCATCGGAGGATATTTCCTTTTTCACCATAGCCCTCTATGGGCTTCCAAATATCATTTTGCCAATTCCACAAGAACTGTCTTAGCGAAAGGCTTCTTGAGGGGAAAGCTGTAACTCTGTGAGATGATTTCACAGAACACAAAGAAGTTTCCCAGAAAGCTTCTTTCTCTTTGTTATCTTAGGATATTTCCTTTGGCCCTATAGTCTTCAGAGGGATCCGAAATATCTGTTCTCAGATTGCACAGAAATAAGGCTAGCAAGGAGATCCAAGAAATACAGATGTAACTCTGTGAGTGGAAGTCACACATCACAGAGCAGTTTATCAGAAAGCTTATTTCCAGATTTCATCTGAGGATATTTACATTTCTCTATAGACCTCTATTGACTTCGAAATATCACTTTGCCAATTCCATCAGAACTGTCGTAGGGAAAGGCTTCTTGAGGGGAAAGCTGTAACTCTGTGAGATGATTTCACAGAACACCAGGACGTTTCTCAGAAAGCTGCTTTCTTTTTGTTATCGGAGGATATTTCCCTTGGCCCTATCGTCTTCAAAGGGATCCGAAATATCTGTTCTCAGATCCTACAGAAATAAGGCTAGCAAAGAGATCCACTAAAAATACAGATGTAACTCTGTGAGATGAATTAACAGAACACTAAGCAGTTTCTCAGAAAGCTTCTTTCCAGATTTCATCTGAGGATATTTCCTTTTTCACCATATCCCTCTATGGGCTTCCAAATATCACTTTGCCAATTAAACAAGAACTGTCTTAGCGAAAGGCGTCTTTGAGGGGAAACCTGTAACTCTCTGAGATGATTTCACAGAACACAGAGAAGTTTCTCAGAAAGCTTCTTTCCTTTGTTATCCTAGGATAATTCCTTTGGCCCTGTAGTCTTCAAAGGGATCGGAAATACCTGTTCTCAGATTCCACAGAAATAAGGCTCGCAAAGAGGTCCACGAAATACAGATGTAACACTGTGAGATGAATTAACAGAACACTAAGCAGTTTCTCAGAAATATTCTTTCCAGATTTCATCTGAGGATATTTCCTTTTTCACTATAGCCCTATATGGGCTTCCAAATATCACTTTGCCAATTCCACAAGAACTATCTTAGTGAAAGGCTTCTTCAGGGGAAAGCTGTAACTCTTTGAGATGACTTCACAGAACACCAGGATGTTTCTCAGAAAGCTTCTTTCTCTTTGTTATCAGAGGATATTTCCTTTGGCCCTATAGTCTTCAAAGGGATCGAAATATGTGTTCTCAGATTCCACAGAAATAAGGCTAGCAAAGGGGTCCACGAAATACAGATGTAACACTGTGAGATGAGTTAACAGAACACTAATCAGTTCCTCAGAAATTTTATTTCCAGATTTCATCTGAGGATATTTTCTTTTTCACTTTAGCCCTCTATGGGCTACCAAATATCACTTTGTCAATTCCACAAGAACTGTCTTATTGAAAGGCTTCTTGAGGGGAAAGCTGTAACTCTGTGAGATGATTTCACAGAACACCAGGAAGTTTCTCAGAAAGCTTCTTTCTCTTTGTTTTTGGAGGATATTTCATTTGGCCCAATAGTGTCCAAAGGGATCCGAAACATCTGTTCTCAGATCCCACAAAAATAAGGCTAGCAAAGAGATCCACGAAATACAGATGTAACTCTGTGAGATGAATTAACAGAACTAAGCAGTTTCTCAGAAAGCTTCTTTCCAGATTTCATCTGAGGATATTTCCTTTTTCACAGTAGCCCTCTATGGGCTTCCAAATATCACTTTGCCAATTCGACAGGAACTGCCATAGCGAAAGGCTTATTGAGGGGAAAGCTGTAACTCTTTGAGATGATTTCACAGAACACCAGGAAGTTTCTCAGAAAGCTTCTTTCTCTTTGTTATCGTATTATATATTTCCTTTGGCCGTATAGTCTTCAAAGGGATCCGAAATATCTGTTCTCAGATACCACAGAAATAAGGCTAGCAAAGAGATCCACTAAAAATACAGATGTAACTCTGTGAGATGAATTAACAGAACACTAAGCAGTTTCTCAGAAAGCTTCTTTCCAGATTTCATCTGAGGATATTTCCTTTTTCACCATATCCCTCTATGGGCTTCCAAATATCACTTTGCCAATTAAACAAGAACTGTCTTAGCGAAAGGCGTCTTTGAGGGGAAACCTGTAACTCTCTGAGATGATTTCACAGAACACAGAGAAGTTTCTCAGAAAGCTTCTTTCCTTTGTTATCCTAGGATAATTCCTTTGGCCCTGTAGTCTTCAAAGGGATCGGAAATACCTGTTCTCAGATTCCACAGAAATAAGGCTCGCAAAGAGGTCCACGAAATACAGATGTAACACTGTGAGATGAATTAACAGAACACTAAGCAGTTTCTCAGAAATATTCTTTCCAGATTTCATCTGAGGATATTTCCTTTTTCACTATAGCCCTATATGGGCTTCCAAATATCACTTTGCCAATTCCACAAGAACTATCTTAGTGAAAGGCTTCTTCAGGGGAAAGCTGTAACTCTTTGAGATGACTTCACAGAACACCAGGATGTTTCTCAGAAAGCTTCTTTCTCTTTGTTATCAGAGGATATTTCCTTTGGCCCTATAGTCTTCAAAGGGATCGAAATATGTGTTCTCAGATTCCACAGAAATAAGGCTAGCAAAGGGGTCCACGAAATACAGATGTAACACTGTGAGATGAGTTAACAGAACACTAAGCAGTTCCTCAGAAATTTTATTTCCAGATTTCATCTGAGGATATTTTCTTTTTCACTTTAGCCCTCTATGGGCTACCAAATATCACTTTGTCAATTCCACAAGAACTGTCTTATCTAAAGGCTTCTTGAGGGGAAAGCTGTAACTCTGTGAGATGATTTCACAGAACACCAGGAAGTTTCTCAGAAAGCTTCTTTCTCTTTGTTTTTGGAGGATATTTCATTTGGCCCAATAGTGTCCAAAGGGATCCGAAACATCTGTTCTCAGATCCCACAAAAATAAGGCTAGCAAAGAGATCCACGAAATACAGATGTAACTCTGTGAGATGAATTAACAGAACTAAGCAGTTTCTCAGAAAGCTTCTTTCCAGATTTCATCTGAGGATATTTCCTTTTTCACAGTAGCCCTCTATGGGCTTCCAAATATCACTTTGCCAATTCGACAGGAACTGCCATAGCGAAAGGCTTATTGAGGGGAAAGCTGTAACTCTTTGAGATGATTTCACAGAACACCAGGAAGTTTCTCAGAAAGCTTCTTTCTCTTTGTTATCGTATTATATATTTCCTTTGGCCGTATAGTCTTCAAAGGGATCCGAAATATCTGTTCTCAGATACCACAGAAATAAGGCTAGGAAAGAGATACACGAAATACAGATGTAACTCAGTGAGATGAATTAACAGAACACTAAGCAGTTTCTCAGAAAGCTTCTTTACAGATTTCATCGGAGGATATTTCCTTTTTCACCATAGCCCTCTATGGGCTTCCAAATATCACTTTGCCAATTAAACAAGAACTGTCTTAGCGAAAGGCGTCTTTGAGGGGAAACCTGTAACTCTCTGAGATGATTTCACAGAACACAGAGAAGTTTCTCAGAAAGCTTCTTTCTCTTTGTTATCCTAGGATAATTCCTTTGGCCCTGTAGTCTTCAAAGGGATCGGAAATACCTGTTCTCAGATTCCACAGAAATAAGGCTCGCAAAGAGGTCCACGAAATACAGATGTAACACTGTGAGATGAATTAACAGAACACTAAGCAGTTTCTCAGAAATATTCTTTCCAGATTTCATCTGAGGATATTTCCTTTTTCACTATAGCCCTATATGGGCTTCCAAATATCACTTTGCCAATTCCACAAGAACTATCTTAGTGAAAGGCTTCTTGAGGGGAAAGCTGTAACTCTTTGAGATGACTTCACAGAACACCAGGATGTTTCTCAGAAAGCTTCTTTCTCTTTGTTATCAGAGGATATTTCCTTTGGCCCTATAGTCTTCAAAGGGATCGAAATATGTGTTCTCAGATTCCACAGAAATAAGGCTAGCAAAGGGGTCCACGAAATACAGATGTAACACTGTGAGATGAATTAACAGAACACTAAGCAGTTCCTCAGAAATTTTATTTCCAGATTTCATCTGAGGATATTTTCTTTTTCACTTTAGCCCTCTATGGGCTACCAAATATCACTTTGTCAATTCCACAAGAACTGTCTTATCGAAAGGCTTCTTGAGGGGAAAGCTGTAACTCTGTGAGATGATTTCACAGAACACCAGGAAGTTTCTCAGAAAGCTTCTTTCTCTTTGTTTTTGGAGGATATTTCATTTGGCCCAATAGTCTCCAAAGGGATCCGAAACATCTGTTCTCAGATCCCACAAAAATAAGGCTAGCAAAGAGATCCACGAAATACAGATGTAACTCTGTGAGATGAATTAACAGAACTAAGCAGTTTCTCAGAAAGCTTCTTTCCAGATTTCATCTGAGGATATTTCCTTTTTCACAGTAGCCCTCTATGGGCTTCCAAATATCACTTTGCCAATTCGACAGGAACTGCCATAGCGAAAGTCTTATTGAGGGGAAAGCTGTAACTCTTTGAGATGATTTCACAGAACACCAGCATGTTTCTCAGAAAGCTTCTTTCTCTTCGTTATCGGAGGATATTTCATTTGGCCCTATAGTCTTCAAAGGGATCCGAAATCTCTGTTCTCAGATTCCACAGAAATAAGGCTAGCAAAGAGTTCCACGAAATACAGATGTAACTCTGTGAGTGGATGTCACACATCACAGAGCAGTTTCTCAGAAAGCTTCTTTCCAGATTTCATCTGAGGATATTTCCTTTTTTACCATAGCCCTCTTTGGGCTTCCAAATATCACTTTGCCAATTCCACAAGAACTGTCTTAGCGAAGGCTTCTTGAGGGGAAAGCTGTAACTCTGTGAGATGATTACACAGAACACAAAGAAGTTTCTCAGAAAGCTTCTTTCTCTTTGTTATCGGAGGATATTTCCTTTGGCCCTATAGTCTTCAAAGGGATCCGAAACATCTGTTCTCAGATTCCACAGAAATAAGGCTAGCAAAGAGATCCACGAAATATAGATGTAACTCTGTGAGATGATTTCACAGAACACAAAGAAGGTTCTCAGAAAGCTTCTTTCTCTTTGTTATCAGAGGATATTTCCTTTGACCCTATAGTGTTCAAAGGGATCCGAAATATCTGTTCTCAGATTCCACAGAAATAAGGCTAGCAAAGAGATCCACGAAATATAGATGTAACTCTGTGAGATGAATTTACAGAACACTAAGCAGTTTCTCAGAAAGCTTCTTTCCAGATTTCATCTGAGGATATTCCCTTTTTCACCGTATCCATCTAAGGGCAACCAAATATCACTTTGCCAATTCCACAAGAACTGTCTTAGCGAAAGGCATCTTGAGGGGAAAGCTGTAACTCTGTGAGATGATTTCACAGAACACCGGGAGTCTCTCAGAAAGCTTCTTTCTCTTTTATATCGGAGGATAGTTCCTTTGGCCCTATTGTCTTCAAAGGGATCCGAAATATCTGTTCTCAGATTCCACAAAAATAAGGCTAGCAAAGTGATCAAGGAAATACAGATGTAACTCTGTGAGATGAATTAACAGAACACTAAGCAGTTTCTCAGAAAGCTTCTTTCCAGATTTCATCCGAGAATACTTCCTTTTTCACCATAGCCCTCTATGGGCTTCCAAATATCACTTTGACAATTCCACAAGAACTGTCTTAGCGAAAGGCTTCTTCAGGGGAAATCTGAAACTCTGTGACATGATTTCACAGAACCCAAGGAAGTTTCTCAGAAAGCTTCTTTCTCTTTGTTATCGGTGGATATTTCCTTTGGCCCTATAGTCCTCAAAGGGATCCGAAATAAGTGTTCTCAGATTCCACCGAAATAAGGCTAGTAAAGAGATCCACGAAATACAGATGTAACTCTGTGAGTGGATGTCACACATCACAGAGCAGCTTCTAAGAATGCTTCCTTCCAGATTTCATCTGAGGATATTTCGTTTTTCACCATAGCCCTCCTTCGGCTTCCAAATATCACTTTGCCAATTCCAAAAGAACTGTCTTAGCGAAAGGCTACTTGAGGGGAAAGCTGTGACTCTCTGAGATGATTTCACAGAACACAAAGAAGTTTCTCGGAAAGCTTCTTTCACTTTGTTATCAGAGGATATTTCCTTTGGCCCTATAGTCTTCAAAGGAATCCGAAATATCAGTTCTCAGATTCGACAGAAATAAGGATAGCAAAGATTTCCACGAAATACAGATGTAACTCTGTGAGATGAATTTGCAGAACACTAAGCATTTTCTCAGAAAGCTTCTTTCCAGATTTCATCTGAGGATATTTCCTTTTTCACCATAGCCCTCTATGGGCTTCCAAATATCACCTTGCCAATTCCACAAGAACTGTCTTAGCGAAAGTCTTCTAGAGGGGAAAGCTGTAACTCTGTGAGATGATTTCACAGAACACAAAGAAGTTTCTCAGAAATCTTCTTTCTCTTTGTTATGGGAGGATATTTCCTTTGGCCCTATAGTCTTCCAAGGGATCCGAAATATCTGTTCTCAGATTCCACAAAATAAGGCTAGCAAAGAGATTCACGAAATTCAGATGTAACTCTGTGAGATGAATTAACAGAACACTAAGCAGTTTCTCAGAAAGCTTCTTTCCAGATTTCATCTGAGGATATTTCCTTTTTCACCATAGCCCTCTATGGGCTTCCAAATATCACTTTGCCAATACCACAAGCACTGTCTTAGCGAAAGGCATCTTCAGGGGAACGGTGAAACTCTGTGAGATGATTTCACAGAACACCAGGAAGTTTCTCAGAATGCTTCTTTCTCTTTGTTAATGGAGGATATTTCCTTTGGCGCTATAGTCTTCAAAGGGTTCCGAAATATCCGTTCTCATGTCGCACAGACATAAGGCTACCAAAGAGATCCATGAAATACAGATGTAACTCTGAGAGATGAATTAACAGAAAACTAAGCACTTTATCAGAAAGCTTCTTTCCAGGTTTCATCTGAGGATACTTCCTTTTTCACCATAGCCCTGTATGGGCTTCCAAATATCACTTTGCCAATTCCACAAGAACTGTCTTAGCGAATGGCTTATTGAGGGGAAAGCTGTAACTCTGTCAGATGAATTCAGAGAACACGAAGAAGTTTCTCGGAAAACTTCTTTCTATTTGTTATCCGAGGATATTTCCTTTGGCCCTATAGTCTTCAAAGGAATCCGATATATGTGTTCTCAGATTCCACAGAAATAAGGCTAGCAAAGAGATCCACGAAATACAGATGGAACACTCTGAGTGGATGTCACACATCAAAGAGCAGTTTCTCAGAAAGCTTCCTTCCAGATTTCATCGGAGGATATTTCCTTTTTCACCATAGCCCTCTAGGGGCTTCTAAATATCACTTTGCCAATTTCACAAGAAATGTCGTAGCGAAAAGCTTCTTGAGGGGAAAGCTGTAACTCTGTGAGATGATTTCACAGAACACAAAGAAGCTTGTCAGAAAGCTTCTTTCTCTTTATTATCGGAAGCTATTTTCTTTGACCCTATAGTTTTCAAAGGGATCCGAAATATCTGTTCTAAGATTCCACAGAAATAAGGCTAGCAAAGAGATCCACGAAACACAGATGTAACTCTGTGAGATGAATGAAGAGAACACTAAGCAGTTTCTCAGAAAGCTTCTTTCCAGATTTCATCTGAGGATATTTCCTTTTTCACTATAGCCCTCTATGGGCTTCCTAATATCACTTTGCCAATTTCACAGGAACTGTCTTAGCGAAAGGCTTCTTCGGGGGAAAGCTGTAACTCTGTGAGATGATTTCACAGAAAACAAAGAAGTTTCTCAGAAAGCTTCTTTCTCTTTGTTATCGCAGGATATTTCCTTTGGCCCTATAGTCTTCAAAGAGATCCGACATATCTATTCTCAGATTCCACAGAAATAAGACTAACAAAGGGATCCAGGAAATACAGATGTAACTCTGTGAGGTGAATTAACAGAACAATAAGCAGTTTCTCAGAAAGCTTCTTTCCAGATTTCACCTGAGGATACTTCCTTTTTCACCATAGTCCTCTAAGGGCTTCCAAATATCACTTTGCCAATTCCACAAGAACTGTCTTAGCCAAAGGCTTCTTGAGGGGAATGCTGTAACTCTGTGAGATGATTTCACAGAACACAAAGAAGTTTCTCAGAAAGCTTCTTTCTCTTTGATATCGGAGGATATTTCCATTGGCCCTAAAGTCTTCAAAGGGATCCGAAATATCTCTTCTCACATTCCACAGAAATAAGACTAGCAAAGAGATCCACGAAATACACATGTAACTCTGTGAGATGAATTATCAGAACACTAAGCAGTTTCTCAGAAAACTTCTTTCCAGATTTCATCTGAGAATACTTCCTTTTTCAACATAGCCCACTATGGGCTTCCAAATCTCACTTTGCCAATTCCACAGGAACTGTCTTAGCGAAAGGCTTCTTGAGGGGAAAGCTGTAACTCTTTGAGATGATTTCACAGACACAAAGAAGTTTCCCAGAAAGCTTCTTTCTCTTTGTTATCGGAGGATATTTCCTTTGGCCCTATAGTCTTCAAAGGGATCCGAAACATCTGTTCTCAGATCCCACAAAAATAAGGCTAGCAAAGAGATCCACGAAATACAGATGTAACTCTGTGAGATGAATTAACAGAACTAAGCAGTTTCTCAGAAAGCTTCTTTCCAGATTTCATCTGAAGATATTTCCTTTTTCACAGTAGCCCTCTATGGGCTTCCAAATATCACTTTGCCAATTCGACAGGAACTGCCTTAGCGAAAGGCTTATTGAGGGGAAAGCTGTAACTCTTTGAGATGATTTCACAGAACACCAGGAAGTTTCTCAGAAAGCTTCTTTCTCTTTGTTATCGTATTATATATTTCCTTTGGCCGTATAGTCTTCAAAGGGATCCGAAATATCTGTTCTCAGATACCACAGAAATAAGGCTAGGAAAGAGATACACGAAATACAGATGTAACTCAGTGAGATGAATTAACAGAACACTAAGCAGTTTCTCAGAAAGCTTCTTTACAGATTTCATCGGAGGATATTTCCTTTTTCACCATAGCCCTCTATGGGCTTCCAAATATCACTTTGCCAATTAAACAAGAACTGTCTTAGCGAAAGGCGTCTTTGAGGGGAAACCTGTAACTCTCTGAGATGATTTCACAGAACACAGAGAAGTTTCTCAGAAAGCTTCTTTCTCTTTGTTATCCTAGGATAATTCCTTTGGCCCTGTAGTCTTCAAAGGGATCGGAAATACCTGTTCTCAGATTCCACAGAAATAAGGCTCGCAAAGAGGTCCACGAAATACAGATGTAACACTGTGAGATGAATTAACAGAACACTAAGCAGTTTCTCAGAAATATTCTTTCCAGATTTCATCTGAGGATATTTCCTTTTTCACTATAGCCCTATATGGGCTTCCAAATATCACTTTGCCAATTCCACAAGAACTATCTTAGTGAAAGGCTTCTTGAGGGGAAAGCTGTAACTCTTTGAGATGACTTCACAGAACACCAGGATGTTTCTCAGAAAGCTTCTTTCTCTTTGTTATCAGAGGATATTTCCTTTGGCCCTATAGTCTTCAAAGGGATCGAAATATGTGTTCTCAGATTCCACAGAAATAAGGCTAGCAAAGGGGTCCACGAAATACAGATGTAACACTGTGAGATGAATTAACAGAACACTAAGCAGTTCCTCAGAAATTTTATTTCCAGATTTCATCTGAGGATATTTTCTTTTTCACTTTAGCCCTCTATGGGCTACCAAATATCACTTTGTCAATTCCACAAGAACTGTCTTATCGAAAGGCTTCTTGAGGGGAAAGCTGTAACTCTGTGAGATGATTTCACAGAACACCAGGAAGTTTCTCAGAAAGCTTCTTTCTCTTTGTTTTTGGAGGATATTTCATTTGGCCCAATAGTCTCCAAAGGGATCCGAAACATCTGTTCTCAGATCCCACAAAAATAAGGCTAGCAAAGAGATCCACGAAATACAGATGTAACTCTGTGAGATGAATTAACAGAACTAAGCAGTTTCTCAGAAAGCTTCTTTCCAGATTTCATCTGAGGATATTTCCTTTTTCACAGTAGCCCTCTATGGGCTTCCAAATATCACTTTGCCAATTCGACAGGAACTGCCATAGCGAAAGTCTTATTGAGGGGAAAGCTGTAACTCTTTGAGATGATTTCACAGAACACCAGCATGTTTCTCAGAAAGCTTCTTTCTCTTCGTTATCGGAGGATATTTCATTTGGCCCTATAGTCTTCAAAGGGATCCGAAATCTCTGTTCTCAGATTCCACAGAAATAAGGCTAGCAAAGAGTTCCACGAAATACAGATGTAACTCTGTGAGTGGATGTCACACATCACAGAGCAGTTTCTCAGAAAGCTTCTTTCCAGATTTCATCTGAGGATATTTCCTTTTTTACCATAGCCCTCTTTGGGCTTCCAAATATCACTTTGCCAATTCCACAAGAACTGTCTTAGCGAAGGCTTCTTGAGGGGAAAGCTGTAACTCTGTGAGATGATTACACAGAACACAAAGAAGTTTCTCAGAAAGCTTCTTTCTCTTTGTTATCGGAGGATATTTCCTTTGGCCCTATAGTCTTCAAAGGGATCCGAAACATCTGTTCTCAGATTCCACAGAAATAAGGCTAGCAAAGAGATCCACGAAATATAGATGTAACTCTGTGAGATGATTTCACAGAACACAAAGAAGGTTCTCAGAAAGCTTCTTTCTCTTTGTTATCAGAGGATATTTCCTTTGACCCTATAGTGTTCAAAGGGATCCGAAATATCTGTTCTCAGATTCCACAGAAATAAGGCTAGCAAAGAGATCCACGAAATATAGATGTAACTCTGTGAGATGAATTTACAGAACACTAAGCAGTTTCTCAGAAAGCTTCTTTCCAGATTTCATCTGAGGATATTCCCTTTTTCACCGTATCCATCTAAGGACAACCAAATATCACTTTGCCAATTCCACAAGAAGTGTCTTAGCGAAAGGCATCTTGAGGGGAAAGCTGTAACTCTGTGAGATGATTTCACAGAACACCGGGAGTTTCTCAGAAAGCTTCTTTCTCTTTTATATCGGAGGATAGTTCCTTTGGCCCTATTGTCTTCAAAGGGATCCGAAATATCTGTTCTCAGATTCCACAAAAATAAGGCTAGCAAAGAGATGAAGGAAATACAGATGTAACTCTGTGAGATGAATTAACAGAACACTAAGCAGTTTCTCAGAAAGCTTCTTTCCAGATTTCATCCGAGAATACTTCCTTTTTCACCATAGCCCTCTATGGGCTTCCAAATATCACTTTGACAATTCCACAAGAACTGTCTTAGCGAAAGGCTTCTTCAGGGGAAATCTGAAACTCTGTGACATGATTTCACAGAACCCAAGGAAGTTTCTCAGAAAGCTTCTTTCTCTTTGTTATCGGTGGATATTTCCTTTGGCCCTATAGTCCTCAAAGGGTTCCGAAATAAGTGTTCTCAGATTCCACCGAAATAAGGCTAGTAAAGAGATCCACGAAATAAAGATGTAACTCTGTGAGTGGATGTCACACATCACAGAGCAGCTTCTAAGAATGCTTCCTTCCAGATTTCATCTGAGGATATTTCGTTTTTCACCATAGCCCTCCTTCGGCTTCCAAATATCACTTTGCCAATTCCAAAAGAACTGTCTTAGCGAAAGGCTATTTGAGGGGAAAGCTGTGACTCTCTGAGATGATTTCACAGAACACAAAGAAGTTTCTCGGAAAGCTTCTTTCACTTTGTTATCAGAGGATATTTCCTTTGGCCCTATAGTCTTCAAAGGAATCCGAAATATCAGTTCTCAGATTCGACAGAAATAAGGATAGCAAAGATTTCCACGAAATACAGATGTAACTCTGTGAGATGAATTTGCAGAACACTAAGCATTTTCTCAGAAAGCTTCTTTCCAGATTTCATCTGAGGATATTTCCTTTTTCACCATAGCCCTCTATGGGCTTCCAAATATCACCTTGCCAATTCCACAAGAACTGTCTTAGCGAAAGTCTTCTAGAGGGGAAAGCTGTAACTCTGTGAGATGATTTCACAGAACACAAAGAAGTTTCTCAGAAATCTTCTTTCTCTTTGTTATGGGAGGATATTTCCTTTGGCCCTATAGTCTTCCAAGGGATCCGAAATATCTGTTCTCAGATTCCACAAAATAAGGCTAGCAAAGAGATTCACGAAATTCAGATGTAACTCTGTGAGATGAATTAACAGAACACTAAGCAGTTTCTCAGAAAGCTTCTTTCCAGATTTCATCTGAGGATATTTCCTTTTTCACCATAGCCCTCTATGGGCTTCCAAATATCACTTTGCCAATACCACAAGCACTGTCTTAGCGAAAGGCATCTTCAGGGGAACGGTGAAACTCTGTGAGATGATTTCACAGAACACCAGGAAGTTTCTCAGAATGCTTCTTTCTCTTTGTTAATGGAGGATATTTCCTTTGGCGCTATAGTCTTCAAAGGGTTCCGAAATATCCGTTCTCATGTCGCACAGACATAAGGCTACCAAAGAGATCCATGAAATACAGATGTAACTCTGAGAGATGAATTAACAGAAAACTAAGCACTTTCTCAGAAAGCTTCTTTCCAGGTTTCATCTGAGGATACTTCCTTTTTCACCATAGCCCTGTATGGGCTTCCAAATATCACTTTGCCAATTCCCCAAGAACTGTCTTAGCGAATGGCTTATTGAGGGGAAAGCTGTAACTCTGTCAGATGAATTCAGAGAACACGAAGAAGTTTCTCGGAAACCTTCTTTCTATTTGTTATCCGAGGATATTTCCTTTGGCCCTATAATCTTCAAAGGAATCCGATATATGTGTTCTCAGATTCCACAGAAATAAGGCTAGCAAAGAGATCCACGAAATACAGATGGAACACTCTGAGTGGATGTCACACATCAAAGAGCAGTTTCTCAGAAAGCTTCCTTCCAGATTTCATCGGAGGATATTTCCTTTTTCACCATAGCCCTCTAGGGGCTTCTAAATATCACTTTGCCAATTTCACAAGAAATGTCGTAGCGAAAAGCTTCTTGAGGGGAAAGCTGTAACTCTGTGAGATGATTTCACAGAACACAGAGAAGCTTGTCAGAAAGCTTCTTTCTCTTTATTATCGGAAGCTATTTTCTTTGACCCTATAGTTTTCAAAGGGATCCGAAATATCTGTTCTAAGATTCCACAGAAATAAGGCTAGCAAAGAGATCCACGAAACACAGATGTAACTCTGTGAGATGAATGAAGAGAACACTAAGCAGTTTCTCAGAAAGCTTCTTTCCAGATTTCATCTGAGGATATTTCCTTTTTCACTATAGCCCTCTATGGGCTTCCTAATATCACTTTGCCAATTTCACAGGAACTGTCTTAGCGAAAGGCTTCTTCGGGGGAAAGCTGTAACTCTGTGAGATGATTTCACAGAAAACAAAGAAGTTTCTCAGAAAGCTTCTTTCTCTTTGTTATCGCAGGATATTTCCTTTGGCCCTATAGTCTTCAAAGGGATCCGACATATCTATTCTCAGATTCCACAGAAATAAGACTAACAAAGGGATCCAGGAAATACAGATGTAACTCTGTGAGGTGAATTAACAGAACAATAAGCAGTTTCTCAGAAAGCTTCTTTCCAGATTTCACCTGAGGATACTTCCTTTTTCACCATAGTCCTCTAAGGGCTTCCAAATATCACTTTGCCAATTCCACAAGAACTGTTTTAGCCAAAGGCTTCTTGAGGGGAATGCTGTAACTCTGTGAGATGATTTCACAGAACACAAAGAAGTTTCTCAGAAAGCTTCTTTCTCTTTGATATCGGAGGATATTTCCATTGGCCCTAAAGTCTTCAAAGGGATCCGAAATATCTCTTCTCACATTCCACAGAAATAAGACTAGCAAAGAGATCCACGAAATACACATGTAACTCTGTGAGATGAATTATCAGAACACTAAGCAGTTTCTCAGAAAACTTCTTTCCAGATTTCATCTGAGAATACTTCCTTTTTCAACATAGCCCACTATGGGCTTCCAAATCTCACTTTGCCAATTCCACAGGAACTGTCTTAGCGAAAGGCTTCTTGAGGGGAAAGCTGTAACTCTTTGAGATGATTTCACAGACACAAAGAAGTTTCCCAGAAAGCTTCTTTCTCTTTGTTATCGGAGGATATTTCCTTTGGCCCTATAGTCTTCAAAGGGATCCGAAATATCTGTTCTCAGATTCCACAGAAATAAGGCTAGCAAAGAGATCCACGAAATACAGATGTATCTCTGTGAGATGAATTAACAGACCACTAAGCAGTTTCTCAGAAAGCTTCTTTCCAGATTTCATCTGAGGATATTTCCTTTTTCGCCATAGCCCTCTATGGGCTTCCAAATATCACTTTGCCAATTCCACTAGAACTGTCTTAGCGAAAGGCTTCTCGAGGGGAAAGCTGTAAATCAGTGAGATGATTTCACAGAACACAAAGAAGTTTCTCAGGAAGCTTCCTTCTCTTTGTTATCGGAGGATATTTCCTTTGGCCCTATAGTCTTCAAAGGGATCCGAAATATCTGTTCTCAGATTCCACAGAAATAAGGCTAGCAAAGAGATCCACGAAATACAGATGTAACACTGTGAGATGAATTAACAGAACACTAAGCAGTTTCTCAGAAAGCTTCTTTCCAGATTTCATCTGAGGATATTTCCTTTTTCACTATAGCCCTCTATGGGCTTCCAAATATCACTTTGCCAATTCCACAAGAACTGTCTTAGTGAAAGGCTTCTTCAGTGGAAAGGTGTAACTCTGTGAGATGATTTCACAGAACACAAAGAAGTTTCTCAGAAAGCTTCTTTCTCTTTGATATCGGAGGATATTTCCTTTGGCCCTATAGTTTTCAAAGGGATCCGAATTATCGGTTCTCAGATTCCACTGAAATAAGGCTAGCCATGAGATCCACGAAATACAGATGTAACTCTGTGAGATGAATTAACAGAACACTAAGCAGTTTCTCAGAAAGCTTCTTTCCAGATTTCATCTGAGGATATTTCCTTTTTCACCATAGCCCTGTATGGGCTTCCAAATATCACTTTGCCAATTCCTCAAGAACTGTCTTAGCGAAAGGCTTCTTTGGGGGAAAGCTGTAACTCCGTGAGATGATTTCACAGAACACGAAGGAGTTACTCAGAAAGCTTCTTTCTCTTTGTTATCGGAGGATATTTCCTTTCGCCCTAAAGTCTTCTAAGGGATCCGAAATATCTCTTCTCAGATTCCACAGAAATAAGGGAAGCAAAGAGATCCACGAAATACAGATGTAACTCTGTGAGCGGATGTCACACATCACAGAGCAGTTTCTCAGAAAGCTTCTTTCCAGATTTCATCTGAGGATATTTCCTTTTTCACCATAGCCCTCTATGGGCCTCCAAATATCACATTGCCAATTCCCCAAGAACTGTCTTAGCGTAAGGCTTCTTGAGGGGAAAGTTGTAAATCTGTGAAAGGATTTCACAAAACACAAAGAAGTTTCACAGAAAGCTTCTTTCTCTTCGTTATCGCAGGATATTTCCTTTGGCCCTATAGTCTTCAAAGGGATCCGAAATATCTCTTCTCAGATTCCACAGAAATAAGGCTAGCAAAGAGTTCCACGAAATACAGATGTAACTCTATGAGCGGATGTCACACTTCACAGAGCAGTATCTCAGAAAGCTTCTTTCCAGATTTCATCTGAGGATATTTCCTTTTTCACCATAGCCCTCTAGGGGCTTCCAAATATCACTTTGCCCATTCCACAAGAACTGTCTTAGCGTAAGGCTTCTTGAGGGGAAAGCTGTAAATCTGTGAGATGATTTCACAGAACACAAAGAAGTTTCACAGAAAGCTTCTTTCTCTTCGTTATCGGATGATATTGCCTTTGGCCCTATAGCCTTCAAAGGGATCCGAAATATCTGTTCTCAGATTCCACAGAAATAAGGCTAACAAACAGATTCACGATATACAGATGTAACTCTGTGAGATGAATTAACAAAACATTAAGCAGTTTCTCAGAAATCTTCTTTCCAGATTTCATCTGAGGAAATTTCCTTTTTCACCATAGCCCTCTATGGGCTTCCAAATATCACTTTGCCAATTCCACAAGAACTGTCTTAGCGAAAGACTTCTTGAGGCGAACGCTGTAACTCTGTGAGATGATTTCACAGAACACAAAGAGGTTTCTCAGAAAGCTTCTTTCTCTTTGTTCTCGGAGGATATTTCCTTTGGCCCTATAGTCTTCAAAGGGATCCGAAATATCTGTTCTCAGATTCCAGAGAAATGAGGCTAGCAAAGTGATCCGCGAAATACAGATGTAACACTGTGAGATGAATTAACAGAACACTAAGCAGTTTCTCAGAAAGCTTCTTTCCAGATTTCATCTGAGGATATTTCCTTTTTCATCATAGCCCTCTATGGGTTTCCAAATATCACTTTGCCTATTCCACAATAGCTGTCTTAGCGAAAGGCTTCTTTAGGGGAAAGCTGTAACTCTCTGAGATGATTGCACAGAACACAAAGAAGTTTCTCAGAAAGCTTATTTCTCTTTGTTATCTTAGGATATTTCCTTTGGCCCTATAGTCTTCAGAGGGATCCGAAATATCTGTTCTCAGATTCCACGGAAATAAGGCTAACAAAGAGATCCACGAAATACAGATGTAACTCTGTGAGTGGATGTCACACATCACACAGCAGTTTCTCAGAAAGCTTCTTTCCAGATTTCATCTGAGGATATTTCCTTTTTCACCATAGCCCTCTATGGGCTTCCAAATATCACTTTGCCAATTCCACAAGAACTGTCTTAGCGAAAGGCTTCTTGAGGGGAAAGCTGTAACTCTGTGAGATGATTTCACAGAACACCAGGACGTTTCTCAGAAAGCTGCTTTCTTTTTGTTATCGGAGGACATTTCCTTTGGCCCTATGGTCTTCAAAGGGATCTGAAATATCTGTTCTCAGATCCCACCGAAATAAGGCTAGCAAAGAGATCCACTAAAAATACAGATATACCTCTGTGAGATGAATTAACAGAACTCTAAGCAGATTCTATGAAAGTTTCTTTCCAGATTTCATCTTAGGATATTTCCTTTTTCACCATATCCCTCTATGGGCTTCCAAATATCACTTTGCCAATTCCACAAGAACTGTCTTAGCGAAAGGCTTCTTGAGGGGAAAGCTGTACCTCTGTGAGATGATTTCACAGAACACAAAGAAGTTTCTCAGAAAGCTTCTTTCTCTTTGTTATCGGAGGATATTTCCTTTGGCTCTATAGTCTTCAAAGGGATCCGAAATATCTGTTCTCAGATACCACAGAAATAAGGCTAGCAAAGAGATACATGAAATACAGATGTAACTCAGTGAGATGAATTAACAGAACACTAAGCAGTATCTCAGAAAGCTTCTTTCCAGATTTCATCTGAGGATATTTCCTTTTTAATCATAGCCCTTTATGGGCTTCCAAATATCACTTTGCCAATTCCACAAGAACTGTCTTAGAGAAAGGCTTCTTGAGGGGAAAGCTGTAACTCTGTGAGATGATTTCACAGAACACCAGGAAGTTTCCCAGAAACCTTCTTTCTCTTTGTTATCGGAGGATATTTCCTTTGGCCCTATAGTCTTCAAAGGGATCCGAAATATCTGTTCTCAGATTCCACAGAAATAAGGCTAGCAAAGAGATCCACGAAATACAGATGTAACACTGTGAGATGAATTAACAGAACACTAAGCAGTTTCTCAGAAAGCTTCTTTCCAGATTTCATCTGAGGATATTTCCTTTTTCACTATAGCCCTCTATGGGCTTCCAAATATCACTTTGCCAATTCCACAAGAACTGTCTTAGTGAAAGGCTTCTTCAGTGGAAAGGTGTAACTCTGTGAGATGATTTCACAGAACACAAAGAAGTTTCTCAGAAAGCTTCTTTCTCTTTGATATCGGAGGATATTTCCTTTGGCCCTATAGTTTTCAAAGGGATCCGAATTATCGGTTCTCAGATTCCACTGAAATAAGGCTAGCCATGAGATCCACGAAATACAGATGTAACTCTGTGAGATGAATTAACAGAACACTAAGCAGTTTCTCAGAAAGCTTCTTTCCAGATTTCATCTGAGGATATTTCCTTTTTCACCATAGCCCTGTATGGGCTTCCAAATATCACTTTGCCAATTCCTCAAGAACTGTCTTAGCGAAAGGCTTCTTTGGGGGAAAGCTGTAACTCCGTGAGATGATTTCACAGAACACGAAGGAGTTACTCAGAAAGCTTCTTTCTCTTTGTTATCGGAGGATATTTCCTTTCGCCCTAAAGTCTTCTAAGGGATCCGAAATATCTCTTCTCAGATTCCACAGAAATAAGGGAAGCAAAGAGATCCACGAAATACAGATGTAACTCTGTGAGCGGATGTCACACATCACAGAGCAGTTTCTCAGAAAGCTTCTTTCCAGATTTCATCTGAGGATATTTCCTTTTTCACCATAGCCCTCTATGGGCCTCCAAATATCACATTGCCAATTCCCCAAGAACTGTCTTAGCGTAAGGCTTCTTGAGGGGAAAGTTGTAAATCTGTGAAAGGATTTCACAAAACACAAAGAAGTTTCACAGAAAGCTTCTTTCTCTTCGTTATCGCAGGATATTTCCTTTGGCCCTATAGTCTTCAAAGGGATCCGAAATATCTCTTCTCAGATTCCACAGAAATAAGGCTAGCAAAGAGTTCCACGAAATACAGATGTAACTCTATGAGCGGATGTCACACTTCACAGAGCAGTATCTCAGAAAGCTTCTTTCCAGATTTCATCTGAGGATATTTCCTTTTTCACCATAGCCCTCTAGGGGCTTCCAAATATCACTTTGCCCATTCCACAAGAACTGTCTTAGCGTAAGGCTTCTTGAGGGGAAAGCTGTAAATCTGTGAGATGATTTCACAGAACACAAAGAAGTTTCACAGAAAGCTTCTTTCTCTTCGTTATCGGATGATATTGCCTTTGGCCCTATAGCCTTCAAAGGGATCCGAAATATCTGTTCTCAGATTCCACAGAAATAAGGCTAACAAACAGATTCACGATATACAGATGTAACTCTGTGAGATGAATTAACAAAACATTAAGCAGTTTCTCAGAAATCTTCTTTCCAGATTTCATCTGAGGAAATTTCCTTTTTCACCATAGCCCTCTATGGGCTTCCAAATATCACTTTGCCAATTCCACAAGAACTGTCTTAGCGAAAGACTTCTTGAGGCGAACGCTGTAACTCTGTGAGATGATTTCACAGAACACAAAGAGGTTTCTCAGAAAGCTTCTTTCTCTTTGTTCTCGGAGGATATTTCCTTTGGCCCTATAGTCTTCAAAGGGATCCGAAATATCTGTTCTCAGATTCCAGAGAAATGAGGCTAGCAAAGTGATCCGCGAAATACAGATGTAACACTGTGAGATGAATTAACAGAACACTAAGCAGTTTCTCAGAAAGCTTCTTTCCAGATTTCATCTGAGGATATTTCCTTTTTCATCATAGCCCTCTATGGGTTTCCAAATATCACTTTGCCTATTCCACAATAGCTGTCTTAGCGAAAGGCTTCTTTAGGGGAAAGCTGTAACTCTCTGAGATGATTGCACAGAACACAAAGAAGTTTCTCAGAAAGCTTATTTCTCTTTGTTATCTTAGGATATTTCCTTTGGCCCTATAGTCTTCAGAGGGATCCGAAATATCTGTTCTCAGATTCCACGGAAATAAGGCTAACAAAGAGATCCACGAAATACAGATGTAACTCTGTGAGTGGATGTCACACATCACACAGCAGTTTCTCAGAAAGCTTCTTTCCAGATTTCATCTGAGGATATTTCCTTTTTCACCATAGCCCTCTATGGGCTTCCAAATATCACTTTGCCAATTCCACAAGAACTGTCTTAGCGAAAGGCTTCTTGAGGGGAAAGCTGTAACTCTGTGAGATGATTTCACAGAACACCAGGACGTTTCTCAGAAAGCTGCTTTCTTTTTGTTATCGGAGGACATTTCCTTTGGCCCTATGGTCTTCAAAGGGATCTGAAATATCTGTTCTCAGATCCCACCGAAATAAGGCTAGCAAAGAGATCCACTAAAAATACAGATATACCTCTGTGAGATGAATTAACAGAACTCTAAGCAGATTCTATGAAAGTTTCTTTCCAGATTTCATCTTAGGATATTTCCTTTTTCACCATATCCCTCTATGGGCTTCCAAATATCACTTTGCCAATTCCACAAGAACTGTCTTAGCGAAAGGCTTCTTGAGGGGAAAGCTGTACCTCTGTGAGATGATTTCACAGAACACAAAGAAGTTTCTCAGAAAGCTTCTTTCTCTTTGTTATCGGAGGATATTTCCTTTGGCTCTATAGTCTTCAAAGGGATCCGAAATATCTGTTCTCAGATACCACAGAAATAAGGCTAGCAAAGAGATACACGAAATACAGATGTAACTCAGTGAGATGAATTAACAGAACACTAAGCAGTATCTCAGAAAGCTTCTTTCCAGATTTCATCTGAGGATATTTCCTTTTTAATCATAGCCCTTTATGGGCTTCCAAATATCACTTTGCCAATTCCACAAGAACTGTCTTAGAGAAAGGCTTCTTGAGGGGAAAGCTGTAACTCTGTGAGATGATTTCACAGAACACCAGGAAGTTTCCCAGAAACCTTCTTTCTCTTTGTTATCGGAGGATATTTCCTTTGGCCCTATAGTCTTCAAAGGGATCCTAAATATGTGTTCTCAGATTCCACAGAAATAAGGCTAGAAAGAGATCCACGAAATACAGATGTAACTCTGTGAGATGAATTAACAGAACACTAAGCAGTTCCTCAGAAATTTTATTTCCAGATTTCATCTGAGGATATTTTCTTTTTCACTTTAGCCCTCTATGGGCTACCAAATATCACTTTGTCAATTCCACAAGAACTGTCTTATCGAAAGGCTTCTTGAGGGGAAAGCTGTAACTCTGTGAGATGATTTCACAGAACACCAGGAAGTTTCTCAGAAAGCTTCTTTCTCTTTGTTTTTGGAGGATATTTCATTTGGCCCAATAGTCTCCAAAGGGATCCGAAACATCTGTTCTCAGATCCCACAAAAATAAGGCTAGCAAAGAGATCCACGAAATACAGATGTAACTCTGTGAGATGAATTAACAGAACTAAGCAGTTTCTCAGAAAGCTTCTTTCCAGATTTCATCTGAGGATATTTCCTTTTTCACAGTAGCCCTCTATGGGCTTCCAAATATCACTTTGCCAATTCGACAGGAACTGCCATAGCGAAAGGCTTATTGAGGGGAAAGCTGTAACTCTTTGAGATGATTTCACAGAACACCAGGAAGTTTCTCAGAAAGCTTCTTTCTCTTTGTTTTTGGAGGATATTTCATTTGGCCCAATAGTCTCCAAAGGGATCCGAAACATCTGTTCTCAGATCCCACAAAAATAAGGCTAGCAAAGAGGTCCACGAAATACAGATGTAACACTGTGAGATGAATTAACAGAACTAAGCAGTTTCTCAGAAAGCTTCTTTCCAGATTTCATCTGAGGATATTTCCTTTTTCACAGTAGCCCTCTATGGGCTTCCAAATATCACTTTGCCAATTCGACAGGAACTGCCATAGCGAAAGGCTTATTGAGGGGAAAGCTGTAACTCTTTGAGATGATTTCACAGAACACCAGGAAGTTTCTCAGAAAGCTTCTTTCTCTTTGTTTTTGGAGGATATTTCATTTGGCCCAATAGTCTCCAAAGGGATCCGAAACATCTGTTCTCAGATCCCACAAAAATAAGGCTAGCAAAGAGGTCCACGAAATACAGATGTAACTCTGTGAGATGAATTTACAGAACTAAGCAGTTTCTCAGAAAGCTTCTTTCCAGATTTCATCTGAGGATATTTCCTTTATCACAGTAGCCCTCTATGGGCTTCCAAATATCACTTTGCCAATTCGACAGGAACTGCCATAGCGAAAGGCTTATTGAGGGGGAAGCTGTTACTCTGTGAGATGATTTCACAGAACACAAAGAAGTTTCTCAGAAAGCTTCTTTCTCTTTGATATCGGAGGATATTTCCTTTGGCCCTATAGTCTTCAAAGGGATCCGATATATCTGTTCTCATATTCCACTGAAATAAGGCTAGCAATGAGATCCACGAAATACAGATGTAACTCTGTGAGATGAATTAACAGAACACTAAGCCGTTTCTCAGAAAGCTTCTTTCCAGATTTCATCTGAGGATATTTCCTTTTTCACCATAGCCCTCTATGGGCTTCCAAATATCACTTTACCAATTCCACAAGAACTGTCTTAGCGAAAGGCTTCTTGAGGGGAAAGCTGTAACTCTGTGAGATGATTTCACAGAACACAAAGAAGTTGCTCAGAAAGCTTCTTTCTTTTTGTTATCGGAGGATATTTCCTTTGGCCCTATAGTCTTCAAAGGGATCCGAAATACCTGTTCTCCGTTCCACAGAAATAAGCTAGCAAAGATATCCACGAAATATAGATGTAACTCTGTGAGATGAATTAACAGAACACTAAGCAGTTTCGCAGAAAGCTTCTTTTCAGATTTCATCTGAGGATATTTCCTTTTTCAACATAGCCCTCTATGTTCTTCCAAATATCACCTTGCCAATTACACAAGAACTGTCTTAGCGAAAGGCTTCTTCAGGGGAAAGCTGTAACTCTGTGAGATGATTTCACAGAACACAAAGAAGTTTCCCAGAAAGCTTCTTTCTCTTTGTTATCTTAGGATATTTCCTTTGGCCCTATAGTCTTCAGAGGGATCCGAAATATCTGTTCTCAGATTGCACAGAAATAAGGCTAGCAAGGAGATCCAAGAAATACAGATGTAACTCTGTGAGTGGAAGTCACACATCACAGAGCAGTTTCTCAGAAAGCTTATTTCCAGATTTCATCTGAGGATATTTACATTTCTCTGTAGACCTCTATTGGCTTCGAAATATCACTTTGCCAATTCCACCAGAACTGTCGTAGGGAAAGGCTTCTTGAGGGGAAAGCTGTAACTCTGTGAGATGATTTCACAGAACACCAGGACGTTTCTCAGAAAGCTGCTTTCTTTTTGTTATCGGAGGATATTTCCCTTGGCCCTATCGTCTTCAAAGGGATCCGAAATATCTGTTCTCAGATCCTACAGAAATAAGGCTAGCAAAGAGATCCACTAAAAATACAGATGTAACTCTGTGAGATGAATTAACAGAACACAAAGCAGTTTCTCAGAAAGCTTCTTTCCAGATTTCATCTGAGGATATTTCCTTTTTCACCATATCCCTCTATGGGCTTCCAAATATCACTTTGCCAATTAAACAAGAACTGTCTTAGCGAAAGGCGTCTTTGAGGGGAAACCTGTAACTCTCTGAGATGATTTCACAGAACACAGAGAAGTTTCTCAGAAAGCTTCTTTCCTTTGTTATCCTAGGATAATTCCTTTGGCCCTGTAGTCTTCAAAGGGATCGGAAATACCTGTTCTCAGATTCCACAGAAATAAGGCTCGCAAAGAGGTCCACGAAATACAGATGTAACACTGTGAGATGAATTAACAGAACACTAAGCAGTTTCTCAGAAATATTCTTTCCAGATTTCATCTGAGGATATTTCCTTTTTCACTATAGCCCTATATGGGCTTCCAAATATCACTTTGCCAATTCCACAAGAACTATCTTAGTGAAAGGCTTCTTCAGGGGAAAGCTGTAACTCTTTGAGATGACTTCACAGAACACCAGGATGTTTCTCAGAAAGCTTCTTTCTCTTTGTTATCAGAGGATATTTCCTTTGGCCCTATAGTCTTCAAAGGGATCGAAATATGTGTTCTCAGATTCCACAGAAATAAGGCTAGCAAAGGGGTCCACGAAATACAGATGTAACACTGTGAGATGAGTTAACAGAACACTAAGCAGTTCCTCAGAAATTTTATTTCCAGATTTCATCTGAGGATATTTTCTTTTTCACTTTAGCCCTCTATGGGCTACCAAATATCACTTTGTCAATTCCACAAGAACTGTCTTATCGAAAGGCTTCTTGAGGGGAAAGCTGTAACTCTGTGAGATGATTTCACAGAACACCAGGAAGTTTCTCAGAAAGCTTCTTTCTCTTTGTTTTTGGAGGATATTTCATTTGGCCCAATAGTCTCCAAAGGGATCCGAAACATCTGTTCTCAGATCCCACAAAAATAAGGCTAGCAAAGAGATCCACGAAATACAGATGTAACTCTGTGAGATGAATTAACAGAACTAAGCAGTTTCTCAGAAAGCTTCTTTCCAGATTTCATCTGAGGATATTTCCTTTTTCACAGTAGCCCTCTATGGGCTTCCAAATATCACTTTGCCAATTCGACAGGAACTGCCATAGCGAAAGGCTTATTGAGGGGAAAGCTGTAACTCTTTGAGATGATTTCACAGAACACCAGGAAGTTTCTCAGAAAGCTTCTTTCTCTTTGTTATCGTATTATATATTTCCTATGGCCGTATAGTCTTCAAAGGGATCCGAAATATCTGTTCTCAGATACCACAGAAATAAGGCTAGGAAAGAGATACACGAAATACAGATGTAACTCAGTGAGATGAATTAACAGAACACTAAGCAGTTTCTCAGAAAGCTTCTTTACAGATTTCATCGGAGGATATTTCCTTTTTCACCATAGCCCTCTAAGGGCTTCCAAATATCAATTTTCCAATTACACAAGAACTGTCTTAGCGAAAGGCTTCTTGAGGGGAAAGCTGCAACTCTCTGAGATGATTTCACAGAACACAAAGAAGTTTCTCAGATAGCTTCTTTCTCTTTGTTATCGGATGATATTTCCTTTGGCCCTATAGTCTTCAAAGGGATCCGAAATATCTTTTCTCAGATCCCACAGAAATAAGGCTAACAAGAGATCCACGAAATACAGATGTAACTCTGTGAGATGAATTAACAGAACACTAAGCAGTTTCTGAGAAAGCTTCTTTTCAGATTTCATCCGAGGATATTTCCTTTTTCAACATAGCCCTCTAAGGGCTTCCAAATATCACTTTGCCAATTCCACAAGAACTGTCTTAGCGAAAGGCTTCTTGAGGGTAAAGCTGTAACTCTGTGAGATGATTTCACAGAACACAAAGAAGTTTCTCGGAAAGCTTCTTTCTCTTTGTTATCGGAGGATAATTCCTTTAGCCCTATAGTCTTCAAAGGGATCCGAAATCTCTGTTCTCAGATTCCACAGAAATAAGGCTAGCAAAGAGATCCACGAAATACAGATGAAACTCTGTGAGTGGATGTCACACATCACAGAGCAGTTTCTCAGAAAGCTTCTTTCCAGATTTCATCTGAGGATATTTCCTTTTTCACCATAGCCCTCTATGGGCTTCCAAATATCATTTTGCCAATTCCATAAGAACTGTCTTAGCGAAAGGCTTCTTTAAGGGAAAGCTGTAAATCTGTGAGTTGATTTCACAGAACACAAAGAAGTTTCTCAGAAAGCTTCTTTCTCTTTGTTATCGGAGGATATTTCATTTGGCCCTATAGTCTTCAAAGGGATCCGAAATCTCTGTTCTCAGATTCCACAGAAATAAGGCTAGCAAAGAGTTCCACGAAATACAGATGTAACTCTGTGAGTGGATGTCACACATCACAGAGCAGTTTCTCAGATAGCTTCTTTCCAGATTTCATCTGAGGATATTTCCTTTTTTACCATAGCCCTCTTTGGGCTTCCAAATATCACTTTGCCAATTCCACAAGAACTGTCTTAGCGAAGGCTTCTTGAGGGGAAAGCTGTAACTCTGTAAGATGATTTCACAGAACACAAAGAAGTTTCTCAGAAAGCTTCTTTCTCTTTGTTATCGGAGGATATTTCCTTTGGCCCTATGTCTTCAAAGGGATCTGAAACATCTGTTCTCAGATTCCACAGAAATAAGGCTAGCAAAGTGATCCACGAAATATAGATGTAACTCTGTGAGATGAATTTACAGAACACTAAGCAGTTTCTCAGAAAGCTTCTTTCCAGATTTCATCTGAGGATATTCCCTTTTTCACCGTATCCATCTAAGGGCAACCAAATATCACTTTGCCAATTCCACAAGAAGTGTCTTAGCGAAAGGCATCATGAGGGGAAAGCTGTAACTCTGTGAGATGATTTCACAGAACACCGGGAGTTTCTCAGAAAGCTTCTTTCTCTTTTATATCGGAGGATAGTTCCTTTGGCCCTATTGTCTTCAAAGGTATCCGAAATATCTGTTCTCAGATTCCACAGAAATAAGGCTAGCAAAGAGATCAAGGAAATACAGATGTAACACTGTGAGATGAATTAACAGAACACTAAGCAGTTTCTCAGAAAGCTTCTTTCCAGATTTCACCCGAGAATACTTCCTTTTTCACCATAGCCCTCTATGGGCTTCCAAATATCACTTCGACAATTCCACAAGAACTGTCTTAGCGAAAGGCTTCTTCAGGGGAAATCTGAAACTCTGTGACATGATTTCACAGAACCCAAGGAAGTTTCTCCGAAATCTTCTTTCTCTTTGTTATCGGTGGATATTTCCTTTGGCCCTATAGTCCTCAAAGGGTTCCGAAATAAGTGTTCTCAGATTCCACCGAAATAAGGCTAGTAAAGAGATCCACGAAATACAGATGTTACTCTGTAAGTGGATGTCACACATCACAGAGCAGCTTCTAAGAATGCTTCCTTCCAGATTTCATCTGAGGATATTTCGTTTTTCACCATAGCCCTCCTTCGGCTTCCAAATATCACTTTGCCAATTCCAAAAGAACTGTCTTAGCGAAAGGCTACTTGAGGGGAAAGCTGTGACTCTCTGAGATGATTTCACAGAACACAAAGAAGTTTCTCAGAAAGCTTCTTTCACTTTGTTATCAGAGGATATTTCCTTTGGCCCTATAGTCTTCAAAGGAATCCGAAATATCTTTTCTCAGATTCGACAGAAATAAGGATAGCAAAGATTTCCACGAAATACAGATGTAACTCTGTGAGATGAATTTGCAGAACACTAAGCATTTTCTCAGAAAGCTTCTTTCCAGATTTCATCCGAGGATATTTCCTTTTTCACCATAGCCCTCTATGGGCTTCCAAATATCACCTTGCCAATTCCACAAGAACTGTCTTAGCGAAAGTCTTCTAGAGGGGAAAGCTGTAACTCTGTGAGATGATTTCACAGAACACAAAGAAGTTTCTCAGAAATCTTCTTTCTCTTTGTTATGGGAGGATATTTCCTTTGGCCCTATAGTCTTCCAAGGGATCCGAAATATCTGTTCTCAGATTCCACAAAATAAGGCTAGCAAAGAGATTCACGAAATACAGATGTAACTCTGTGAGATGAATTAACAGAACACTAAGCAGTTTCTCAGAAAGCTTCTTTCCAGATTTCATCTGAGGATATTTCCTTTTTCACCATAGCTCTCTATGGGCTTCCAAATATCACTTTGCCAATACCACAAGCACTGTCTTAGCGAAAGGCATCTTCAGGGGAACGGTGAAACTCTGTGAGATGATTTCACAGAACACCAGGAAGTTTCTCAGAATGCTTCTTTCTCTTTGTTAATGGAGGATATTTCCTTTGGCGCTATATTCTTCAAAGGGTTCCGAAATATCCGTTCTCATGTCGCACAGACATAAGGCTACCAAAGAGATCCATGAAATACAGATGTAACTCTGAGAGATGAATTAACAGAAAACTAAGCACTTTCTCAGAAAGCTTCTTTCCAGATTTCATCTGAGGATACTTCCTTTTTCACCATAGCCCTGTATGGGCTTCCAAATATCACTTTGCCAATTCCACAAGAACGGTCTTAGCGAATGGCTTATTGAGGGGAAAGCTGTAACTCTGTCAGATGAATTCAGAGAACACGAAGAAGTTTCTCGGAAACCTTCTTTCTATTTGTTATCCGAGGATATTTCCTTTGGCCCTATAGTCTTCAAAGGATTCCGATATATGTGTTCTCAGATTCCACAGAAATAAGGCTAGCAAAGGGGTCCACGAAATACAGATGTAACACTGTGAGATGAATTAACAGAACACTAAGCAGTTCCTCAGAAATTTTATTTCCAGATTTCATCTGAGGATATTTTCTTTTTCACTTTAGCCCTCTATGGGCTACCAAATATCACTTTGTCAATTCCACAAGAACTGTCTTATCGAAAGTCTTCTTGAGGGGAAAGCTGTAACTCTGTGAGATGATTTCACAGAACACCAGGAAGTTTCTCAGAAAGCTTCTTTCTCTTTGTTTTTGGAGGATATTTCATTTGGCCCAATAGTCTCCAAAGGGATCCGAAACATCTGTTCTCAGATCCCACAAAAATAAGGCTAGCAAAGAGATCCACGAAATACAGATGTAACTCTGTGAGATGAATTAACAGAACTAAGCAGTTTCTCAGAATGCTTCTTTCCAGATTTCATCTGAGGATATTTCCTTTTTCACAGTAGCCCTCTATGGGCTTCCAAATATCACTTTGCCAATTCGACAGGAACTGCCATAGCGAAAGGCTTATTGAGGGGAAAGCTGTAACTCTTTGAGATGATTTCACAGAACACCAGCATGTTTCTCAGAAAGCTTCTTTCTCTTTGTTATCGTATTATATATTTCCTTTGGCCGTATAGACTTCAAAGGGATCCGAAATATCTGTTCTCAGATACCACAGAAATAAGGCTAGGAAAGAGATACACGAAATACAGATGTAACTCAGTGAGATGAATTAACAGAACACTTAGCAGTTTCTCAGAAAGCTTCTTTACAGATTTCATCGGAGGATACTTCCTTTTTCACCATAGCCCTCTATGGGCTTCCAAATATCAATTTTCCAATTACACAAGAACTGTCTTAGCGAAAGGCTTCTTGAGGTGAAAGCTGCAACTCTCTGAGATGATTTCACAGAACACAAAGAAGTTTCTCAGAAAGCTTCTTTCTCTTTGTTATCGGATGATATTTCCTTTGGCCGTATAGTCTTCAAAGGGATCCGAAATATCTTTTCTCAGATCCCACAGAAATAAGGCTAACAAGAGATCCACGAAATACAGATGTAACTCTGTGAGATGAATTAACAGAACACTAAGCAGTTTCTGAGAAAGCTTCTTTTCAGATTTCATCCGAGGATATTTCCTTTTTCAACATAGCCCTCTAAGGGCTTCCAAATATCACATTGCCAATTCCACAAGAACTGTCTGAGCGAAAGGCTTATTGAGGGGAAAGCTGTAACTCTGTGAGATGATTTCACAGAACACAAAGAAGTTTCTCGGAAAGCTTCTTTCTCTTTGTTATCGGAGGATAATTCCTTTAGCCCTAGAGTCTTCCAAGGGATCCGAAATCTCTGTTCTCAGATTCCACAGAAATAAGGCTAGCAAAGAGATCCACGAAATACAGATGAAACTCTGTGAGTGGATGTCACACATCACAGAGCAGTTTCTCAGAAAGCTTCTTTCCAGATTTCATCTGAGGATATTTCCTTTTTCACCATAGCCCTCTATGGGCTTCCAAATATCACTTTGCCAATTCCATAAGAACTGTCTTAGCGAAAGGCTTCTTGAGGGGAAAGCTGTAACTCTGTGAGTTGATTTCACAGAACACAAAGAAGTTTCTCAGAAAGCTTCTTTCTCTTTGTTATCGGAGGATATTTCATTTGGCCCTATAGTCTTCAAAGGGATCCGAAATCTCTGTTCTCAGATTCCACAGAAATAAGGCTAGCAAAGAGTTCCACGAAATACAGATGTAACTCTGTGAGTGGATGTCACATATCACAGAGCAGTTTCTCAGAAAGCTTCTTTCCAGATTTCATCTGAGGATATTTCCTTTTTTACCATAGCCCTCTATGGGCTTCCAAATATCACTTTGCCAATTCCACAAGAACTGTCTTAGCGAAGGCTTCTTGAGGGGAAAGCTGTAACTCTGTGAGATGATTACACAGAACACAAAGAAGTTTCTCAGAAAGCTTCTTTCTCTTTGTTATCGGAGGATATTTCCTTTGGCCCTATAGTCTTCAAAGGGATCCGAAACATCTGTTCTCAGATTCCACAGAAATAAGGCTAGCAAAGAGATCCACGAAATATAGATGTAACTCTGTGAGATGATTTCACAGAACACAAAGAAGGTTCTCAGAAAGCTTCTTTCTCTTTGTTATCAGAGGATATTTCCTTTGACCCTATAGTGTTCAAAGGGTTCCGAAATATCTGTTCTCAGATTCCACAGAAATAAGGCTAGCAAAGTGATCCACGAAATATAGATGTAACTCTGTGAGATGAATTTACAGAACACTAAGCAGTTTCTCAGAAAGCTTCTTTCCAGATTTCATCTGAGGATATTCCCTTTTTCACCGTATCCATCTAATGGCAACCAAATATCACTTTGCCAATTCCACAAGAAGTGTCTTAGCGAAAGGCATCTTGAGGGGAAAGCTGTAACTCTGTGAGATGATTTCCCAGAACACCGGGAGTTTCTCAGAAAGCTTCTTTCTCTTTTATATCGGAGGATAGTTCCTTTGGCCCTATTGTCTTCAAAGGGATCCGAAATATCTGTTCTCAGATTCCACAAAAATAAGGCTAGCAAAGAGATCAAGGAAATACAGATGTAACTCTGTGAGATGAATTAACAGAACACTAAGCAGTTTCTCAGAAAGCTTCTTTCCAGATTTCATCCGAGAATACTTCCTTTTTCACCATAGCCCTCTATGGGCTTCCAAATATCACTTTGACAATTCCACAAGAACTGTCTTAGCGAAAGGCTTCTTCAGGGGAAATCTGAAACTCTGTGACATGATTTCACAGAACCCAAGGAAGTTTCTCAGAAAGCTTCTTTCTCTTTGTTATCGGTGGATATTTCCTTTGGCCCTATAGTCCTCAAAGGGTTCCGAAATAAGTGTTCTCAGATTCCACCGAAATAAGGCTAGTAAAGAGATCCACGAAATACAGATGTAACTCTGTGAGTGGATGTGACACATCACAGAGCAGCTTCTAAGAATGCTTCCTTCCAGATTTCATCTGAGGATATTTCGTTTTTCACCATAGCCCTCCTTCGGCTTCCAAATATCACTTTGCCAATTCCAAAAGAACTGTCTTAGCGAAAGGCTACTTGAGGGGAAAGCTTTGACTCTCTGAGATGATTTCACAGAACACAAAGAAGTTTCTCAGAAAGCTTCTTTCACTTTGTTATCAGAGGATATTTCCTTTGGCCCTATAGTCTTCAAAGGAATCCGAAATATCTGTTCTCAGATTCGACAGAAATAAGGATAGCAAAGATTTCCACGAAATACAGATGTAACTCTGTGAGATGAATTTGCAGAACACTAAGCATTTTCTCAGAAAGCTTCTTTCCAGATTTCATCTGAGGATATTTCCTTTTTCACCATAGCCCTCTAGGGGCTTCTAAATATCACTTTGCCAATTTCACAAGAAATGTCGTAGCGAAAAGTTTCTTGAGGGGAAAGCTGTAACTCTGTGAGATGATTTCACAGAACACAAAGAAGCTTGTCAGAAAGCTTCTTTCTCTTTATTATCGGAAGCTATTTTCTTTGACCCTATAGTTTTCAAAGGGATCCGAAATATCTGTTCTAAGATTCCACAGAAATAAGGCTAGCAAAGAGATCCACGAAACACAGATGTAACTCTGTGAGATGAATTAACAGAACACTAAGCCGTTTCTCAGAAAGCTTCTTTCCAGATTTCATCTGAGGATATTTCCTTTTTCACCATAGCCCTCTATGGGCTTCCTAATATCACTTTGCCAATTTCACAGGAACTGTCTTAGCGAAAGGCTTCTTCGGGGGAAAGCTGTAACTCTGTGAGATGATTTTACAGAACACAAAGAAGTTTCTCAGAAAGCTTCTTTCTCTTTGTTATCGGAGGATATTTCCTTTGGACCTATAGTCTTCAAAGGGATCCGAAATATCTGTTCTCAGATTCCCCAGAAATAAGGCTAGCAAAGAGATCCACGAAATACAGGTGTAACTCTGTGAGTTGAATTAACAGAACACTAAGCAGTTTCTCAGAAAGCTTCCTTCCAGATTCCAACTGAGGATATTTCCTTTTTCACCATAGCCGTCTATGGGCTTCCAAATATCACTGTGCCAATCCAACAAGAACTGTCTTAGCGAAAGGCTTCTTGAGGGGAACGCTGTAACGCTGTGAGATGATTTCACAGAACACAAAGAAGTTTCCCAGAAAGCTTCTTTCTCTTTGTTATGGAGGATATTTCCTTAGGCCCTATATTCTTCAAATGGATCCGAAATATCTGTTCTCAGATTCCACAGAAATAAGGCTAGCAAAGAGATCCACGAAATACAGATGTAACTCTGTGAGGTGAATTAACAGAACACTAAGCAGTTTCTCAGAAAGCTTCTTTCCAGATTTCATCTGAGGATATTTCCTTTTTCACCATAGCCCTCTTTGGATTTCCAAATATCACTTTGCCAATTCCACAAGAACTGTCTTAGCGAAAGGCTTCTTGAGGGGAAACCTGTAACTCTGTGAGATGATTTCACAGAACACAAAGAAGTTTCTCAGAAAGCTTCTTTCTCTTTGTTATCAGAGGATATTTCCTTTGGCCCTATAGTCTTCATAGGGATCCGAAATATCTGTTCTCAGATTCCACAGACATAAGGCTAGCAAAAATCCACGAAATACAGATATAACTCTGTGAGATGAATTAACAGAACACTAAGCAGTTTCTCAGAAAGCTTTTTTCCAGATTTCATCTGAGGATATTTCCTTTTTCACCATAGTCCTATATGTGCTTCCAAATATCACTTTGCCAATTCCACAAGAACTGTCTTAGCGAAAGGCTTCTTGAGGCGATAGCGGTAACTCTCTGAGATGATTTCGCAGAACACAAAGAAGTTTCTCAGAGAGCTTCTTTCTCTTTGTTATTTGAGGATATTTCCTTTTGCCCTATAGTCTTCAAAGGGATCCGAAATATCTGTTCTCAGATTCCACAGAAATAAGGCTAGCAAAGAGATCCACGAAATACAGATGTAACTCTGTGAGATGATTTAACAGAACACTTAGCAGTTTCTCAGAAAGCTTCTTTCCAGATTTCATCTACGGATATTTCCTTTTTCACCAGAGCCCTCTAAGGGCTTCCAAATATCACTTTGCCAGTTCCACAAGAAGTGACTTAGTGAAAGGCTTCTTGAGGGGAACGCTGTAAGTCTGTGAGATGATTTCAGAGAACACAAAGAAGTTTCTTAGAAAGCTTCTTTCTCTTTGTTATCGGAGGAAATTTCCTTTGGCCCTATAGACTTCTATGGATCCGAAATATCTCCTCTCAAATTCCCCAGAAATTAGGGTAGCAAAGGGATGCACGAAATACAGATGTAACTCGGTGAGATGAATTAGCAGAGCCCTAAGCAGTTTCTAAGAAAGCTTCTTTCCCGATATCATCTGAGGATATTTCCTTTTTCACCATAGCCTTCGATGGGCTTCCAAACACCACTTTGCCAATTCCACAAGAACTGTCTTAGCGAAAGGCATCTTGAGGGAAACGCTGTAACTCTGTGAGATGATTTCACAGAACACAAAGAAGTTTCTCAGAAAGCTTCTTTCTCTTTGTTATCTGAGGATATTTCCTTTGTCCCTATAGTCTTCAAACGGATCCGAAATATCTGTTCTCAGATTCCACAGAAATAAGGCTAGCAAAGAGATCCAGGAAATACAGATGTAACTCTGTGAGATGAATTAACAGAACACTAAGCAGTTTCTCAGAAAGCTTCTTTCCAGATTTCATCTGAGGATGTTTCCTTCATCGCCATAGCCCTCTATGGGCGTCCAAATATCACTTTGCCAATTCCACAAGAACTGTCTTAGCGAAAGGCTTCTGGAGAGGAAAGCTGTAACTCTGTGAGATGATTTCACGGAACACAAAGAAGTTTCTCAGAAAGCTTCTTTCTCTTTCTTATCGGAGGATATTTCTTTGGCCCTACAGTCTTCAAAGGAATCCGAAATATCTCATGTCAAATTGCACAGAAAAAAAGACTAGAAAATAAATCCACGAAATACAGATGTAACTCTGTGAGATGAATTAACAGAACACTAAGCAGTTTCTCAGAAAGCTTCTTTCCACAATTCATCTGAGGATATTTCCTTTTTCACCATTGCCCTCTGTGGGCTTCCAAATATCACTTTGCTAATTCCACAAGAACTGTCTTAGCGATAGGCTTCTTGAGGGGAAAGCTGTAACTCTGTGAGATGATTTCACAGAACACAAAGCAGTTTCTCAGAAAGCTTCTTTCTCTTTGTTATCGGAGGATATTTCCTTTGGCCCTATAGTCTTCAAAAGGATTCGAAATATCTGTTCTCAAATTCCAAAGAAAAAAGGCTAGCAAAGACATCCACGAAAGACAGATGTATCTCTGTGAGATGAATTAACAGAACACTAAGCATTTTCTCAGAAAACTTCTTTCCAGAATTCATCTGAGGATATTTCCTTTTACACCATAGCCCTGTGTGGGCTTCCAAATATCACTTTGCCAATTCCACAAGAACTGTCTTAGAGAAAGGCTTCTTGAGGGGAAATCTGTAACACTGTGAGATGATTTCACAGAACTCAAAGAAGTTTCTCAAAAAGCTTCTTTCAATTTTTTATCGGAGGATATTTCCTTTGGCCTTGTAGTCTTCAAAGGGATCAGAAATATCTCTTCTCATATTCCAGAAAAATAAGGCTAGCAAAGAGATCCACGAAATACAGATGTAAATCTGTGAGATGAAATAACAGAACACTAAGCAGTTTCTCAGAAAGCTTCTTTCCAGGTTTCATCTGAGGATATTTCATTTTTCAGCAGAGCCCTCTAGGGGCTTCCAAATATCACTTTGCAAATTCCACCAGAACTGTCTTAGCGAAAGGCTTCTTGAGGGGAAAGCTGTAACTCTGTGAGATGATTTCACAGAACACAAAGAAGTTTCTCAGAAAGCTTATTTCTCTTTTTTATCGGAGGATATTTCCTTTGGCCCTATAGTCTTCAAAGGGATCCGAAATATCTGTTCTCAGATTCCACAGAAATAAGGCCAGCAATGAGATCCACGAAATACAGATGTAACTCTGTGAGATGAAGTAACAGAACACTAAGCAGTTTCTCAGAAAGCTTCTTTCCAGATTTCATCTGGGGATATTTCCTTTTTCACTATAGCTCTCTATGGGCTTCCAAATATCACTTTGCCAGTTCCACAAGAACTGCCTAACCGAAAGGCTTCTTGAAGGGAAAGCTCTAACTCTGTGAGATGATTTCAGAGAACACAAAGAAGTTTTTCAGAAAGCTTCTTTCTCTTTGTTATCGTAGGATATTTCCTTTGGCCCTATAGTCTTCAAAGGGATCCGAAATATTTGTTCTCAGATTCCACAGAAAAAAGGCTAGCAAAGAGATCCACGAAATACAGTTGTAATTCTGTGAGATGAATTAACAGAACACTAAGCAGTTTCTCAGAAAGCTTCTTTCCAGATTTCATCTGAGGATATTTCCTTTTTCACCATAGCCCTCTATGTGCTTCCAAATATCACTTTGCCAATTCCACAAGAACTGTCTTAGCGAAAGGCTTCTTCAGTCTAAAGCGGTATCTCTGTGAGATGATTTCACAGAACACAAAGAAGTTTCTCAGAAAGCTTCTTTCTCTTTGTTATCGAAGGATATTTCCTTTGGCCCTGTAGACTTCAAAGGGATCCGAAATATTTCTTCTCAAATTCCCCAGAAATAAGGCTAGCAAAGAGATCCACGAAATACAGATGTAACTCTGTGAGATGAATTAGCAGAACTCCAAGCAGTTTCTAAGAAAGCTTCTTTCCAGAATTCATCTGAGGATATTTCCTTTTTCACCATAGCCCTCTATGGGCTTCCAAATATCACTTTGCTAATTCCACAAGAACTGTCTTAGCGTAAGGCTTCTTGAGGGGAACGCTGTAAATCTGTGAGATGATTTCACAGAACACAAAGAAGTTTCTCAGAAAGTTTCTTTCTGTTTGTTATCGGAGGATATTTCCTTTGGCCGACTATTCTTCAAAGGGATCCGAAATATCTGTTCTCAGATTTCACAGAAATAATGCTAGCAAAGAGATCCACGAAATACAGGATGTAACTCTGTGAGATGAATTAACAGAACACTAAGCAGTTTCTCAGGAAGCTTCTTTCCAGATTTCATCTGAGGATATTTCCTTTTTCACCATAGCCCTGTATGGGCTTCCAAATATGACTTTGCCAAATCCACAAGAACTGTCTTAGCAAAAGGCTTCTTGAGGCGAACGCTGTAAATCTGTGAGATGATTTCACAGAACACAAAGAAGTATCTCAGAAAGCTTCTCTCTCTTTGTTTTCGGAGGATATTTCCTTTGGCCCTATAGTCTTCAAAGGGATCCGAAATATCTGTTCTCAGATTCCACAGAAATAAGGCTAGCAAAGATATCCAAGAAATACAGATGTACCTCTGTGAGATGCATTTACAGAACACTAAGCAGTTTCTCAGAAAGCTTCTTTCCAGATTTCATCTGAGGATATTTCCTTTTACACCATAGCCCTCTATGGGCTTCCAAATATCACTTTACCAATTCCACTAGAACTGTCTTAGCGAAAGGCTTCTTGAGGCTAAAGCTGTAACTCTGTGAGATAATTTCACAGGACACAGAGAAGTTTATCAGAAAGTTTCTTTCTCTTTGTTATCGGAGGATATTTCCTTTGGCCCTATTGTCTTCATAGGGATGCGAAATATCTGTTCTCAGATTCCAGAGAAATAAGGCTAGCAAACAGATCCATGAAATACAGATGTAACTCTGTGAGATGTATTAACAGAACACTAAGGAGTTTCTCAGAAAGCTTCTTTCCAGATTTCATCTGAGGATATTTCCTTTTTCACCATAGCCGTCAATGGGCTTCCAAATATCACTTTGCAAATTCCACAAGAACAGACTAAGCGAAAGTCTTCTTTTGGGGGAAGGCTGTAACTATGTTAGATGATTTCACAGAACACAAAGAAGTTTCTCAGAAAGATTCTTTCTCTTTGTTATCAGACGATGTTTCCTTTGGCCCTGTAGTCTTCACAGGGATCTGAAATATCAGTTCTCAGATTCCACAGAGATAATGCTAGCAAACAGATCCACGAAATACAGCTGTAACTCGGTGAGTGGAAGTCACACATCAGAAAGCAGTTTCTCAGAAAGCTTCTTTCCAGTGTTTCTCTGAGGATATTTTCTTTTTCACCTAGCCCTCTATGGGCTTCCAAGTATCACTTTGCAAATTCCACAAGAACACTCATAGCGAACGGCTTCTTAAGGGGAAAGCTGTAACTCTGTGTGATGAATTAACAGAACACTAAGAAGTTTCCCAGAAAGCGTCTTTCCAGTTCTCATCTGAGGATACTTCCTTTTTCACCATAGCCCTCCCTGGGCTTCCATAAATCACTTTGCAAATTCCACAAGAACAGTCTTAGCGAAAGGCTTCTTGAGCGGAAAGCTGTAATTCTGTGAGGTGTTTTCACAGAACACAAAGAAGTTTCTCAGAAAGCTTCCTTCTCTTTGTTATCGGAGGATATTTCCTTTAGCCCTACAGTCTTCACAGGGATCCGAAATATCAGTTCTCAGATTCCACAGAAATAAGGTAGCAAACAGATCCAGGAAATACAGCTGTAACTCTGCTAAAGGAAGTCACACATCACAAAGCAGTTTCTCAGAAACTTCTTTCCAGTTTTTCTCTGAGGATATTTTCTTTTTTACCATAGCCCTCTATGGTCTTCCAAATATCCCTTTGCAAATTCCACAAGAACAGGCGTAGCTAACGGCTACTTGAGGGGAAAGCTGTAACTCTGTGAGATGAATTAACAGAACACTAAGCAGTTTCTCAGGAAGCTTCTTTCCGGTTTTCATCTGAGGATATTTCCTTTTTCACCATAGCCCTCCATGGGCTTCCAAATATAAGTTTGCAAATTCCCGAAGAACAGTTTTAACGAAAGGCTTCTTGAAGTGAAGGCTGTATGTCTGTCAGACGATTTCACGGAACCCAAAGAAGTTTTTCAGTAAATTTCTTTCTCTTTGTTATCGGAGGATATTTCCTTTGGCCTTTTAGTGTTCACAGGGATCCGAAATATCAGTTCTCAGATTCCACAGAAATAAAGCTAGCAAACAGATCCACGAAATACAGCTGTAACTCAGTGAGTGGAAGTCACACATCACAAAGCAGTTTCTCAGAAAGCTTCTTTCCAGTTTTTCTCTGAGGATATTTTCTTTTTCACCATAGCCCTCTATGGGCTTCCAAATATCACTATGCAAATTCCACAAGAACAAGCTTGGCGAACATCTTCTTGATTGGAAAGCTGTTACTCTGTTAGATGAATTAACAGAACTCTAAGCAGTTTCTCAAATAGCTTCTTTTCAGTTTTCATCCGAGGATAGTTCCTTTTTCACCATAGCCCTCCATGGGCTTCCAAATATCACTTTGCAAATTCCACAAGAACAGTCTTAGCGAAATGCTTCTTGAACGGAAGGCTGTAACGCTGTGAGATGATTTCACAGAACACAAAGAAGTTTCTCAGAAAGATTCTTTCTCTTTGTTATCAGAGGATATTTCCTTTGGCCCTATAGTTTTCTCAGGGTTCCAAAATATCAGTTATCAGATTCCACAGAAGGAAGGCTACAAACAGATCCACGAAATTCAGCTGTAACTCTGTGTGTGGAAGTCACACATCACAAAGCAGTTTCTCAGAAAGCTTCTTTCCATTTTTCATCTGAGGATATTTCCTTGTTCACCATAGCCGTCAATGGGCTTCCAAATATCACTTTGCAAATTCCACAAGAACAGACTAAGCGAAAGTCTTCTTGGGGGGAAGGCTGTAACTCTGTGAGACGATTTCACAGAACACAAAGAAGTTTCTCAGAAAGATTCTTTCTCTTTGTTATCAGACGATATTTCCTTTGAACCTGTAGTCTTCACAGGGATCTGAAATATCAGTTCTCAGATTCCACAGAAATAAGGCTAGCAAACAGATCCACGAAATACAGCTGTAACTCTGTGAGTGGAAGTCACACATCACAAAGCAGTTTCTCAGAAAGCTTCTTTCCAGTGTTTCTCTGAGGATATTTTCTTTTTCACCTTAGCCCTCTATGGGCTTCCAAATATCACTTTCCAAATTCCACATGAAAAGGCTCAGCGAACAGTTTCATGAGGGTAAATCTTTAACTCTGTGAGATGAATTAACAGAACACTAAGCATTTTATAAGAAAGCTTCTTTCCAGTTTTCATCTGAGGATATGTCCTTTTTCACCATAGCCCTCCATGGGCTTCCAAATATCATTTTGCAAATTCCACAAGAACACTCTTAGCGAAAGACTTCCTGAGTTGAAACTGTAACTCTGTGAGACGATTTCACAGAACACAAAGAAGTTTCTCAGAAAGATTCTTTCTCTTTGTTATCGGAGGATATTTCATTTGGCCCTATAGTCTCCAAAGGGATCCGAAATATCAGTTCTCAGATTCCACAGAAATAAGGCTAGCAAACAAATCCACGAAATACAGCTGTAACTCTGTGAGTAGAAGCCATACATCACACAGCAGTTTCTCAGAAAGCCTCTTTCCATTTTTCATCTGACGATATTTCCATTTTCATCATAGACGTCAATGGGTTTCCAAGTAACACTTTGAAAATTCCACAAGAACAGGCTTAGCGAACGGCTTCTTGAGGGGAAGGCTTTACCTATGTTACACGATTTCACAGAACACAAAGAAGTTTCTCAGAAAGATTCTTTCTATTTGTTATCAGAACATATTTCCTTTGGCCCTATAGTCTTCACAGGGATCTGAAATATCTGTTCTCAGATTCCACCGAAATAAGGCCAGGAAAAAGATCCAGGAAATACAACTGTAACTCTGATAGTGGAAGCCGCACATCACCAAGCAGTTTCATAAAAGTTGCTTTCCAGTTTTTCTCTAAGGATATTTTCTTTTTCACCATAGCCCTCTATGGGCTTCCAAATATCACTTTTCAAATTCAACAAGAACAGGCTTAGTGAACGGATTCTTGAGGGCAAAGCTATAACTCGATGAGATGAAATAACAGAACACTAAGCAGTTTCTCAGAAAGCTTCTTTCCAGTTTTCATCTGAGGTTATTTCCCTTTTCACCATAGCCCTCCATGGGCTTCCACATATCACTTTGCAAATTCCACAAGAACCCTCTTAGCGAAAGGTTTCTTTAGGGGAAATCTGTAACTCTGTGAGATGAATTAACAGAACACTAAGCAGTTTCTCAGGAAGCTGCTTTCTAGTTTTCATCTGAGGATATTTAATTTTTCACCGTAGCCCTCCATGGGTTTCCAAATATAAGTTGGCAAATTACAGATGAACAGTTTTAACGAAAGGCTTCTTGAAGGGAAGACCGTAAGTCTGTGAGACGATTTCTCAGAACACAAAGAAGTTTCTCAGAAAGCTACTTTCTCTTTGTTATCGGAGGATTTTTCCTTCGGCCCTATAGCCTTCACTGGAATCCGAAATATCAGTTCTCAGATTCCCCAGAAATAACGCTACAAACAGATTCACGAAATACAGCTGTAACTCTGTGAGTGGAAGTCACACATCACAAAGTAGTTTCTCAGAAAGCTTCTTTCCAATTTTTCCGTGAGGATATTTTCTTTTGCAGCTTAACCCACTATGTTCTTCCAAATATCACTTTGCAAATTCCACAAGAACAGTCTTAGCGAAAGGCTTCTTGAGGGGAAGGCTATAACTCTGTGAGATGATTTCACAGAACACAAAGAAGTTTTTCAGAAAGATTCTTTCTGTTTGTTATCAGAGGATATTTCCTTTGGCCCTGTAGTCTTCACAAGGAGCCGAAATATCAGTTCTCAGATGCCACAGAAATAAGGCTAAGAAACAGATCCACACAATACAGCTGTAACTCTGTGAGTGGAAGTCACACATCCCAAAGCAGTTTCTCAGAAAGCTTCTTTCCAGTTTTTCTCTGAGAATATTTTCTTTTTCACCTTATCCCTCTATGGGCTTCCAAATATCACTTTGCAAATTCCACAGGAAAAGGCTTAGCGAACGGCTTCATGAGGGTAAATCTTTAACTCTGTGAGAGGAATTAACAGAACACTAAGCAGTTTCTCAGAAAGCTTCTTTCCATTTTTCGTCTGAGGATATTTCCTTTTTCACCAGAGGCGTCCATGGGCTTCCAAATATCACTTTGCAAATTCCACAAGAACAGTCTTATCGAAAGACTTCTTAAGGCGAAGGCTGTAACTATGTTAGATGATTTCACAGAACACAACGAAGTTTCTCAGAAAGCTTCTTTCTCTTTGTTATTGGAGGATATTTCCTTTGGCCTTATAGTCTTCACAGGGGTCCGAAATATCAGTCCTCAGTATCCACAGAAATAAGGCTAGCAAACAGATGCACGAAGTACAGCTGTAACTGTGTGAGTGGAAGACACACATCACAAAGCAGTTTCTCAGAAAGCTTCTTTCCAGTTTTTCTCTGAGGATATTTTGTTTTTCACCATAGCCCTCTAAGGGCTTCCAAATATCACTTTGCAAATTCCACAAGAACAGTCTTAGGGAAAGGCTTCTTGAGGGGAAAGCTGTAACTCTGTGAGACAATTTCACAGAACACCAAGAAGTTTCTCAGAAAGCTTCTTTCTCTTTTTTATCGGAGGATATTTCCTTCGGCCCTATAGCCTTCAAAGGGATCCTAAATATCAGTTCTCAGATTCCACAGAAATAAGACTAGCAAACAGATCCACGAAATAGAGCTGTAACTCTGTGAGTGGAAGTCACACATCACAATGCAGTTTCTCAGAAAGCTTCTTTCCAGTTTTTCTCTGAGGATATTTTCTTTTTCACCATAGCCTTCTATGGGCTTCCAAATAACACTTTGCAAATTCCACAAGAACAGGCTTAGCGAACGGCTTCTTGAGGGGAAAGCGGTAACTCTGTGAGATGAATTAACAGAACACTAAGCAGTTTCTCAGAAAGCTTCTTTCCAGTTTTGATCTGAGGATATTTCCTTTTTCAACATAGCCCTCCATGGGCTTCCAAATATCACTTTGCAAATTCCACAAGAACAGTCTTAGCCAAAGGCTTCTTGAGGGGAAAGCTGTAACTCTGTGAGATTTTTTGACAGAACACAACGAAGTTTCTCAGAAAGCTTCTTTCTCTTTGTTATCGGAGGATATTTCCTTTGGCCCTATAGTCTTCACAGGGGTCCGAAATATCAGTTCTCAGTGTCCACAGAAATAAGGCTAGCAAACAGATACACGAAATACAGCTGTAACTCTGTGAGTGGAAGTAACACCTCTCAAAGCATTTTATTAGAAAGCTTCTTTCCAGTTTTTCTCTGAGGATAATTTCTTTTTCACCGTAGCCCTCTATGGGCTTCCAAATATCACTTTGCAAATTACACAACAACAGTCTTAGCAAAAGGCTTCTTGAGGGGAAGGCTGTAACTCTGTGAGATGTTTTCACAGAACGAAAAGAAGTTTCTCAGAAATATCTTCTCTCTTTGTTATCGGAGGTTATTTCCTTTGGCACTATAGTCATACAGGGATCCGAAATATCAGCTCTCAGATTCCACAGAAATAGGGCTAGCAAACAGATCCACGGAATACAGCTGTAACTCTTTGAGTGGAAGTCACACATCAGAAAGCAGTTTCTCAGAAAGCCTCTTTCCAGTTTTTCTCTGTGGATATTTTTTTTCTCACCTTACCCTCTATGGGCTTCCAAATATCACTTTGCAAATTCCACAAGAACAGTCTTAGCCAAAGGCTTCTTGAGGGGAAAGCTGTAACTGTGAGATGAATTAACAGAACACTAAGCAGTTTCTGAGAAAGCTTTTTTCCAGTTTTCATCTGAGGACATTTCCTTTTTCACCATAGCCCTCCATGGGCTTCCAAATATCACTTTGCACATTCCACAAGAACAGTCTTAGTGAAAGCCTTCTAGAGGGGAAAGCTGTAACTCTGTGAGATGATTTCACAGAACACAAACAAGTTACCAGAAAGATTCTTTCTCTTTGTTATCGGAGGATACTTCCTTTGGCCCTATAGCCTTCAAAGGGATCCGAAATATCAGTTCTGAGATTGCACAGAAATAAGGCTAG